>NC_137933.1:27518426-27926441 GCF_963969265.1 Rhamphochromis sp. 'chilingali'
AACATGGGGTTTTAGTGTCAGGGTTACACAGGGCTTGTGTGTGTGTGTGTGTGTGTGTGTGTGTGTGTGTGTGTGTGTGTGTGTGTGTGTGAGAGAGAGAGAGAGAGGCCTAGTTAACTTCTCTTGCTATTAAAAAACCTTGTGTTTTTGATGTAAGGCAAGGTAACAATAACTTTGTGTATGCGACATTTGTCACAAGCATGTGAAATTAGGTTAATTGTGTGAGGTATTCACACTCTAGTTTTCAATTTGTTATTCATTACCAGAATTATTATGGATGTGATGAGTCACAAAGGTTATATGAGCAATCGACAAAAGTCAAAGTAGCACAAAATGTGCCCGGATTTGCTTTTATTGGGTTCTTTTAAAGTATTTCAGATCCCACATTTGAGCAGGGGCTGTCAAACATGAGTAGGAAATGACACCAGCTCAGAGCACCTGAGATAGTTTTGTCTTTGACATTTCTATTATTTTTTTTAAACACATGAAAAACAACACATGCTTTAATATACCTCCCAGTCTGCATATGGAAATAAGGTGAGCGAAGTGTTTTAAATCCAAACAGCATAGCTATCTGGATTTCCTAAAGCTCCTGTCAACCTGAAACAAAGCTCATTTTCTGCTAAAATACCTTCATTAATTTATATGATTTATCTTAATTCATTTATTTTTTTGCAGAAACCAATCCATCCATGGATCAATGTTTCGAACAACTCTGCACAAGCATGTCAGGAGAACACCTTCAACTCCTGGAGCTGTGCCTCCATCAATGTATTATCCAAACGAGACGAACGTGCCAAAACTTTCTGCTATCTTTTCCTATGACAGCTGAACTTTACATTTTGAGTAGTTGCTATTTACACCTTGAAGAAAACGATTTATTGTCCTATTCATGATCCTCCCATCAGCCTTTTTAGATTATATATTTTGGGCAACATAACGTTGCAGTTGTAGAAGCTGAAATGTAGCGCAAATATTTAAAAATATTTAGATGTCAAAGGTGAGATTTTACACAAAGACTTCAGACACTTCAATAAAACAAAGTCAGCTGGTGTACTAAATGGTGATGACTGATTCAAAAGAGTACAACAAGATTTAAATGTATGTCTGCGTCATTAAATCAGAACTTTGTTTCTTCTCTGATAAAATAACATGTTGAAGTAGCTGCTTTTTACAATTACTCAGTTATTCAAACATTCAAATGTGCAATAAATTTAAAAGAAAAATCCAGTCCAATCCACTGGGCAGCTATGGAAAATGTGAAGAAGTGCAATTTTGGACTTTTACCTGTATTTATAGTCCTGCTGATAAAGACTTCTCTCAAGACCACTCACACTACACTAATAAAATAATAGATACACAATTAAATGACAATGGCCACAGTAAAATAAAAATTAGAAACTTTATGTGAATGAAAAAAAGACTTTCTGCTTTATATTTAGAGGACAGTCTGGGCAATGAGCTACCAGAATTTTCAGTAATTTTGCACATTTATTTCCTACAATTTAAACCCAAACGTTTGTGCTGACAGGTTTCTTTCATTTGCTACAGCAGCATTTCTTTATCATATAGAAACACTAAGACATACTGTTACTCTTCTCATATCGAGTTTTATGTTATGTTAAATGTTAGTTTAATGTCTTTACACCGTCAGAAATGGCATTTTCACTGGTTCTGCTCGCTTAAGGTCAAAGTGGGCTGTATGCAGCTCACAATATAAAACGAGTTTGCCATCCCTTCCCTAAAAGGAGCAACCAAAAGAAGGTTTGTTTAAAAAAACAGAACGTAAATAAAAATATAAAGTCGATAAAAAAGCTGACAGATACTGTATGTTGTAGTTTAAAGCAAATTCACCCTGATACTAATTCCTGGGAAAATAAATACATATCTCTTGCAGTGTAATTTTTATTTCATATCTAATAAAATTAAATAAAAAATTAATTCACGTAAAACAAACTTTCGATTTTTTTTTTTTTTTTTTTTTGCCATTCATGTATGGCTGTTAACCGTTGGGTGACAGCATGATTCATCACTTTACTTCCTGCCCCGCCAAAAGTTGTTTTCTTTTCTTTAGCGGAACTGCGTAGATGTAATTTCCGTTCCGCGAAACTGAAAATCGGCGCGCAGGGCTTTTAAACAACCTCAATAGCAGACAGAGAAAATGAATGACATCGCTGAACCAGCATCGTAGTTTCTTCAAATAATGGAGCAATACGGTTAACTGTGGCCGGGACATTAGTGATTCATGTCGGTGTGGTGGAGATGCAGAGTCGGTCGAAATTAAATGAAACGAGCGGTCTTCTGGGAACTGTGACGGTGGCTGCTGGGGTAGGCTGCTCCTGACAACAGGATAACTACCAGCTCATTAAAGAAGCGCCCTGAAGCAGCTGTGTTCACACTCCTGGCTGCTGTTTAAACTGTCGCCATGAACAGGATGAAAATGAAGAAAGCCGAGGTGGGTTGTTGTCATAGTAATAATGGGTCACTGTTAATTGTGACACCTGGTTTAGTGCTGCTGCATCATCAGTCATCCACAGCTCCACAGTGTCGTGTTTATGTTGTTGTTTTGTTTGTTTTTTTTGGTTCACCAATGTGAAGGGTGTTATTGTGGTTTCTTTCAGGTTCTTCGAGGCTTACCTGGGGGGCAGAAGAACATCTCTGCCTTCTTTTCCTCCCAGAACCGAAAGGTATCACTGTCCTGTTTCTTTTAGGTCTTATTACAGATGATATATTAATATCACCAATTATTGTCCTTATTGGTCATTAAGAACGATGATACTTACTAGTAATCTGTTCATAATGGTCACGTAATTCCATTCATATACTGTTCAGTCAAATATTTTAAGAACTAATATAGCATGTGCCGTATAAGATGTGTATTAAATTACTTATTGAGTGTTTTGCTTGTAGGTCTTCCCAACTTCCACAAAAGTATCCACCACGGGTGCGGTCCAGCCCAAGACTGAGCCTCCAGTCAAAGATGGTGAAAGCTCTCTGTTCAGAGTCCATTCCCCATTAAAGAGGAGTGTCCTTGGGGACCTTGAAAACCTCCTCCCCTCCTCACCAGATCTCCTACTTTCTGTGCCTGAGACGCCAAACAGTCAAATCAGGCATACCTGCTCTCCCTCCTTTAAGAAGGACCTCAGCAGGGAGGAGGTGTGCCTGGCAAACCTCGGCCAGCTGTCTCCTGTCTGTCGCAGTCCTCGCTCCAAAGGGCCAAATTTACGGAGAGTAATGGCTAAGGATGGAGGAAAAGCCAAGAGGGAAGATAGAACGTCTGGCTCCATGAAAAGGCTGTTCAGCCCCCCTGAAGAGTCACATGATGCCAAGAGACCAAGAACTACCAGCCCATTGACCACAGGAGCAGTGATTATGAGTAGAAGCCTGAAAGAAAGAAATCCTATAACTGAGCCAGAGAAAACACCCTCCTTACCCACTGAACGTTCAGCAGGTTGTTATGACAAGTCTGTGGGTCACAGTCAAGGCACTGAATTGATCTTAAATGATGGTAGAAGCGCAATAATATCAGTGCAGTCTGTGTCTTCCCTCTCTTTGGGCCAAGAGAAGAAACCTCAGCAAGAACATGATGAGCAAGATTCTGGTTTTACTTTGATAACGGAGCAGACAGCAGCTGAGGCCGAAACCAGCAGAAAGCTACACACTAGTGTGGAAAAGGACACTCCTAATGCACATGTGCATGAAACCAGTGCTCAAGCTATCACACCTGCACTGCACGGAGGTTCAAAGGAGAGAGAGGTTCACCCAAACGTAAAAGAGACCACAAGAACATCGAAGAAGGTTGGAGATGGAGACCAAAAAACACAGGATCAGGAGCAAAATGGCGGTATGACCTTCTCTCTTATTTTCACATAGTTTCCTGTGCCAAATGCAACCATTTTGCCAGCATGCTTTAATGAATTAAATTTTCTCCTGTCCAGGCTGTACCAGAGTTACAAATGTTGAAACTTCTTGTAGTCTTAAAGAGCAGAAAAAAATAGTACAATACACCTTACCATGTCTTTGCTTGTAGTTTGATTTGAATTTCTATTTACTTACCTTTTATGCTAAAACACTAAAAACAAACAATTTATAACACAGGAACGGCTCCTGCGTGTCCCACAGAAGAGCGACTGGATGAGAGCTGGTTTGCAGATCAGATGGAGCATAACGAAGGTCTTAAGACCAAAAAATCCCGGTGAGAAAGACACCAAAATGCTGACTTGGAAAGGGGAAAAAAGATGAAGAAGCCCTGATGGACAAAGTATCTGATTTTGGGCTGAAGGATTTGATGTTAATGTGATATACAGTGGGGCAAAAAAGTATTTAGTCAGCCACCGATTGTGCAAGTTCCCCAAGTTAAAATGATGACAGAGGTCAGTAATTTGCACCAGAGGTACACTTCAACTGTGAGAGACAGAATGTGGAAAAAAAAATCCATGAATTCACATGGTAGGATTTGTAAAGAATTTATTCGTAAATCAGGGTGGAAAATAAGTATTTGGTCACCTCAAACAAGGAAAATCTCTGGCTCTCACAGACCTGTAACGTCTTCTGTAAGAAGCTTTTCTGTCCCCCACTCGTTACCTGTATGAATGGCACCTGTTTGAACTCATCATCTGTATAAAAGACACCTGTCCACAGCCTCAAACAGTCAGACTCCAAACTCCGCCAAGACCAAAGAGCTTTCGAAGGACACCAGGAAAAGTATTGTAGACCTGCACCAGACTGGGAAGAGTGAATCTACAATAGGCAAGCAGCTTGGTGTGAAAAAATCAACTGTGGGAGCAATCATCAGAAAATGGAAGACATACAAGACCACTGATAATCTCCCTCGATCTGGGGCTCCACGCAAGATCTCATCCCGTGGGGTCAAAATTATCATGAGAACGGTGAGCAAAGATCCCAGAACCACACGGGGGGACCTGGTGAATGACCTGCAGAGAGCTGGGACCAAAGTAACAAAGGTCACCATCAGTAACACACTACAACGGCAGGGAATCAAATCCCGCAGTGCCAGACGTGTTCCGCTGCTGAAGCCAGTGCATGTCCAGGCCCGTCTGAAGTTTGCCAGAGAGCACATGGATGATACAGCAGAGGATTGGGAGAATGTCATGTGGTCAGATGAAACCAAAGTAGAACTTTTTGGTATAAACTCAACTCGTCGTGTTTGGAGGAAGAAGAATACTGAGTTGCATCCCAAGAACACCATACCTACTGTGAAGCATGGGGGTGGAAACATCATGCTATGGGGCTGTTTTTCTGCCAAGGGGACAGGACGACTGATCCGTGTTAAGGACAGAATGAATGGGGCCATGTATCGTGAGATTTTGAGCCAAAACCTCCTTCCATCAGTGAGAACTTTGAAGATGAAACGAGGCTGGGTCTTCCAACATGACAATGATCCAAAACACACCGCCCGGGCAACAAAGGAGTGGCTCCGTAAGAAGCATTTGAAAGTCCTGGAGTGGCCTAGCCAGTCTCCAGACCTCAACCCCATAGAAAATCTGTGGCGGGAGTTGAAAGACCGTGTTGCTCGGCGACAGCCCCAAAACATCACTGCTCTCGAGAAGATCTACATGGAGGAATGGGCCAAAATACCAGCTACTGTGTGTGCAAACCTGGTAAAGACCTATAGTAAACGTTTGACCTCTGTTATTGCCAACAAAGGTTATGTTACAAAGTATTGAGTTGTATTTTTGTTATTGACCAAATACTTATTTTCCACCCTGATTTACGAATAAATTCTTTACAAATCCTACCATGTGGATTCATGGATTTTTTTTTCACATTCTGTCTCTCACAGTTGAAGTGTACCTCTGGTGCAAATTACTGACCTCTGTCATCATTTTAGGTGGGGGAACTTGCACAATCGGTGGCTGACTAAATACTTTTTTGCCCCACTGTAATTAGCATTGCCTATGAAAAAGAACCATCAGTATTTATGCAGACCTACTAAAAAAGGCAGAGATTTGCCAGGTTGATGCAACAGTCATCTTTACTTAAAACTGATGAAACTGATGCTGCTGTCTGCAGTTTGTTTCTGCTCATTAAAACATGTTTGGATCAAGTGCATTCAGATTTTTTCTGAGGAAAATGGGAACACTTATTGATAAAAAGTCCCTTCTGCCCTCACAGGAAAGTACCAGACCATTTAATCCTTTGTGGAGGACCGAAAAACCGTTACTGGGTCATGAATGTTGAAGAGAGACCTGGCCTCAAAACGCTGACCATCTCATGCTCCAAGCTTCTACATCCAGCCGAGACGTGCCTGCTTAGAGATGGATGGTAATAATGTGTTTGGACATTATCGACATTTTATCACTTTTAAATCAGTATGTCTGGAAATTCATGTGACTACTTGCTGTTTATTCTGTGTGGTTTTATTTGTGTTGTTTGTTTTCCTGTGGATTTTAACTTGTTACATTTATACAGTCCATGATCATTGAAGAATAGTGTAATTGTACACTCTTGCATCATTATTCACTTCACTCTCTTTCTAATTCATTTAAAAAGATTTTTCCTTGGGTGTTCCCAGGGAGATGACACCTGTTCGTCCTGGTGATGTGGTGCATCTGGAGGGCCACTCTGATGGTGGATCCTGGTTAGTGGACAGGGAGCAGGGCTTTCTGGTTTTACTCCCTGATAGCCTCATCTCAGGTACCAGCATCTCCAGCTCCATCCGCTGCATGAGGCGTGCGGTGCTGGGAGATATGTTCAAGGTAAAAGGCTCTACTTGTGATGGTGTGGTGGACACTCATATTAATCACTAACAAAATAGCCACTTTTTTCTTTTAAAATAAAAAATGCAGTATTACTAAAATAAATTCTTATTAAGTGAGGGTTTTTTTGTTGTTTCAAAGACCACAGTTAGAAAATAGATTTTAGTGCATAGTGTTCATCCTGCTTTGAACACATGTACTTTACTATGTTTATGCAGAGTTTTGATGGTGGCAGCAAGCAAATGCTTAACGGCACCATGGTCCATGAAGTCTTCCAAAGAGCAGCTACAGCTAAAGATTTTTCTTCGGAGACGCTGTCTAAGCTCGCTGATGAGGCTTTGCACAGTCCTCGATATCTGGGAGATATGTAAGTGGTTAGACTGCTAGCACTGTACCCCAATATTTGATTGTTTGAATAATTGTTGGTTAGTTATTCAGCTTTCATTTTCAGGATGCATTTTTCCCCTATATGGAAATACTGTATAACCATGTCAGTTTGAGCACATGAAATTTCTTTTTCACTGCAGGGACGGGTTGGAAAATTCACTAATCGTGTGACATTTTGCATGTTTGGTTTATGTTCCTCCTTTGTTTTTGTCATGCATGTGTTCGTAGGTACAGTTTGGGTGTAACTCAGGAAGAGATGAAGCAGGAGCTGCATGATTATCTCCCCTCACTGGAACACTGGGCAAAGGAATACCTCAACTCTCAAACACCTAAAGCCATAAGCCTTAAAATGTATGTATGCATACACACACACACAAATGTTATCAGCAATGCAGGAATAAACCTAATGATGCTCAGTGTAAAGTTAACCATAGTTTAAAAAGTGATAGCAGACATTTAAAAACAAAAAAGAAGGTACAGGGGTTACTATGAAGCCCTGTGTCTAAGTAGAATAGACACTTCATTAACACCTTTGTTTACTTATTTATTTCAAAATGGCTGCTTTGACTTAAATACTTGCCTAACACCAGTCAACACTTTGTTTATGCTGATTATTTGTGCATCTCTGCCTTCTAGCAGTGGTGGAGCTCCAAGTAGGTGTCAGGACTCGGGAGCTGTCGCTACTGTTACAGAGCTGGCAGACATAGAGGAGAACGTTTGGTCTCCGAGGTTTGGGCTGAAAGGAAAAATCGATGTGACGGCCCGGGTTCGAATCCAAAGACCGCGAAATGGCTTTCACAGAATTCCAGAAGAAAAGACCATCCCTCTGGAGCTGAAAACTGGCAGGGAGTCAAACTCGATAGAGCATCGCAGTCAGGTTACTTGGCATAGACACTGATATGCAGACCAGTAGATTCAGATGAAAAAAGCCGTTTTAATCAGGCAAAGGTGTGTTTCTGCGTGCAGGTGATTCTGTACACTTTGATGACCTCGGAGAGATACAGTCCCGAGGCCGGCTTTCTACTTTACCTCAAGACTGGCAACATGCACCCTGTAGCACCCAGCCACATGGACCGCAGAGGTACTGTATGCCGACGCTTCATGTAGCAACCAACCTGAGCAAAATTCACATGAAAAGATTCAAAAGTAGGGAAACTTGGAATAATTATGCGTTTTGCAAAAAAAATATATCAAATTATCACATTTATTGCTAAACCTCTTGTTTCATGGCAGAGCTGCTGAAGCTAAGGAACACTTTGGTGCATCACATTCACAACTGTGTGGAGAAAGAGGCTGAGCGAAGCTGCCTCTCCAGGCTGCCGGACATACTGACCAACAGACAAACCTGCCAGTACTGTCCTCAAAAGAGAAACTGTGCCTTATATGAGAGGTAAGCCTTTTTTCCCCCTTTTTTTGTCTTCCTTGTGTTGAAGGAAAGCAAGCGTCGCAATTTTTATAAAAATCCTCAACTTCTATCCTTCTTGCTTCATCTCCTTCACTTTTCAGGGCTGTGGATCGCAGCTCTGCAGTCACTGAAGATGTTATACATGAATTTATACAGCAAGAGACTGGCCACCTGACATTGCCTCATCTTAACTATTTTTCCCACTGGTTGCTTCTCTGCTGCTTGGAGTCTGTCACCATGGAGACTAGAAACAGCCGAAAGCGTGTGTGGCTTCAGACGGTTGAGGAAAGGTACGAAGCCAGACCTTCAAACAACAGATATGCTAAGAGTCTTTGGTTTTATCAAGATGTTGAGTTAAAGTTTACCAGAGAGGAAGGAAAAGCAAACAGAGACAGCAAACTTGCTCTTTCCTCTTAAAATTCAGCATAATCAAAAAACTCAGAGGTTGTGAATGAAGACAACTGCTTCACTGTGTAAAAATAAATAAATAATTTGCTTAAATTCCCTTGCTATAGTTCTGAATACTTTGTTTACCTTGGCTTCTGTTTCCAGTGAGAAGAGCGGGAGCTGCGCAGGGAACCTGCGGCTCAGCGGGCCAGTGATGGCTCAGTCTGAAGGTGTTTTCCTTCATCGTTTCCACCGCAGTCATGTTGCTTCGCAGCAAGGTTTGACCAACAGCAGTCTCTCCAGCAGGGATCGCATTGTCGTTAGTGACCTGGAGGGTCGCCTTGTTGGCTTGGCAACAGGTTACCTGTGTGAGGTCAGCCAGACAGTAATCAGCTGCACACTGGACAGGTTAGGAATAAAGGGGCAGTGAGTTGCTGGTCTTTAGATAACACAGATAAGCTCAGCTACCTGATTTTTCACCTGTTTTACTGTTGAATGTGCTTTAAAGGGACCTGTCGAAGTTCAGGGATGTGACATTTCGGCTGGATGGGGATGAAGGTGTGGTGGGCTTCAGCACCCACCTCACCAATCTCTCCAAACTGATGGAAAACTCTCAGGACAGGTGGGGACAGTAAGATGAAATATGAAGTTATGATTGTACAACATTTAGGTGACTTAATACAAATGATTTCACACATTTTACGCTTGGTATTTCTTGTATGGATGAGAATTTTTTACTGTGTGCAGTGATCGTCTGAGGAAGTTGGTCGTCGACCTTCAAGCTCCAGAGTTCATCTCCAACCTCAGCTCTGTTTTGCCCAAGGAGGCTAAGGACACCGTGGCTGACATCCTCAAAGGTAACTCATCTCTCATGTTGCTTTTTATTTGTTTTATCCTTTTTAAAGTTTCAGTTTTGGTTTACATTTTGCTACTATGACGTAGATCAAAACATATACATAGAATTTTATTAATAAGCGGATTCAAAAAATGTGTTTTTATAAGCACATTGTTAGCAGCGCTGCACAGGTGTTCAAATTTCAGTTTCATACATAAGTATTTGAAGCTTTGAAAAACTAATGAATTTGTGTTACTGTGTAGGTCTCAACAAACCCCAGAAACAGGCCATGAAGAAGGTGTTGTTATCTAAAGACTACACGCTGGTAGTCGGCATGCCAGGCACAGGCAAAACCACAACCATCTGCACCCTGGTAACCACCACTATTAACTTATTTTAACCATAAATCAACGTTTTGTGTGTGCTGTAACACCAACTGTGACCTTGGTCCTTGTGTCCTCCTCACTTTTCTTCTTAGGTTCGTATCCTGCATGCTTGTGGTTTTAGTGTGTTGCTGACCAGCTACACCCACTCTGCTGTTGATAACATCCTTCTGAAGCTTAAACGTTTCAGAGTTGGTTTTCTGCGTCTGGGTCAGGGACAGAAGGTGTGATATCTTTGACAGTGTTAATGTCCACATTTTGTTTATACTGCAATGAACTTTCTATTTGTACTGATTTGTGCTGTTAAGTAAAGTTGATTCAGTTTCTCATATTTGCACTAAAAC
This sequence comes from Rhamphochromis sp. 'chilingali', assembly GCF_963969265.1. Taxonomy (NCBI): domain Eukaryota; kingdom Metazoa; phylum Chordata; class Actinopteri; order Cichliformes; family Cichlidae; genus Rhamphochromis; species Rhamphochromis sp. 'chilingali'. The sequence continues at coordinate 27,528,887 of NC_137933.1, forward strand.
TTAATGTCGATAACATTTAATAACTTTATGTGGTAATAAAACTGGTTTATTTTTTGGTTCTCTGCAGGTTCATCCAGACATCCTGCCATACACAGAAGAAAGTGTGAGGAAGAAGGGGGTTCACACTCTTTCAGACCTGGAACAGCTTTATAACAAAGAAGTGAGGAGTTAGTTTTTGGAAACAAATGCAACATTCACTGATTTTAAATAAACTGCCATCATCATTGCGTTATCCTTTCAGACTTGTTTTTTTGTTTTGTGTTTTTTGCCGTATGGTTAGCCAAGCCTTGCTGTTCTTCTGTCTTTCCAGCTGATAGTGGCAACTACTTGTATGGGCATCAAGCATCCTATTTTTACTCGACGCCGCTTTGATTTCTGCATTGTGGATGAGGCGTCACAGATCAGCCAGCCTATCTGCCTGGGACCTTTGTTCTACGCCAAGAGATTTGTCCTTGTTGGAGACCATCAACAGCTCCCACCAATAGTGCAAAACCATGAAGCCAGGTCAAAGATCTGTTTCCATAATAACATACAGCTCATTTACAGGGTCACTGCTCAGAGAAGATTCAGCATTTAGGGAATCTGTCGAGTTGAGTGAGAATGTTTTATTTATTTGGGGGGTTTTTTTTGGTCCTTTAGGTCACTTGGGATGGATGAGAGTTTATTTAAGCGACTAGAGCTGCATAGTGAAGCAGTGGTACAACTCAACGTACAGTATCGAATGAACAGGTAATCTACATCCAGGATAACACTGCATGATTTGTTAATCTGGTCTTCTGAAATCTAAGCAGAGCCTTTAAACCCACGCTGCTCTTTTTTCTTTGTTTGTTTCCATGTCACTAAGTGATAATCGGTCACGTACAATAAATAATCCAGCTGGATTTTATTAATGAGTCAGCATGATTCATTAGCTAATTATTGCCACCCCTCAGCTGTAAAGTACTGATGGGGTGTTGTGTGGACACTCAGGTTTGTGGATGTGTTAACTTAAGAATAAGGTGACAAGATTTTGAAATTGATCGCCAGTGTTTTTATTATTTGAAAATGTTCAGTTGAGTTTTTATTAGTTTAGGTATTATTAGTTTATAGTTATTAGTTTATTATTAATTTAGGAAAAATCAACACAGATATTTCAATAAATGAATTGTATAACTGAATTATTAGAAAGCAGTGACTCAGTCTCAATAAACACATCCATTAATGCCACATCAGGCAAGATGTAAGACCTTATTTTTACCATAACACACACCACACCTAAGGATTTTTCCTCCCTTTCCAAGTTCACAAAATCATTTGCCTTCATGTTTTTGTTTGGCTGGTTTTTGTTTGTTTTGACAAGTTTTGTTTTTTGTTGATTATAATCTTCGTGACAGCCACAGGTATATCCAGACCATGACATCCGTGTGTGTCTCTTATCTTTTTAGGCAGATCATGTCTCTCAGTAACTCTCTGATGTACGAAGGCCGGCTGGAGTGTGGCTCAGAGAGGACGGCCGCAGCACTGCTCACCCTGCCCTTCCTGCTGTCTGTCCAGTCTGAGCTGAGTTCATACTCTGAGGCTCATCCCCAGCATGCCCTGTCGTGGATACAGTCTACGCTGTTGCCGAGCAATCCTGTTTGCTTCCTGGACTGCTCGATGGTTAGTACAGTAAAGCGTACACTTCAAACATTTTATAATTTGAAATGTGTTGAGGTTGTAAACATAAAATAAAGCAGGTACACTGACTGGAAAAAAAAAGTAATTAAAATAAGATTGGGTTATTGTGTGAGACCCTTTTTTTTTTTTTTTAATTAAGTTGGTTTCGTTTAATCACGTCTGACAGACCTGGTGTGTGTGTGGAAAGATGTTTGATTTTTTTCATCTCTACTGGTTCATTTCAGGTGCCTGCACTAGAATCAGTGGAACAAGGAGGAATAAGCAATCACACCGAAGCTGCTCTCATACACACTCTGCTTTCACTTCTCATAAAAGTACACCAGTTTATGAGCTACTTAAGACATAATGAATTACCTATTTTAATACAATCCCCCATAATTAATAATGGAAAGTTTAAAAGTTCTATCAATTATTGGTAGTTGGTACTCATTTTAATCTGTGTTTATTCTTTTTGTTTTCAGGCAGGGTGTAAGCCCAGCGATATTGGTGTTATCGCCCCCTACAGGCAGCAGTTAAAGACAATTCTGGCTCTGCTGCAGTCGCCTGCATTCACTGGTGTGGAGGTGAACACAGTGGATAGATACCAAGGACGGGACAAAAGTCTGATTATTCTTTCTTTTGTCAGGAGCACGGCAGAGGAAGGAAACGTAAGTACTTCTCTTTTCATCGCCTTTTTTTTCTCATGTAAGCGAGTGAATAGAAACCCGACCAGAGTCTTTCTTCCGTGTCTATTTAAAGTTAGGAGAGTTGTTAAAGGACTGGCGTCGCCTGAATGTAGCCATTACCCGCGCCAAACACAAGCTGCTGATGGTGGGCTCAGCCACAACGCTACAACGCTACACACCAGTGGAGAAACTTCTCAACCATCTTCAACAAGAGAACATGATATCCTTTAAAATTGGTTTTGGTTCTACCACTAAACCTTCCTTTATTTTCAGTAGAAATTGGACTTTAATCTGAACACTGTTGTAAATAATTCTAGTGATTTGTGTTTAACAGCGGGTCACCAATGTTCCCACAGTTTCTCTTTGACTTCTGTCTCTTTTCCTAAACTCTTACTTCACATTATCCAGCTCCCATCAGCTGCCCACAAGGCCTTACCCAGCATGGACCTGTGAGAGAAGCCTAAGAGGCCATGAAGGTGTATCAGCTCGTGTGTATGTCTCAGTGGAGTAGCACACGGTTATCATTCACCTCAACTGTGCAGAGATCTAAATGACCTAGAAGAGGCAGAATGTCTCTTTTTAAAACTGAATACTTGAAGTCTCCTGAAGATCAAACGGTCTGCAGTATTAGAAATAACACCTCAACTAAACAAACAATGTTATGAGTGCTACTGACAATGTTGATTTTCCTGTTTGTGTGAAATTCTGAATCTTTTCTTGTATATTTTTGTAGATCAATAGATGGCCAGGTGGCCAGTTTTTAATTCGACACTCTTAAAGCACTGCAGTTTTAAAGGTTTCCGTTATTGTGAGTGTTATGAAACAAGGTACTGAGACAGGGACCAGCTGAAAGGGCTGCATACATAATTGTACTGAATCTTTAAGTTGGTCTTACAGTTAAAATATGTTGGCGTGACACTATGATAGTTTAAAATATGATGCATAAACCTCGGTTTTGTCAGAATGTTCAAATACTTTATCAGATACCTCAATCTCAACACTGAGGACTTTTGGTACTTAAAGCATAGAAAACTTCCTGCTGTGAAAGGGTGGGGACAGCTTTCATGGCCAGATAAGCTCATACATGTCTGTCAGTGTGAAACTAGCTCGGTCTTTAGCATAAAACAAACTAAAAAGCCATATCCATCGTCGTCTGTATGTGACAAAAGGTACCATCCTCCAGCTCTACCTTTTAGAGGTATAGTATCATTCCCTGTTTCCTATGATAGTTATAGTATTTAACCAGAAATGTTAACTTTAAAATAACTTAACTATATCAGTGGGAGTCACTACACTTGTCTGCAGCTAGAAAAACTACGTTTATTCAATTGTTTTCTCAGTAAAAACCTGTATGAGTCAGATCGGCAGAACTACATCTGTGCAGGAACAGATTATACAAAAAAACATATCTTGATGACTTTTAGTTTCAGGAATATGTATTATTATTATTATGTATGTATTTAGGATCAAAACGAATCTGCACAGTATCAATTTTACCAGTTTAATCCATACCAGCTGTACTTAACTTTATTGAACCCCATTCATTATTAAGCAGCAAATGTGAAAAATTCTCCCAACCACAAGGCTAACTGTGACTCTTCTGATTTTTACCTGCTTTGTTCTTGTGTTTCTGTTTTTCCCATTTTAAAATCTTTTGGTTGTAATTTTTTTGCTGTAATGTTATGAATAAATGATAGAAATCCTAACAAAGCCTACAGTATGTTTGTCAGCTAAATCATTTCAGGATTGATCAGTCAGGACTTAAATGGGGTTTTTTTTTTTCTTTTTTATTTGAACCTTCTCATTTTTATTCAAGAGCCATAAAGTGTATCTGCAGGAACACGACAGCTGTGATAGCACATCGGTCACTGTCTTCTCGGATGTGTCTCAGCCTATAGTTTGATTGTTCCCTGCAGAATAGTGATGGTCTGTCCAGCTATGTTGATTCTTCCATCATCTCTCACTTCAAGTTCCAGCTCGCCGCCACGACTAGAGCACTGGTAAGCTGCACAGGCACAGTAAGCCGATTGATAATGGATAAAAGTGGAACACATCAGATAAATGACACATTAGTAATACGTACCCAGCAATTTCTTCTTTCCTAGTTTGTCAGACCAGTAGCTGCCTAGGACTGTGTGGGCAGATCCTGCCAGAGCACATAAGCAGGAATAGGTTAACACTTTCTCTCAAAATGCATTAATAAGACACCTGTAAATGCATCCACTTTAGTCCAGCTGCTTATATGTAAATGTTTTTAGACACACAAATGTTCAGAATTATGTTATTTGATGAATAATAACTATAGATTACATATTAGTGAAGGGCAATCATCTTACCAGTGACAGGATCCTCAGGGATGCCAACCCACGGAGCAAAGTTTCTGGAGTAAAAGTCATATCCTGGCTGGCAATCCGGTGATCCTGTTTCCACATTTTAGCAGCGTTTGATATTTAATATTTGTTGGCAGAAACATTCAGTGAATTTTGTTATACAAATTAAAATGAGCAACAAACGAGTCCACAGGACGGTGATGGCAAAGTACTGTGCTCTTCATCACCATCATCATTAAAACACCAAATGAGGGAATGTTTTTAGCAGAGTGCTGTTCATCCCTCCAGCAGAGGTGCATTGAAGCTTTTCTGATGGTACATGGTGGGACAACACCTCACTTAAACACTTCATGTTGGGTTTTCTTTGGTTTATTCTTAAAGGGAAGCATTGACTGTTAAGTCTTCAATTTAATGGAATTGCTACATGTGGTCTGATCCAACAAGTATACAACTCTACACAGCTCCGATTACCTTTCATAGTGACGACGACGGCTCTGACTCTTCCACTTCTCTCACTATTCTGAAGAGCCACACTGTCAACTTTCAGATGGGTAAGCACGGAGCTGGAGAAAACACACAAAAAGCACATACACATTTACAAAAATGTGATGAGTGGGTGTAGAAGGCTAGTTGCTTGATTATTTATTTGGCCTTCAAACATATGAATAAGCCCCACTACCTGGAAGCCTGAGAAATACAAATGTTTGAGACTTCATGAACAACAGGACCATGATTCAGATTCCTTTCAATTTGGCAACAAGCAAAGTTTTTTTTTTTTTTACTAACGTGTCACAGCTGTCAGCCAGTCGAATCAGCAGCTTCTTGGTGTTGTTGGACAGATAAACTTCCTGAACCGGGAGGTTTCCCACTGCCGCCTGTGTCACACATGTAAAGGCAGAGATTTAGCTGAACACACACACACACACACACACACACACACACACACACAGGAATGTAGCTACACTTTCACAAACCGTTCACAAAAATGTGATTTCTGACCTTGATGGTATCTTTGAAGTCGTTGGGATCCTGAAATAAAAGGAGTTCAGAAAGAAAACCATTTTACATACACTGTTAATAATACAAAAGAATCTTTTTATTTATTTATTTTTGACATTACAGGAATTGATGTGTTTATGTAACTAAAGAGAAAAGTTTATTTTACCTGTCGTGTGGGGGGGTTCAGAGGAAAGTCCATGATGTACCCTTCCTCCTTCTGGGTGACGCACAGATCTCCACTCTTGGTCTCAAACACCAGGGTGGGGTTTACATTTTCTGAAAGAAAACATCCATTACATGGTTATATGCTGGCACCTCTTTGCTCCTTTTTGCAGTCAGCTGCATTGTGCGGTACAGGCATCTCTAAAAAAGAAAAACAAATCGCTCCAGCAGCCTTTTCTAATGCACCTTGGTGTCACTTTTTCTTTTTTGGAAAAACATTTTTATGTGTAAATATTGCATCTTACTGTTGTATTGGAACAGCACTGCTGCAGAGGCCAGAGTGGCATGACCACACAGATTGACTTCAGTGGTTGGTGTAAACCATCGAAGGCGGAACCTTGATCCTGTTAATCACACATTTAAGACTTTTTTTCAATTTTGTTTTGGTTTTAGTTTCAAATACACAAAGTTAGGCAGTGCAGATAATGATGTTGGTAATTGGCTTACATCCACAAAGGTCTTCAAGGTCAACTTAATGATTTATTGGTTAAAGATTGACTAAAAGACTTATAATTTAGTAACCATCATTCTTAAAAGTGTGGTGTGTTGTCAACGTATATAAAAGTACTGTAAAGATTTAAAACATGTCACATTTGACCTATGACCTCCCCTTCAAGGTCAAGACATCTAAACATTATAATAATGCTATATAGAGCTACTTAAAACTGTTTTTTACTGCCATTGAACTGTCAACATGCAGGCATATAGGGAAAGATACATTCAATTCAATTCAATTTTATTTATATAGCGCCAAATCACAACAAAAGTCGCCTCAAGGCGCTTCATAGATACAGAGGAAAAACCCAACAATCATATGACCCCCTATGAGCAAGCACTTTGGCGACAGTGGGAAGGAAAAACTCCCTTTTAACAGGAAGAAACCTCCGGCAGAACCAGGCTCAGGGAGGGGCGGCCATCTGCTGCGACCGGTTGGGGTGAGAGAAGGAAGACAGGATAAAGACATGCTGTGGAAGAGAGACAGAGGTTAATAACAGATATGATTCAATGCAGAGAGGTCTGTTAATACATAGTGAGTGAGAAAGGTGACTGGAAAGGAAAAACTCAATGCATCATGGGAATCCCCCGGCAGCCTACGTCTATTGCAGCATAACTAAGGGAGGATTCAGGGTCACCTGGTCCAGCCCTAACTATATGCTTTAGCAAAAAGGAAAGTTTTAAGCCTAATCTTAAAAGTAGAGATAGTGTCTGTCTCCCGAATCCAAACTGGAAGCTGGTTCCACAGAAGAGGGGCCTGAAAACTGAAGGCTCTCCCTCCCATTCTACTTTTAAATACTGTAGGAACAACAAGTAGGCCTGCAGAGCGAGAGCGAAGTGCTCTAATAGGGTGATATGGTACTACAAGGTCCTTAAGATAAGATGGGGCCTGATTATTTAAGACCTTGTATGTGAGGAGCAGGATTTTGAATTCAATTCTGGATTTAACAGGAAGCCAATGAAGGGAAGCCAAAACAGGAGAAATATGCTCTCTCTTTCTAGTCCCTGTCAGGACTCTTGCTGCAGCATTTTGGATTAGCTGAAGGCTTTTCAGTGAGTTTTTTGGACATCCTGATAATAATGAATTACAGTAGTCCAGCCTGGAAGTAATAAATGCATGAACTAGTTTTTCAGCGTCACTCTGAGACAGGATATTTCTAATTTTAGAGATGTTGCGCAAATGGAAGAAAGCAGTCTTACATATTTGTTTAATATGTGCGTTGAAGGACATGTCCTGGTCAAAAATGACTCCAAGGTTCCTCACCACGTTACTGGAGGCCAAGGTAATGCCATCCAGAGTAAGAATCTGGTTAGATACCATATTTCTAAGATTTTCAGGGCCGAGTACAATAGCCTCAGTTTTATCTGAATTAAGAAGCAGAAAGTTAGCGGCCATCCAGGTCTTTATGTCTTTAAGACATTCCTGCAGTTTAACATGAGGTTTATAACTGCCACATTTCTTAGGACATCTGACCTTTTCTTCAATGTCAATAGTATAATATATAAAAAGCTTATTAATGTCCATTTATTTCCAAATCAATACCAATTATGAAGGGATATATACAAAATACAATGCTATTAAAGTAAATACTGCCCAGAGAGTGAGCAGTCTAAGCTGAGGTTTGTGCTCTGAGTATTTCTTTTTTGTAGTTTTCACACTGAAAAAGTAGCAAAGTAAACTAAAAGCAAACATACAGCATGCTGTGATTATTCATTTTTGAGCATGCTTGTGGTGTTGGACTCTGTCAGTGGAGTCAAAAGGGGACATAGAGAATCAGCTCATAGCTGGAAGTAATTAAATTGTGGGAGATGAGAAAAAATGTGGGAGATGGCTCTAGAAAACATCTGTGTGTCAGCAGAGAACTGCAAATGTCAGATGATATTTTTGGCAAATTACAAGAATACTGAACCCTTACTGCCATGGTTTGGGTTCACTTTTTACTTATTTAATTTAAATAACAGGCGCACTTTAAAAAGTCATACATGCTTTCATCTTATTACATTTGGACTTTTGTAATTCCCTCTAACCAGTTGTTTTTCTCTCCTTTCTCAGCAAATATAATTTAGAGTATTTTTCAAAAGTCACATTTTTAAGTCTGAAGTAAAACTTATTGTATCTGTTCCTGCTTCCTCTTTGTAAATAATACCTGCATTCCTCTTGGACCGACTGCACACTGCAGTTTTTCACTGTGACAGCTTGTTGCACAATTCTTTGGACTCCATACAATGTAACATTGTTACCTGACAGACTGCTGAGGACAGGTGTTTTTCAGTTTGTGCACGCAGTGAGTAAAATGCTCTGTGTGTGTTTAACTGCAAAGGAACACTAAACATAAGCTAATGAACAGATAAACCTAACTTGGAAAAATAATGAGCTCCTGCTAATGGTTGTGGGTCCTTAATTCTGCCTAATGGCACTAGTTTGATTTTGCTGAAGGCTAACCTTTTGTGATGCTCTTATGCAATCCAAAATTTGTAATTGACATTTCCTAATAGGTACAAAGTGCCATGAAATAGACTTTGTGGTGATTTGAATATATTTTTCTCTAATTTAACTGTATTTTGATCCTTAAATGTCTGTTCTCTGTGGCAAAACTTCAAAGTTTTAATTGTGTGACAATGTCACATCTTCCTATGGTCACTAGCAGATATTTATGTCCTCAATAGTAACCTGGAAGCTGAACTTCTTGCTAAATTTTCATCCTAATACCAGCTATCTCAGGGGGGCAGTTTGCTTTCATTGAGTAGATTTGTCCTTTTTACGGATAAACTTTTTTCACTTTTTTTGTAATCTCAGGCAGACTGATCCAGGCTTTTTCCTCATCACATTTAGACTATTTTAATTCCCTCTATGGAAGGCTCAGCCCTTAGACCCTCACAGCTGTGCAAATTCTTCACCACTCCTCACAACTTTTTTTTTTTTAAGTGACTCCTTTTTTTCCTATCATACAATTTCCTTGACTCATTTATTTCACTTGTCATATTATTCAAGTTTTGTGTCGTGTTTTTATTTTTTGTTTTATTTCAGTCTGTTTTTTTTTTTTCTGTAAACCATTTTGCAACGATTATATACATAAGCTTTATTATTATCATCATTCTTATGACTATAAATTCATACAAACTTGTTAATCTATATTGAAAATTTCTATCCTGCACCTATAGGGGCTACTTTAAAGTTTAAGCAGCATGTGAGCCGTACACCATACTGTACACTTTTGAAAGAGAGCTTTCCATTACAGCAATACAATCTAAGAGGCTTTGGAATTGGCAAGGCAAAAGTGATCTGTATTAAAACAGACATACCTGTAGTAAAGCTATCAGAGGGATTCGTCCTGGTGATGAAAGCAGTTTCTGAGAGGTTCATCTCTGCTGCTATCTTGTGATACAAGTCATCACTCAGCTCCTGTTAGAAACACACGATTTAACGAGCAAATGATAGTGTCCTGAGCTGCTTTGACCAGTTAATGATTGTAAGCTTCTGGCAGACAAACAGAGGAAGTTTGCTCACTGAAAATGAATAAACATTAAATAAGTTAATTGGAAGCAGCAGCCTGATGTGTCTTATTCAGTTCTTGTGTGATAGCACAGTTTTCAGGGGAACGCAACAAACCACTTTCATTTTCATAGTTGAATTTACAAAAGATTGTTTAAGTTAAAATACTTTTAAAAACACATCTTGTCGAGTTTGTTTTGCAGAAAGAATTTCTGTTTCTGGTCTGCACTTGTGCGAAGCACCGATGCAGGCCCCCATAGCGCAGGACTAAACATTAAGCTTTGACCTAAATATTCTTACTCACACGCTGAAGTGGACAAACTGCCGCTGGGTTTCCCCTGAACGGTAAATTGGTGAAGGCATCCAGCGTGAACACTGGTATCTCCATTGTAGGTGAGCGAAAGAAGACGAAAATGGCTTGGAAGTTAAGAGCCTCCGTCCTTCAGCACGGATTTTGATGGAAAGGGTCCACACGCAGTGCTGTGGATGGACTTTTGACCCTCCCTCTGCATGTGTTTTTTCTCTCTCCCTGCAGCCTATCCTATTTTCCACTTGTTTTAGTCACATTTAGACATAACCGGTTTGCGACTGTAGTAGAATGAGTATGTGTTTAAGACTACAAACTTTACCCCTTAAGATAGTCACTTAACTGTGGTTATTTGACAATCTAAAAATAACATTTTTAATGCGATAAATACTGTTTTGTATTGTATAGATAGCCAGAATATGCATGACTAGTCTTACAATATTTTGAGAGAGTGATTAATTTATGATTATAGACACACAAAAAATCCGACTACCCTGACGATAGTTTAGTCTTAAACGCATAATCTAGATTTTGAGTTTACAATAACGGGCACGCTGAATATTTGGTAAATTGTATTTTTATTACATGTCCCAGATACCAGCTCTCTTTGGAGTCGTAAACACAAGCGTCATATCAATAAGCAATTTGGAAAACACGGACTAGTAACAGAAAAAAAAGACGCTAGAATGAATCAACGTTTATAAATCGAAATCTCGCGAGAACATACCTGTGCAAGTTTGCTGGCAGTGTCACCTGAGGCACGGGGCAGGAGCAGGAGACCGGGGATAAGAGGAAGCGGTGAGATAATTTTACCGGTTCACTCATTGCTAACTGTGGATGTGTTTCTTTATGGAGTTGTGTTTTGACATCCAGTGAAGACGCAGGACCGTTAAAACGAGAATTCGTTTGTCCTGTACGTTTGACCGCTGTCTGTGTCCTACAGTTAGCCTTAGCGGCTAGTCTGCTAAATGCTAATGTTGCCGAGCTAACGTTTTCGCGTAAGTCTGGCTTACGAGAAACATATAACTAGTATGAATATTAGACTGATGGATACTCAGATTTGGAGAACTTTTTATTAAGATGCCGTCTTGCGTTTAAAGGATCAAGTTGGGTATAAGTTGAACTCCGACTAGGTTAGCTAGCGCGGCTCTCGAATTTTTAGCACAACACATAAACAGCTGGAAGGAGGAAGTATCAGACCATAGCTATTTAAGCTGTTCTGGCCGCTGCAAAGATACAGAAAGTCGTTATTAGATATGTTCTTTGAAAGCTTTTTGTGTCATATGTTACTAATAGTTATTTACTTTGTTTTATTGTACAGTTCCGGCGAGGTTTGTTGTCGGTTTAATCTGAATTTAAAAGTAAAAAAAAGAGTCTAGTCTGTCACTGCGTCGACATACCCGCAAATGTTAAAATATGAGATGAATGCAAACTATCCGGATAGATGCACCAGTAAACATTTAATCTCAGTGTTAACTTTTGCCAAACCTGTTGCTCTTGCAAATCGGTTGACAAAAATAGGATTGAAGGGGAAGATTCGGCAACAACTCGAGTGATCTTATTTATGTTTAATAAGCCAAATTCCTTTAAATTAATTATTCCTTCAGCTTTTATTTACCAGATTAAAATTGAGACCATCATGCCCACACTTAACAATGAGGGATTGTTATTGCAGCCTAACTTTGTTTTTAAATTCTTTTTAAAATTCATTTTGTGTGTAAAGCACACACGGGGGATGTTGGCTATCTCAGGATCTTACTCACAAGTGAGGGCAGAAAGGGATTGGATGTCGGGCTGAGGCTTTTTTTTTTTTTTTTTTTTTTTTTTTGCAGTGATGCAGATTCCGAACCGGATTTTTGTGATAACGAGAGACCTGAACGTGAAAGCAAAGCTGTCAATTTACCGATTGATATACGTCCTTACCCTCACCTATGGTTATGAGCTCTGGGTTGTGGCTGAAAGAATGAGATCACAGATACAAATGGCGGAAATTAGTTTTCTCCTAAGGGTCGCTAGCCTCTCTCTTTTTAAGATGGGTTGAGGAGTTCAGCCAAGCCACAGGCATTCAGAGTAGAGCCACTACTCCTGCACATTGAAAGGAGCTAGTTTGAATATCTCAGGCATCTGATTTGGATACCTCCTGGGCGAGGTGTTCTGGGCATGTCCTACTGGAAGAAAGCCCCAGGTATTCCCAGGACACTTTGGAGTGCCTTGGTGTTCTCCTGAATGAGCTATAGGAGGTGCCTGGGGAGAGGGAGGTCTGGGTTTCTCTGCTTAGGCTGCTGACCTCACGATCTGGCCCCAGAGAAGCAGGAGAAGATGAATGATCAAGTACTGTTTGCAAGCCAGAAGCATTAAAAATTTTCCACTTCATTATCATTAACAGTGAATGCACACATTATTAAAATGCACACCAGAATGCAAAGAAAAATAGTAATAGCAAATAGTAATTCATAACAATAAATGCATTTTTTTTTTTTAAAGTTTGTTCAGTGTCCAGTACCCCCAGAGCAAATGACCAGAATACTTTTGGTCCTTTATATAGATCTGGCACAGGACTCCACATAGTGACCCGCGCTTGTTGGTCAGCAAGACTAGAAGCATAATGTTTAGAGATACACTAAATATGATTTTTCTCGGCCGATTCAGATTTGTTTTTGAAGTCTGACCTACCGATCCCTATTTTCTAAGAACAACAAATGACAACACATGGAAATGAATATCTACTCATCTTCAATGCTAATATGAGCTGCTTTCTTGCCACAAGGAGTAGCCACAGCAGGTAGTGTCCCCCTTTTTTTTGGGGGGGGGGGACTGTTTCGAACTGGAAAACTATACACCCTTACTGACGCATCCGACTGGAATAGAGCCAGTAACTTTTTTTTTTTTTGCCAAATGAATGTTAATCATAACACTGTGGAGTCAGCTTCAATGCAAAATATCAATTTTGTAATAAATGGATTATTAAACTTAAGAATTCATAACTAAGCAAGTGTTGCTGACACAAATGTCTTTCTGCTGTGTTGTGCCGTCTGTGACAGTGAGGATGTCTTTGAATGACGAGGGGTACGTGGTTCGGATCAGAGGACTTCCCTGGTCCTGCACACAGGAGGAGGTGGCCAGTTTCTTTTCTGGTGAGGAAACAGACGTCTTTACATCCTCAGACAAGACCTTAGCTGTTAGTGTTGAAATTGTCACTAGACTAGTTAAATCGCTTAGCATGGCATTCAAGTTTGCATGCACAAGTCTTTTGTAGCACATCTCTGTTTTTGTTATATGCCACACTATTCAAATTTCAGTAGCAATATCAAAGAGCCAAGGGTATCAAGAAAAATGGAAATTATGACCAAAGAATTGGATAAAACATCCAAGCTTTCAAGATGATTTTTAGGACAATAATGTAAAGGTTGTTTATTACTTATCCAAACTTACCTTGAGTGCCTGAACTTGGATGTTTAATTTTTTTTTTATTAATTTTTTTATCTTTTTGCAATGGTTCATTACCATTACCTCTTCTCTAGCAGAAGACATCAGTTTAAAAACTTGACGCAATCTCTCTTATGTTTAGACTGTGACATCGCGGGAAAAGTAAATGGAGTGTGTTTCACATACTCAAAAGAAGGCCGTCCGAGTGGAGAGGCATTTATTGAGCTGAAAACAGCAGAAGATTTCAAGAATGCTCTTGCGAAGGACCGTAAATACATGGGGCACCGATATATAGAAGGTAAGCAAACTGGTTAAAACTGAGCAACAGATTTGAATGTTAAGGACGCTACACACTGAACACGTTGAATTTTGCAATGTGATCCAGGAGTTAAAGCTGTATCACGCTGCTTTTGTACACATTTCACAATGTCAGTGGGGCGATTTGAACTATTATTAGCAGAGTTGGCAACACATAAGGAGGTATCAATCATTCTAGAGAGGCGTCACTGTTTAGCTCTGCGTCTGAGGTAAAATGGTATTATTTTACCATTTCTATTTCATTGTGTATTCAGTCCCAGTGTGCAATCTGAGTTACAGGTACACTTGCTGCCAGATACAGTGATCTGATTGGTTACATCTGTTTATTCAGATCCATAAAATCGAGCTTGGTTCAAAATAAAAGCAAATGCCCCAAATTCATCAACTGAAATTATGCGGTCAGTGTGAACTGCTGTGTTAAGAAAAGGTGAGTCAGAAGAATATTTTTAATGCAAGAAATAGTTACATTTTACGCATCTGGTGCATAAAGGTTTTTTTTTTCTCTTTCTTTGTATCATTAATGGTTCATAAAGCAGCAGTTATTCAGTTATATTGGGTTCCTCATTTGCATATGAAGCCTTTAAGAAAACTGTAATGAACATGTTTAAGTTTAATTTATGACCAGCATGTGATGTTTGTGAGTGTCTGTCTGTCCAAATCAGTGTTCAAGTCGAACCGTAGTGAGATGGACTGGGTGCTGAAGCGTAGCGGTCCTGCTGACTATGACAGCTGCAGTGGCTGCATGCTGAGACTTAGAGGCCTGCCCTTTGGCTGCAGTAAGGAGGAGATTGTTCAGTTTTTCTCAGGTACATGAACACTGAGACTTTTGGGTAAATACTACATAAAGTTGTATTGATGTTACAGTAGATATTTTAGTCTGAAGGATAGTTTTTCAGTGCTGTAGTTTGTGTTTTGTTTTTTTTATTGTTATTCAGAACACCGTAGCAGTCAAATGAGATGCAACCATAAATTTAATTTAAGACAAACACTTAAGAAAGCCCTTTGTCGCTTCATTGCAATATAGACCTTGTGCAGAATATTTAAAAAGGCTATAAAAAGACAAGTCTTTTTAAAAAAAAAAAAAAAAAAGAGCTGTCAACTTCACACGATCTTCACTATAAACAGGGCTATATTAGGAAATGTGATGTGGATCATTAAAAGAAAAAAAGAAATCCAAATACTGCCAACTTCACTTTGAACAGTGCTTTTCACTTTTGCCACTAAACCCCATTGCAATACATAGGCATATGCTAACCTTCAGAGTAGATTGACAGGTTATTAAACTTAACATGATTAACTGTGACTAAGTTATTAAACATGTCTGCGTGTTCTAATGTGTGTTTGTTCTTGCAGATTAGTCATGCTGTGCTTACTAATTTGTCCTTGTCCGAATTGTTAGTAGTACAGCAATGATGTTGGTGTTCTGTTAGTCCATTATTTAGCACATTTGTATGACTTAAGATGCCATAGCTCCTAAAGTATTTAATAATAGAATGAGCTGGGCTGTTTTGGCTGAGGGAAGACAATCCCATAAAACTGATCTGGGGTCAGTATTAATGACACTGGCATTGGCTATCTAGGATAATATACACTAATGATTAATATAGATGGATACTAATATTATATTTTTTCAGATAAAGCATAATTTGGCCATTGTGCTACATATACTCTGTAGTTGTTGTTGTTTTTAAAAAACAAAAAACAAAAAAAACAAACAAACAAACAAAGGTGAACATACAGTGGCTTATAAGCTGACTCCAAGGCAGTTTTTTTTTTTCTTCTTCTGTTCCACTGCTGAGCAGCAAGTGTAAAGTCAGTCCCCTAAGATGCTCCTATTTTAAGTAGTATGAGATAATACAGCTGTTGTTTATTTGCTTTAATGACCCATTAATCCTTAAAGCTCCACTGATGTAGTGGGTGTTGTACAATCAATTCTATCAGTCTACCTACCGACCTATGTATTTGTGTGCTTGGGTTAAAGGGTTGAGAATCGTGCCAAATGGGATAACTCTGCCAGTGGACTACCAGGGGAGGAGCACAGGGGAAGCCTTCGTGCAGTTTGCCTCAAAGGAGATAGCAGAAAAGGCTCTGGGGAAACACAAGGAAAGAATAGGGCACAGGTGGGACAGATGGGAAAGGGACGGGCTGGACTGGGTTGGGCTTCTGTTAACAGCATTTAATGGGTGGTGATATTAGAATAATTGTGGTATTATTGGGTTGGGGTCTGAATATAAGCATGGGTGGATGTGCTAGTGTGATTATTATTATTTATTTTTTTATTTTTGGTAAAACTGATAAAATGGTAATTAATAATGGGTGGATCATGTTATATTTATTTTTATGCTAATAAGCTTAATTGGTTTATATATTGTAATTAAATGTGAAATATTGGGATGGTCTGTCTGTTTTTTCAAATAAAGGTTGGTGTATTATTTTTGTCATAGACAATTTTCCCGTGTTCATTTAAGATGTGGGAGCTCTATTTAATTGCCTTACAGAAACATTTGGGTTTAATAAATGATTCATTGGTCCTTATTTTATGACCTTCGTTGATTTATGTAGATCATTTATTATGGGTGGGGGGTATAAGTATAGAATTAAAACAAACAGCCAGCACAGGTTCAACCATTAAAGCAGAGAAACAATAAAGCACCTAAAAGCCCTGTAATGATTTCCTTGGCTGTAAGTAACAGTGGTGAGGTTGGTGTAGAAATCCTTTACTTCAGCCTTAAGCCCAGCTAGTGAGATTTTGAGGTCAATCATTCAGACCACTGATTAGAATATTTCTACTTTTGTGTCTTTATCTTCTCTCTGTAAATTATATCTATGTTTGTAACCTTAATTGAGCCACTTCAACACCTTAACCCTCTCCTCTGCCTCTTGATTTTTTTTTTATTTTTTTTTATCCTGCGTATCTCTATGTACCTCATATTTCAGGTACATAGAGATTTTTAAGAGCAGTCGTAATGAAATCAGAGCCTACTATGAGGTGCCCCGGCGGGGAATGGGAGCCCAGAGACCAGGGCCCTATGATAGACCAATGATGAGCGGCCCCAGAGGAGGGTTTTTTGGTCCTTCTCCTGGCCGTGGTGCCACCATGATGGATAATATGAGGAGTGGAGGTGGTTACGGAGGAGGTAAGCAGTTTTTGTCTGACCCTGTAGAAAAGGACCTTCAGTTATATTCAGAATAAATTATATTCAGTTCTCTCTCATTCTGCTGGTGTAAAGAGCCTTGTTTCACCTGTAGTGTATCTGTGAGCGGTGAACTGCAGATTGTCTTTGCTGTGTTACTGTGTCCAGGTTACAGTAACTTTGACAACTACAACGGGTTCAACAACTACTGTTTTGGCAACGGCATGTTTGACGAGCGAGTGAGAGGAGAGAGGGGAGGAAGAGGTAAAGTTCAGATTTTATTTGCCTTTCAGAGTTGTGTATTTGGAGTTTAGTGCCCCTGCTGAAAGGCTGGAATATTTTCTGATATTTGGTGATTACATTTGGTTAATTGCATTTTATTTTTCTCAAACATGTACTTTATCTGCACAAAACATTTGTTAATGAAAACAGGAATGTGCTTGGATGTTTAGTAAGTTGCCCAAGGACATTTTAACATACGGATGAAGGAACTGAGGATTCCTGCACTGCCAAGCTTCTGAATAGTAGACCAACCCTCTCTGAATCTAAAAACTGAAAACAAGATTTTTGGGGCCCACAGTTGCAAACTGAGTAACCAGTGAGGAACGTAACTTGTCTATCCAGAAGATATGTTTAAAAACCACGTGTACTACTACACCACACACCCCTGTTTCAAATGATTAAAATAGAAAATAACTTCTGAGCAATTTCAGACTTCTACATGTTCCAGCTTGTATGATTTGAAACTAAAATCATTCAAAAGGCTTTTTTTTTTTCTTTTTTTCTTTTTTTTTCAGGACAAATGATTGCCTTGCCTTTTTCAACAGCCATCTTAAAAATTGTCACCATCTTGAGTTTTCAAATAGCTTATCATGAAACTGTAACTGGTACTTCTACCTGCCTGTGAATGATTTCCCTGCAATTTTATCTACTGCACTAACTGCTGATGTCAATAAGTGAAATTAGGATTTGCTTTGTGAAGCAGATGTCTATGGCAGTAAATCTAAGACTTCTCAGTGAAGATTTAACACCTTTTATGTAAGAAATATATATTATACACACATGAAATACTGAATTACTGTTTTGTTTTTCTCTCCGCCCCACCACCACCACTTAGGAGTGGGAAGCCATGGTTACAGTAGTCAGAGTGATGTCGGCTCAGGCTTTCATAGCGGTCATTTCGTCCATATGAGGGGTCTACCTTTCCGTGCCACAGAGGGAGACATCGCTAAAGTAAGAAAACGCTAATCTGATGATTTGTCTTAATGTCTGGATCAAGAATATCAAACTCTGTGGATTTAACTGAAAATATTTTTATTAGGTGGCAGAAAACTGCATTATTCAGTTGAGTGTGTCACGTGTGAGAGAGGGTTTTCATACTTTCTCATTTTTGAAGTTAGAAGTTGGAAATGTATTATCTATGTGGGAACCCAACCTGTCCAGTCCTTTAGATCTGAGATGTCTGGTTTCTGCTCATGTCTTAAAATATCCAGAATTGTATTAACCTTCATTTATTTTTCACAGTTCTTCTCTCCTTTGAACCCGTTAAGGATCCACATCGATATGGCTCCCAACGGCAAGTCAACTGGAGAAGCAGACGTGGAGTTTCGCTCCCATGAAGATGCCGTGGCCGCCATGTCCAAAGACAAAAACCACATGCGTATGATTTGGCTTTTTTTTTTCTCTCTCTCTCTCCCCTCAAGCCAGTGTTTCCATTACTCTCACTCAGAGATACTTGTCAACTCACAGCAGAGATGCAGAATAAGACAGTGGGAAAAATTAAAATAAAAATGTCAGTGAGGCAGAATTAACATAGGAATACATTTTAAGGAGGTTAGTCTTCCTATTGAGCTTAGACCAAGTGTCTAAGATATTTCAGCTTGATTATCTTTACTAATCAGTTTCAGATAAATGCATACATGTCATTTACATTAATGTCTAACAATATTTATTTTTAAATGAAACGTCCATAAACCTCTTTGACTGATTGGGTTGATGTTGGTTTTCCACAGAACATCGCTACATCGAGCTGTTTCTTAACTCGACAGCCAGCGGTGCCGCTGAAATGAGTGAGTTTTAACAGTGTTTTGTTCAGCTTGATACAGTTTCATTATACATTTATAATTTTGAGAATGAATTTGATCATTTTCAAACCAAATGATCTTTTTTGAAAACCTTTCAGGCCGTGGCAGCGGTGGTTACTATAGTAACTCAGGAGGAAGCTCCCGGAGCAGCGGGCTGCGAGGTGCATACTGATGATGTCATCCCACAGCTCCAGTCCATCCTGGCGTTCATGTCACGTCTCTGAAGGCCACATTTAATCAATGAGTGTTTCTAAGCAGGAAAGCTGACGTGAAGTTCCACATTTTCTTTCCTTTTTGTTTTTAAAAAAAAAAAAAAAAAAAAAAGGCAGAATGAAAAAAGTAAGACACAGACATGACCACAACGAGCACTATTTTCACACTATTCCTAGAAGCATATGAAGAACAACATGGCTTACACGGAGATAAAAATCCCGGAGCTGTCACAGGTGCTGAACGTGGTCAACTGGTCATGTCAAAGGATTCATGTTTCTTAAAATTGAAGATTGTAGTACAGTTTATCTGAATACACACAAATACAGAAAAGATACAAATTGCAGAAAGATGTTGTCTTTTGTAATTATATTTTATGGAATGGTATTAAGAGCGTTACATCTGAATGCATTAGTTTTTGACGACTTTAGTGGGATGCACTTTTTTTTTTTTTTTTTTTTTTTTAATTCTCCAGTGCAGCAGGAGCTTCATCCCACAGAGCAACAGCTGTGGTGTTTGATATGTAAGGGGTGGGTGGATTGCTTTGGTTTGGGTATCTCGTTGCAAGTCTTCATAGGTTGCGGTCTTAATCATCTTGATTGAAGTGTGTTCAGATAATAACATCCATTTGACCTTGACTTCAGATCAGCTTTTCTGGTTGAGAATGTTTTGTAAATGTGAGCCTGTGTGTTTTTTATGAATGTTTTCACAGTTCATTACAGAATTTAAAAAAAAAAGTTGAAATATTATATTCCACTCTCAAAGAGTGGAATTAAAATAAAGTCTATATTTGAGCTGTAAGATAGCTTGTGCAGCTGTTGTACATTTTGCCTAATAAATTTTATATTTAATTGTCTTTCTGACTGTGATGTTATTTGAGGACAAATCTCCATATTGAGGTTATTGAAATAAGAGTCCACATTTTGTTTAAAAAAAGCAAAGCTGATTCAAGTTGAGGACTTGAATCGGCTAGGAAAAAATGACAGGAAGCAGGAACCCATTCTGTGAGTGTTTAATCAGAAACTGCGAAACAGTCAAGACAACAGACTGTTGGCAACAGAGTTAATTTTAAACTGCAAAGTAAGCTAAAGGGCAACGGTGGTAATCAATATTTATATACAATATTATGTATCAACTGTACAAGTCCCACATTAATCTGGGACATTTAAGACAAAAAACAAGACTAGTCTGGGTTCAGCTCGGAAATATCTGCAAATAGATCTTCATGACATGTTTAGACTATATCGGAAACAATTTTATCACTTATTGAAATCATCCCCGGTCTATTGTCTCTTCACTGGAATTACAACATCCAGTACTTTACAAATTGATTTTTTTCTTCATTAAACTTTGCAAGCACAAAACCAGAATCTGCACTGGAACTCATATTTCAAACTTCCATTCAAAACTCTTAGTTTGGCAACACAAATGCACTATTTTAATATGGTTAAACTTCCCCTCACGAATGGAGCAGCAGTAAAAAAAAAACCCCAAAAGTGATTCTTTAACATCTGATTGCAACAAACTTCAAGTAAACGGGGGAAAATTCAAAATTTTCAGGCTTATAAAAGTACAAATGAATGTGTATAAAACAAACTCAAATCTATACTTCACCCAGTATGATTGGCAAGTGTTCAAACATATTTTGTAAGTAGGTAACACTCACGTTTACAACCACTAACTTTAGTCGTGAGTTTCTCTAATTTCCAAAAAAACAAATGAACCAGCCACACTGAGAACGACTGAGCTCAAACTAGAGCTGACTGCATCGACCCCTCCTCTTGCTCCTTAAAGCAGCACCCACTGCATTAGTGTCACAAAAACAGTGAAACGTACCTTTAATGTTTTTTTTCCCCCCTTGGCTAGTGTTGCTACTCTGAAATATTCTGGGCTCTCGTTTTAGATCCTCAGTGTAGAAATATAGGACTCATTTTGGCAACGTGAAAAGAAGGTAATCACTGCATTTACACAGGCACATATGGCACAAATACCACAAAAAAAAAAGTTCAAGTGCTTTTCATATCCTCACGGGAAACTAGTGTCAGCAGAGCTCAAGCTGCCTGGAGCAGTAAATAGTCTGCAGATTTAGCCTGAAGTGTGACTGCATACAAATCCCATTTATAAAAATGTTCCTGGATTTATAAAAATGTAGTCCTAAGATTTTTCCCAGTGGTTATGCAAAGGAGTCTCAACATTAAATGCATACAGGATGACGAGTTCATAACTAATTTTGCTTGTGCATCTTCCAAGAACCCAAAGCATCTGAAATACGAGATCCCGGTGACTGAAGCTGAGCAACATAGACTGTATATTAAAGATGGAGATCATTTCTGGGTCTCGTGTTGTAATGGCCAGCAGCGAGCTTTCAGAAAGAAGTCAGACTATACAAATCTATTGGAATTTCTTCCTTTGAGCACCCTCATCTATGAAGTTAAACACGTTCCTCATGAGATTGTGGTCTTAATCTCTAGTGTTACATTTCACTAAATACAACATGATCTTTTATTTGTATATTATTGTCCCCATTACAGTAAAAAAACAACAAAAAAAGCAGTTTATGCCTTTTAGGTAGACCTACTTTGTGACTTAAAAACCTGGTTAATCCCTTCCCTTCTGCGCATAGTCCTGTTCAGTCCAACCTGTAGAATCAGTGTGTATAAACGGGGCATCCCCCAAACATCAAGATGAGAAACGAGAAACACTCAGCTCACATAAGGGCTTCGCTAACCAGTGAGTCCATCTTTTATATACAGTCTAAGGTCCCAAAGTGCAACATGTCATGTCAGGACATAACATTACTTCTATGTCAAAGTCAGGTTTAATAAATAACTCCAGTACTTCAGATAAAAAGAGGCCTTTAGCCTATTTTATGAGGCCATGACCATCTTCGTTCTGTGGTGATTTGTCTGTCAACCACCTGCTGCTACAACGGTGACAGAAAGTGATTTTTTTTGTTGTTGTTTTGTGGCACAACTCTTTTCT
The DNA here is from genome assembly GCF_963969265.1 of Rhamphochromis sp. 'chilingali'. NCBI lineage: Eukaryota > Metazoa > Chordata > Actinopteri > Cichliformes > Cichlidae > Rhamphochromis > Rhamphochromis sp. 'chilingali'. The sequence continues at coordinate 27,551,208 of NC_137933.1, forward strand.
TCCTTAAACGCTGTCTGAGGCATTTTAACTCTTAATTGAGTTCTTTTAAATCCATCTTAAAAGAAGGTGCAAAGGAGTCCGAGCCGACAGCCGTAGCAAGGCCACCATGCTGCATGTGCAAACTTTAAAATCTCGCCTGTTTGACTATAAAGTTATTGTGGAGACTTTGAGGACTAACAGATGCATTAGAGGTTTGGTTCATAGAACTGTCTGCTTTTAGCTACAAGGAGTGTTCATCATAGTGCAGTTTCACTTCCACCTCTGCAGAGCCGTTTCTGCTTTCATAACCAAGCACTCACCCCCTGAACTTTAACATGAAGTCTTAGAGTTTGAGCTTTTACTTTAGTGACCATTATTTGGAGTAGCAGTTACGACAAATGGTTACCTGGTCATTGGATTGTGCACCATAAACTAAATATGGTTTCTTCGTTATTTTCATTGAGACTTAATATATATATATACACTTGGGGCTGACAGTCGTAACTATTAATATTACAGCAGACTCTTCTCTGACTACAAGGGAAGATATTTTAGAGACTCTGCAGATGTTCTGCATTCAGAGTCAAGCAGCTACATCGACAAGTTAGACAGATGCACATGTCGCTCTTTTCTTTCTTTTTTCCTTCCTTTAAACAAATGACAAATCAAGTGTAAGGATCATAAAATGCATGTGCTCCACCCCTTAGCAGCAAACACTGTAGATATAAGTTGGCATATGGATCCTATACAACACTGAAGAGGTGGTACTCATGAGTGTGACTGGTTCGAGGCCGTCACGGCAGCGGCGCAGCACTCTTTCATGTTGGATTGGAGGAGCATCGCTGCAGGAGGAGGGCGTGGCAGGTGTCACAGACTCGCACTGGTTTGGGAGATGCTGGCAGAGGAAGCTCGTTGTCAGAGCAGCTGTTACAGAAAATCTCCCCACAGTTCCTACAGTGGTGCTGTAGAAAGAGACAGAGAGTAAAACCAACTTAAATGCTTCTGGATTAATTTTACATCCATTAAGATCAACGATTCTTTTAAGTATTTCTTGGGGTCTCTGAGGTTTAAACCTATCTAAAAGATCCTGAAGATCTTTTAGATAAAATGGGTGTAAAATCACAAACCATCCAAAATCATTCAGTGCAGAATACGACCCCGGTTCAAATATAACTATCTGAAGTCAACTTAAGACAGACCTTTCTTCTTGAGATGGAGAACTCCTTCTCACAGAGCTTGCAGTGAGTGGCTTCTTTGTCCTTCAACCAAACCTGACCCCCCTGAAACAAACAACAAACCTGTGTTCTTAAATAGCACACAAACCAAAGTCAGCTTTGCTAACTACACTTATTCTGGGATTTTGCAGCTTTTTCTGATCCTTTTTTTTTTTTTTTAATTAAACTGTCTGAATTACCTGAAGAGCTTTGTTGGCTTCTTTGATGTCCTCAATCTTCAGTTTGGATCTGATTTAGACAAAATGGACAAAGTTACCAATCGAAGGGCATGAATTTCATTTTGTAGCACACGCAGAGATAAAGAAGATTTTAGCTGTAATGATAATGATATTGCTGTTGTTACAGTTTTTCTGACTCATTAAAACTTCTTAGTCTGGTGCCAAAAACCTTAAATAAAAGTATCAAACTACGTTAAAATTAACTTATTCTCACTAAACACAATTTTCCCAGTGATCTACATGTGATGCGAATGTCTTCTTCTTTTTTACATTAAACAGATGACAGCTTATAATTTAGATTTAAGCCTTAGTCACAGATGTCTAAATGCCTTTGTTGTGTGGCAGTGAAAAGCAAACTGGAAACTAAGGATGCTCATTTTTGCCACTGAAAAAAGAAAAAGGTTTCCATCCATAACTTAAAATGTTCAGTAGGGTATCTCAAAAAATTTGACGGAATAACTCAAAAAATGTTTGAGTCAAAAGCTCAAAATTTTCAAGAAAAGAACTAAAAGATTTCAACTTAATAAGTCAAAAATTTGTGTTAGTTCTGCCAGTCAGGAAGCTCTAAAAAAGACGTCATTTCAGTGTTACCCAGAAGGAGAAAGGGAGGAATCAGCTGTCCAACAGTTCATCATGACAACATCGATCAATACCTTTTATGCAGTTAAGGAGCCATTCAAAACTGAAGAACCGCCCACCAATTTAATTTGTTTACACTTGCTACACATTGGTAGCTCACTCATGCTGTTAACACCTGATTTTGGCACATGTGTCTGTGTCATGTACTTCCTAGCAGCCACTGGTTGGTCAGTATGACAGTCTTTATAGTTCTCATGCTAGGATTTACTCATAAAAAGGCTCATCTAGAATTGTTCCTATACCACATAATGTACTGTATATCTGATTCATAATCAAGTTTTAATACGCTGCATGAGAAAAATGTGGAAAGGCCAAGACTTATGAGACATTGCCTCACCTCCCTCTAAACTGCTAAGCAACTTTGTTATGGCGAAAAGAGAGCTTTTCAAAATAAAGTTTGCATACTCGCTGAGTTTGGAGCCAAGCTCCTCCAGAGCTTTTTCCTGGTCCTCACAAATGGTCTTCAGCTGAACATTTTCATCCTGGAGACGATGAAACTCCTGGAAAAATCAATCAAAGGGAAGCAAGAAAAGAAAAGGATCAACATATATCAAGTAAACGGAAATATGTACCGTCATAAGCACAAACACGCACTTTAAAAAAAACATAGCATCCTGTCCACTATTTATTTTCCCCCATCTCACCTTTTTTAGACCGTTTATCTGCAGCGCCTCTGTGCTGAGCTGAGCTACTGAGTCCCTCTCCCTGTGCAGGTCATTTTGTAACGTCTGCCTCCACTCCCTCTCTATCTTTAGGTCCGTCTCCAGCTGCTGACTACAGGTACAGCACATCCACATGTTTATATCAATAAGAAGGTGAAGGTGACAAAGTAATAGATTATATTATAGCATTCACGGATTCAAACATACATGGAAAAAAAAAAATCAATGTATCAAGTATTTATGTAAAATTTAGTTAAAGCAGTGTGGGTGGGTGTGTCTTAACCAATCCATGTAGGCGGTTTGCTTACAGTTGCTTTTCTCTGTGTTCGATCTGCCGCTGGAGGCTGTCGGCTTTGTTTGCAAAATCCAGCTTGAAGCGTCTGGTGCCCTCCTCGGCCGAGGTGCGGTGCCGCTCTGCCTCCTGTAATCTGCACCATTATAACCAGGAACAAACTCAGGACCATGGAGAGAAAAAACTGGGAGGGCAGGGAAGAGGAAGTTGGGGTGTAGAGGGAGAAAACAACATAGGGAGATGGGCAGGAGGATGGACAGTAAAGTAAAGGAGGCAAGGCTGAGGCTGGGATGAAGGAAGGTGTTGCAGTTTGAACTGCCAGGAAGTAAAACTGTGAGCAACAAAAGGACGCGTGACTGAGAATTTACCTGTGGGTGTTTAAAAAGAACAATAAGGAACACAAAAAGTGTAAAGACGGCAAAACAAAGATGCATAATCAAACAAAGCGTGGAAATCACCTAGGAGAAACTAATTGGACAAGGAGAGTAAAGGACAGCTCCTCTCACACTGAGTCTCTTTACCGTTGCTTGTTTCAGACAGATTATTTTAAATCACAACTCATGCAAAGCTACTGTAGTCCTCTTCTTTTATTTGCTCCGCCACACTCTGGCATACACCGACTGTTGACTGTTCACATAAAAAAAATGTTTCTAAACACGGCATGCTAAAGGTTTCACAAAAAACTCAAAACATACCCGGCATTTTCAAAACATCTACCTTTATTGATCACGGTGATAAAAGACAGTAGTTGTGAATTTTAAACAGCTGTACTGACTGTTTCTTTTTCTTCAGATTAGAAGTATTAGGAACATGGAGTTAAGAGTAGAATTACTTCCTGATATATCACAAAAGTCAATAAATATGCCAAGACAAACACAATAACGCAGTTCCCTTGACAGGAACTCCAGAGGTTTACAGCTGTGTAACTACAGGTCTTTTCATTTGGATCAGCTGTCTGTTCTGCAGAGACAAAACACACTGACTGATCTAAAGCTGCTGGTCCCACAGAGTAGTATCTAAAAATCTCAACCTGACAACGAGATGAGCTGTGTGCAAATTTATGTATTTTTTTAAAAGACATAGTGCACATATTTACTTTCCACTATATTACTTGAGTGTCCAAATTCTGAGCATGTGATCTAGGCTCTATATAGTGCCCCAACAACGAATGTAAACTACTTTCTGCTGACAATCTCATCAATCCTTACAATTTGTACCTTTACAGTGTCGTGTATCAAGAGAAATGGAGCAAAGTTTTGTGTCTGAAATCTCCATTTAATGCTTACTAACCAGGGGTAAGGTTCGCCATGCAGAGAAAACCGGCAGCAAACTAAAAGCAGCAGAAATTTCTGACTAGACATCTGCAGGGGGACCTCAGTGCCTGATTATGGTGAAATGTAGACAGCAGCAGAAACATTTTGTTTAGATTTGTGATGGTTTTCCTGTTCCAGCGCTTACTTGTGAGCATTAACAGTTTCGGCTGCCTGGGAAGAAAATAAAAACGCTCTTCCTGGTGGAGGAACACACAGCAAAGAACAGAAACGGTTACTCAAACAACTCAGCCAAGACAGTGTTAATGCCTTTAACTATTTTCCTAACAGGTGTGTCTGCATTTTGTTTTTCTATAGTGGCGGGAAGGTCTTTAATGATTAAGTACTAGCACCTTCCACCTTTATTTTTCATCTTGACTAAACGTTAAAGGGACTCGACTCAGCGTTAGCAGGTAAAACCTCTCAGTAGCTGTGACACAAAAGCCGAGCGCATGCCCCTCTAACTCAATGTGATCGATAAATACCTTTATGCTTACATCCAAACAGCCAGCTATCTCACTATCTGTGTTACTGCACATAAACTGACTACTGGAGACAGGAAGAATATGTAGCACTTGTATGTATGAGTGTGCACGCCTGTGCATGTTCATGAATAGTAGTGCATGATTAATTGAAAACGTTTTTTCAGTTTCTATTAAAGTATTAACTGTCTCAATATTGGATCAGTTAAACTTTCATGACAGAGTAAACTTTCCCTCACTTAGCACTAACCATAGACTGTATATAAAAGATGGACCTGGTTTCTGGATCTGAAAACTGAAGTCAGTGCAAACCTGCATACTTTCTAATGTCCAGCAGGGGGCAACCTGTCTGGTTTTGTAACCATGCTTCATTTACTTCATCATAACAAGCGGCTTCAAACAACGCTCATCTTTTACCGCTAATGTCTATTATCTCAGGTATAGCTTAAAAAAACTGGCAACATTTCAGCACTGCCAAATATAACAAATGCAATGTGGAAAGAACAGAAAATGCATTGTATATGTAAGTTACAGGTAGCTCGAACACACTACAAAAGAACAGTGAGCAGCACAGCCGCCATGTAGCCAAGGAAGTGCATTAAGATACCACACAGATGTTTTAGATGTCGTAGTTCTTCAAAAGTACAGCAACTCATTTGTAAATCTTATCAAACCTTTCATTAATTTACAGTGCTCATATATTCAATAAGGTGGCCACAAGGATATTAATAAACACTAGTTGTACTTAGCGCTGTGTTCAGTAACCAGCCTCCCCAGCACACTCTACACACTACAGCTGTGCAGAACTAGTTGATTAGATATTTAATGTCAGAAATACTAGCCGATTAAACATATTATCCGTATTTTATTAATACACGAGGACATTACTAGTTCAAAGAGGTTACAACACCACCGTCCACAACCTGGGGCTGCAACCCAACAATCGCAGGCACCTCCTCCTTTCTCTTTTAATAGAAGTTTAAAAAAAAGCGAGGCGGGAAAGTATTCTGCAGTACTCTGTTTAAAAAAATAACAATCATAGACGAACGTCTGTCAAAATGAACTGAAATATAACCAAGCAACTCAAGTGACGTGTAACCACATTCTGCACCGGGTTGTGGAAGAAACCAAGGCCGCTACTTCGGTTATCCAAAGTCTGCAGACTGTACATGTTTGCAATGTTATACACGGCGGCATTTAAAACATGATTTGATTAGGGGTGTCTGTAGCTCAGGAGGTATGGCAGGTTCAGTCTGTAAGCCAAATATCGTTGGGCAAGATAATAACCCGAAGTTGCTCTTCAATGCATCGGTATTCATCGGGGTATGAATAGATATGATAGAAAGCGTTTAACCATAGAAATAAGTGCTTAGATGAATGGGTGTGAATGATGCTTGTAAAGCGCTTTTAGTGCTCAGAGTAGAAAAGCACTATATAAGAAGCAGTCTATTTACCATTAACACAATTAATGTGATTAATGGTTTCATATAGCTAAAATACAAAAATTCTAATGTATGATAAAGTTTAAGCTTATCATACATACACGTGGTAAATTTTTGGATGTTTTCTGTCTTTTAGAGTAGTCAACTAGTCTAATTTTTCCTCTCATTTAACAACTAGTACGGTAAGTTAACCACTAGGAGCATCCCTACTTTCAACACAGCTACCTCTGAGAGAGGGTGGCATTGAGCCCATAAATGCCTACAGAAACATGGATAAGAAATTAAGTAAATTACAGTTAATGGAGTCAAATACTCTGACAGAATTGCAAAAACGAGTCAGAGATGTGAATAAACCTCTCAGTCATTAGTTTAAAGTCGTCCTAAATGCAGCACGATGTTCAGTTTGTACATTATGATCCATACTAGGAGTCTTTTAGGGTGGGCCTACATAACTTGCGTGTAACATCCCTCCATTTCTTACTCAGATCCTCCCCTCGTTTGTCATGTTTCAAAACACCAAGGTGGCAACAATCAAAGCGCTCAGCTCACAGTAACTACATCCATTTTTTGTATCCAGTCACTGTTGACCAACAAACCTCTTAAAGTTGTTTGGATGCATTTTAACCAAAGATCACGAGACACGGCAATAATCTCTTTGAATCCCAGCACTTTGCTGATGAAGTAAATAAATCAAACATGCAGTCCCAGTTTCACCTGAATCTGTGGCAGCTCTCAGGCCCTAAAACCATCTGAATATTATGTGCAAAAAAACAGGAATGTTCTTCTAAGTAAAGTCCGTTTAGTCATGCGCTCATATCCTCAGAAGGAGATGTCCTTGACTAGCTTATACTGGTGCTCTGTGTCTGTGCTGGCACACTTGACAAATGACATAGCAAGCGTTCTGGTCTGACTGAGCAGATCCTTATCACTGCACAGAGGAGCAGGGATAAAAATCGGGAAACGAAAAAAAAAAAAAAAACATTAAACATGGAGGTTTCGAGGGAGCAAAATGAATGGATGGAAGTTATAAAAGAGAAACAGAAGGGAGGGAAAAAAGAGGAAAGAAAGGAGGGAAGGAAGAAAGGATGTCAATACATCAGTGGCCCGGGTTATACTTAACACTTTTTGCGACTTAACATCACAAGCACAACAGGAAGTGTAAACGTAAGGCATTGTAATATTCATCTGAGTAAGCTTGAGTAATGAAAAGAAGTTGGAAAAAGAGGGCAAGGAAATGCAGAATATAGATGATTATGACTGCGGCAGATAAATCTGGAATTTCCCAGCTACATCTGCACAACACTGCACTATCAACATGGAAGATTTGAGCCTGGACACAAAGCTTTACGCTCACAACAACTACATGTCCGATTCTCAGGGGGCGATTTTCCATTAGATGTAATAAAGTTATTCTTCATAAGATTAGATTTACTTTATTAAAACGTTTTAGCTACACCACAAAACTCCCACTAATGTGTCCTATAGCACCGGCCTACAAACATCTTTAGGATAGCCAAAAGAAAACATTCACAACCAATCGCAAATAGGATGGAACAGATTTAAACCAATGGGAGAGGAGATGGGAGAGGTGGAGTGTGTTGACTGGAAGACAATGGGCTTGGGTAGGGGAGGGGGGATCATAAAGCATCAATGAACTCGCAGATAAAACTACAAACATGGAGCAGGTACACACTGAAGGACTGAAAGACATGGGCCAATAGCAACAGAGCTGAACATGCATGAGATTTACTGCAGTGTGTCAGATATGATAAATATGGGATTGCAGGGTTTCCACAAGGAAACTAGTAATAACATATTGAACTATTGTCTTGATGCTAGGCATCTGCCTAGTGGCTCTGCTCCCCTCTGAAGAAGAAAAAAAAATCAAAGTTTTTGTCTTTTTTTTTGTAACCACTGCACAAATCAAAAACAATTAAATGTTTAGGGAGAAGAGAAAGGTGCATTTCTACTTGTTTGTTATGTTTTATGTGACTTTTATTACTTCTATGGGCTACCATCAACCAATCTGCCCTATAGAACATATTGATTAATAATCATAGTCCCAATTCTTTTCTGTTTAGAGTTATTTACACTGAAACATAACAACATCATCAAAAAAAATTCTCAGAAATATCAAACTTACTTTTCTAAAGAGGCATAAAGTATTATCAGCTTAACTTAAAGGTTCAGAAGTCTGAACAGAGCAGCAGAGAACATGGTGTAAACACCTGGACGTGAAACAAAGGGGACAAAGTGCTTTGCATCCAGAGGCTGTGTGTCTCACCTTTGCTCCAGCTGCTTCATGGTGGCAGTGATCTGATTGGTCTTCTCCTCCAGACGACTGATCACATCATTCTTCTTCTTCATTTCCTCGTCAGACGACTTAAAAAAAAAGAAAAAGGGAAGTAGTAAGGATTACTATAGTTCTGTTATTTCTGGATCTTAAACATTATATGACGATGAGTGTGTGCTTGTACCTGCATCTTCTGGTACATTTCTACATTGATGGCTTTGACCTCATCCAGCTGCTGTCTCAGTCCAATCAGTGTGTCCTATTAATGAAATCAGAGACTTAGCTGTGTTCTGGTCCAGTATTGGCTGTCTTCTTTACGCACACATGCATGTTTTTTGTTTTTTTGACTTACTATAGCAGTTACAGAAAACTGGACGCTCATATTAAACATTCCCTGTGAGACTTCAGACGGCTCTAAATGCTCTGCAACCAACAAGTTCTTCTACTCTTCTTATCAAAGAAAGCAGATAATTATTACTGGCTGCAATCCAAGATAGTGAAGTTAAGTTTGGGTTGACTGCAGGACAAGATTCTCTGTAGAGAAGCAACTGAATGATATAAAGAATCTGCATAACATCAGACTGACCAGTGAGTCACCTGGTAGGGAACACATTAGACTGGAAGCAGCGAGCTGGTTAGCAGTGACTGAACATTAAAATCAGGAGTGTGAGGGTTATAAATTGATCCTAATCACAGATTGGGTTATTTGTTTTACCAACAAAAGTTTAAAAAAAAAAAAATACTGGCATTCACCAGTGCTACCCCTCAGCCTCCTAGTCAATACACCTACGGTATCAATTTGAAAATCCTAGGTCACCTCCTTATCACGTTCACAAGACTTTCAGAAAACTCATCCCATTCAGAAACTTGGGAATCCATGTTGCCCACCCACCCGGCAGGGTGATGACAATATCCCATCAACCTTTTTTGAACAGGTAATGATGGCTGACATTTTCTATCCATTGCAGTTGGAATTTTAATTATGTTTGCATCTCCTCACAAAGATGAATTAATGCCGCTGCTTCAGTATCAGTAAGTAAGAATCTGTTCTGAAAAACAAAATATTTGTTCTTACCTGTTTTTCGTGAATATCTTTCTCCAGAAGTTTCATGGCGAGCTCCATTTCCTGCTTCATCGACACCTGGACCACCAGCTCATTCTCCACATCCTGAAAATGGCAAAATGCATAAATGTAATGTTTGTTTATAATGACGTCATGAACACATTCTACACACACACACACACACACACACACACACACACACACACACACACACACACACACACACACACACACACACACACACACACACACACACACACACACACACACACACACACGCACGGCCACTGTCTGACCTGTCTGAGCTGACACTCCTCTTTTAGCTGTCTTCGCACCTCGTTGTACATCTCATCCAAACCCTGACGAGACTGTTTGTACGTGTCTCTCTCCACTGACACGTCACCTTGAGTTAACTAAATTAAAAAATTAAAATAAATAAAAAAATTAAAAAATAAATAAAAAACACCAATAGGGAAACTTTATATGGATGGATTGTAAGACCTAATTTCCGTTTCACTTTTAGTTGAAAAAATAACATTCAGAAACGTTCATTTTGTGACACAGTGTACCTCTAAATGTTGCTGCGTCTTCAGCAGAATGAGGGTGTTTTCACTCCTCAGCTGCTGGTTTTCTTCCTGCAGTTTGATGATGTTGTTCTTGGCTATGGCTAACTGCACACACAAACATATCCACATGTATTAGGAAACATGTTTAAAACCTAAAACATTAAAATCTAGTATGGTATAAATGGATATCACAAGTAAAAGACTGTCTTCACTTGTTTTGCAAATTTAGGTTTCTTCTACCCACACACATTGGACATTTTGCTTAGCAAATGGTCCCAAAAAAGGCAAATTCGTAGATTTCTCTTAAATAAGCTTAAACACAGATTTGTTGGCTTTACTGTACATGACTTAAAGGAGTAGTCACCCTTCAAAAGCGCAGTTTGAAAAAGAAAAACCCTGATAAGAAACTCCAAATTTGGCTGGAGGATTACAGCTTAAAGGTTAGACATACCTCAAACCTCTAACCAAGTGGTGTCACTAGAGAGCTGCATGTGCAACCGTGTAACTTGGTGACACAGACACTATTATACTCCAAATATACTCTATGACTTTAATGTGTAACAGACAAATGCTTCTCCACACAGGTGACAGGTGGGTGATTATTGGTTCTCACCTCCTCAATGAGTTTAGAGTTGGACTTCTCTAGAGAGTCGACTCTGCCCTGAAGCCCGTGAACTGTGGAGCTGCATGAAGAAACAACATTATGGTGGGCCTCTGACCTCTATATGAGTTTCATTAAATTAATGTGCAAACATTTAATATTTCGTATATGAAACCAGGACTGCAGTAGCTGTAATATAATCACAGCCGCCACACAAGTAGGGTTTATTTAAAATTGTTAGCATTAACGAAAGACTCAGATTAGTCTCCGTTCATTACTATCAAGTCTGTGAGAAGACAAAAGTTGGATTTCTAAACCACCCAGACGGGTTTAATCTCAAACTCTGGAATACTTTTATTCTGGGAAGTGTTGTGGTAAAAATACAAAAACTTCCTGCAACTTCCTGTCAGTTATTAACAGCACAATCTGCAGGTCCTCCAGCACACAGGTCTGTTTCCAGTACAAACAAATGTCTTACTTGAGCTGTCGGTTCAGTTCCTCTACATAATTCTTCTGATCCAAGATGGATGCTATCTGGCTATTCCTGTTGTCATAGAAACAGACACAAGAGAAAGAGAGCTGCATCACATTTGGGGAAAGAAACCAGCTGCATCAAACCGAGGAGAGAGAAGAAGAAAAAAAAACTGTACCTCTCTTCACTCCTGTAATCATCTATGTCATTCTTCAAATACATGGAGAAGTCGATCACCCCGACCTTAAATGAATAAAACGAAGGCGCTAGTATCACTCAGAGGCAGGCATGTTGCTTTTCACAACGACTGCACAAACATCAATTTGAAGGAATTTGAAGAAATCCAGACCATTTACAGAAATTAGATGCCTACAAGCACATGTTGACTTATTTAAAAGTCACAAAACAAACACAATATATGCAATTTGTAACTACAAAAATGTATCAATTAACCGCATGCATGCATAAAAGCCACCGGCTTGCTATAGCACTATTAAAATGGTGAGTTGGAGAAGAGCTGATAAGAACTTAAAGGAAAGTTAAAGTAAACCAAGTCCCCATCCTTTGGTTTCATCCTGTCAAAGGAGAGGATGTTATCTGTTAAATGACCTCAAAAATTGAAACATAGTACTGCTCTCATTTCATTTCTGCCCAGTCAAGCTCTCTACTGGTGCTTGGCTTCTACGGTGAAACACAGATCAAATGAGAGTCTTACACACACTTTTAGACACACTAGATGCAGCTGTAGATGTATTCAGGTTTGTGTAATCTGCTGTCCTGGGCTAACGGTTGAGGCAGGATTGGTTTTCGTCACCTCTAGCCAACACAAGATTTCTGCTACCTAATGAAACATGCAGGGCTTTGGGTGTTGTGTCTACATCTTTATATTTAGGCCTCTGAGGCTCCAACATGAACTCCAGTGGCTCTGAATTTTGTTTATTGCGCCTTTAATCAAAATCACGATTAAAAGAAAGAAGAAGGAGAATTTAAAAAAGGCAGTTTCCAATTGATTAATACTGAAAATAAATATTAAGAGAGAACACAGACTGTTTTTACAAAGGGAGTCAGAGATGCAGAGATAAAATAACTTAAACTGGCAATCACACTTCCTGAAACCACACAACAAAAGATAAACTGCTTATGCTCAAAGGTCACGTAGTACAGGACAAATGAGTAACATTCTTTGCTCCACTGACACAAAACACCACCCTCTGGTGCTTGGTATGGTGTAAGCAGGAAATTAAATAAAACTGGCTACACAGCAATGTCAGACTTTTTCTAATATCAAAATATTTCTCCCCGTCAGTGGCGTACCTGAGAGTCCAGGTCCTCGCCTTTCACACACAGGTTAGCATCGATGACGTTAAGGCCCACCAGCAGGCCCACGATCACTGCTCCCTCCTCCTCCAACATAAGAGCCGAATTCTCATAGAAATCACTGAGGAAGCAAGAGATGACATCATCTGTTACCCTCAACGGCCTGAACAGTCAATCGGCAATGTTTCATTATAAATATATAATAATATTCACATATACACATTCTCTCTGGTGTACCTGAGCAAGTCTTTTCTGGTGATGAGAAGTCGCAGGTAGTCGGCCAGCCGTTTCTGCATGAGAGCCAGGCGCAGCCATGCTCTGGCTCTGCCTAATGGAGTCCTGGAAACAAACACCAGTGATAAGGTTGGATTTCAAGGTGTTTCTGAGGGTCTGTCTACTCAAGTCTGCTGTAGTTAGATTCTATTTAACCCTGACTCTTGTTACTGTTCATCATCTATGAGATGGGAACAAGAAAGTGCAGCATTCAGTATTTTCTCTTAAAGTTTGACAGAGATTTCGAAACATTTTCTAAATACTGAATACAAGCTTTTTCTATTTTCAGTGTATTGGTGTTCTCTCTCAATCCGAACATCCAAAACTTTGCTTTCTTTGTGGGCACAGACACTGTTTGAGCTTCCTTGTATCAAACCTTTGCGTCGGCACTCAGCGTTGCTAAAATCCTGCTTTTTTGCACGTCTGTTGCTCTTACTCAGCCCCAGCAAAGGAAACAGACTCTGTTCTCTGTGTGAAACAACACAACTGTTCCTCATTTAGGACCAGATCAAACTCGAGAACTTAAAGCGTGGCGTGGAAACTGTCCATGAACGAGGTTTAGCGTAATCCTCCTCGCTAGATCCACTGAAGGACACACCTTCAGTATGAATGCAGGACACGACACTTTTTGTTGTTGCTAAACACATCACTTCCAAACTACATAAAGGTTGGTCCTGCTCTATCGCTAACATTATTTTTCTGAATTTTCAGAAGTTTCTGCCAAAGACAGTTCCACGTGTCACATGTTCAGAAATTGTGTCGATATGAAAGAAGAATAGGGAAATAGGAAGAAATGAAGCGGCAGAACGATCAAAGGTGAAGTGAAAGTAAACACCCAGGTACTTCCCTGAGCTGGCTCACGTCACATTCTCATTTCAGCGTTGATTTGCAGTCTCACACTAAATCCCTTGTTTGCTTTTACACCTGTGCACTGCTCTCTGTGTTTGTGTCACAAGTGGAGCTGATCATGAAATTTGAGCTAAGAGAGCTACTACCCTGTTTTGCTGAAATATAGAAAAGAATGAAGCCTGTAAAATGAGATAACAACCTGTGTCTTCACTGGAAAAACACTAGCTCCTGCATTAGCATTAACAGCAAGCTAGATGTAGTTAAAACCCTATTACATTGGCACGATATGGCAGCCTCGCTTCTGTCAGTCTGCCCCAGGGCAGCTGTGGCTACAACTGTAGCTTGCCTCCACCAGTGTGTGAATGTGAGAGTGAATGAATAGTGGTATTGTAAAGCGCTTTGGGTGCCTTGAAAAGCGCTATATAAATCCAATCCATTATTATTATTATTATTATTACTACATTGATTTAACAGAGGCATTATCTGTGCTCTAATCAGTAAAATGTTTACACAGAAAAGCAGATAATTCACGGCTGTGTCATGAGATGTATAGCGCTTTTTCTGGAGAGGTGTATGTAGTACTATAAATCAAGCTTTACTTCTGATTATGATTGCACGGTGGACGAGGGGTCAAGCCATATGAGAGCAAACGTGTGTGTAAATACATGTACTTCTTACTTAAGTCCTGGCAGGTCTCGTACGGACGCTGAGATCTCTGCCGCTTCGGGACACAGTTTCTCCACCAACTCCAGAGGACCCCACAGGGACTTATTAAAACCCAGAAAGGACTTCTTCACTGGAAAAAGAAGAAAGCAGGAAAAATCAGACATCACAGATTCCCAGCTTACACATAAAATTAACGCCAGCAGGAGCAACAAACTAAATCACAAAGTTGGAACAAAAACTGGCCAGAATATGGAGATTTATGAGTCACTGAGAGACGTAAGACCACTGAACAAATGCTCTCCATCATGGACAAGACATCACACCTGCTCATATACTACAGAGGCACCAGAGCTTATTATCACTCAGATTTATTCAATCCCACTGCCATAAAGAACACCTCGAGAAATCGCTCCTGCAGTTCTCTATAAAACTTATAAATTGAATCAAACTCTCTTCTTTTTCAGAACTGTGGATATTATTTATTAAACACAGTAATTCCCACTGCACGTTCAGTAAACAACAATAACAAACAATCTATCGTGCAGTACACTAGCACAACGCTGACATCTTTACCTCTGAGCCCGTGTTTGAGGCAGTGCTCCATGACCACAAAGAACTGCTGGAGAGGGGGGTAGTCTGAGTCCAGGGTCCGCCCGAAGCTCAGAGCCGACTCGATCAGACCTTTGATACTCAGCTTGGCCATATTCAGTAAGTTAGCTCGTTCCATAGCCATGGGATCTCGCAGGGCTGCGGGAAAACAAATGGCAAACACTTTTAAAAAATATCCATGGCTTTACATTTTCCTCGTACAGAAATACAGATTTAGAAAGAAATTATATGGAGTCTATTACATTCTCTTAAGAACTCCATGCAGAGTTTAATCTAGGTTTAAACACAGCCACTGCACAGCAACAAGAAATAACTATTAAGAATGATTTATTTACCTTTACATAACACATTATTTCTTTTGTACACACAGAATGCAGATAGAAATTAAAAGGTAACTATCTCTCAGCAGGAGCGCCACCAGATTTTTTTCATAAGGGTGGCCATATTGATAGCACAGAAAATAGGTACACCAAATAAGATTTTGAAATCTATAATAATCTGTTTTGATTGACCGATTGATTGACTAATTGACTGACTGAAAGTCCCAACCATTAGTTAATGATTGAAAAGGAAGAAGCTTAAGAGTCGCTCTCCCAGAATAGAGTTAGCTTAAAGAGCAAACTTATTCAGGAAAAACAAACAAGTATTAGATCATGTAAAACTGAAAACTGTTGCCTGTCTCTATGTTGGCCCTGTGATCTGTCCAGGGATTGGCACCAGTTTTTCTGCAACCTTATTACATTATTACCAACACAGGACAGTTTTGCCAGGGGGTGGGGTGCAAATTTGGCCCCCACTTGGAGGCGCCCCTGTTTCTCAGAGATTTGCGGGGCTTCATTTAATGATCATTTTCAAGATGTCTCACTTTAAAAGCTTGACAGATTGATGTTGTTTTTGTCAGAGGGCTAAAAAACTGAGTCAGAAGGGGTTAATGTCATACAGCGGGTAATTATCAGAGACAAGCTTGCTATACTGAGTAAATACCTTGACGTCAGGTTGCATATTTGTAATATTTTCTGATAGTCTACCTGAACAGATCAGAAATGTGTTAACAAATCTTTGTCCCAGTTCTGCACCCATTATGGAAATTATCCTAGGCATGAAAAGCCAACATCCCAGAGAGGTAAGGCTTTTAACTAGACAACCCAGTTAATGTAAAGCCAAACAGCAGAACAGGACACAGCAGGGTCAGGTGAAAGCGTGCAGATATGTTGCCCAGCACCGTTAATTGCAGTGACAGGTTGGCCCTAGAGGGAAAGACTTATCAAACCAGGTCATGTAAAGCTGTTGATACTAAAATGCTTAACACATGTACCATTATGAACGTTAAGGAAGCCTATTATACTCGACTTTATTTGCTGCTCATATTACACATGAAATAAAAACCCTCTCAAAAAACAAACAAACAAACAAAAACAACAGGTCAGTTAGGCGGTCAAATGCTTCATTACAGATATTTTTCTAAACACTTGTCTCTGCATGATGTCAGTGAGTGCAAATATCCACAGCAGGTTTCTGAAGCTGGCCACGAGCCAAATTTGAAAACAACAAAACACATGTCAAACATTTGAAAAAGGTTTAAAGTGTTTACTATCCCTGCATCAGAACATTTATTCAACTTAGCTGTTTTTGTGCCCTACCAATAATGTCCGCCCCTCAGTTTAAAAATCACTTGGTTAAAGAGGTGTAAGTGGTTTAAAATAGCTCCTATCAGACAGATGACCTGATGGACAACACCAGTAGATTGGAGAAGACAAATAAGGACCACTTTGATCTGTTAACCATGCAAAGTTACTCTAGTAGAGCCAAATAAGAAATGTGCATATACTGTGCCTTTGAGCAGCTAAATTGTCTTGAGTGTTGCCATAAATCATGACAATCTTTCCACAGATACATCTTCATCAGACTAAAACACAGAGGTGATGCAAAGCAATTAAAAGCAACAAGCTCACTCGTGGCATAAGGCTGGAAGTTGCAGGGGTTTAAAATTCGTGCTAACAATGCAAGCATTTATCAGAAATAACTGTTAACTGCCTGTTTCATCCTTAATTCAAACACAAGTCCGTGATGTACATCTGAAACCAGCCAGATTATTTATAGCTCTGAGTGTGGGAGGTGATGTGGTGACAGAGACAGACACTCGGGCTGCTGGGCAGAGGCAGTAAAGCTCTACAGTTACTGATTTTGTGAGATCACCAATAGGGTGACAACACATGCAGCTAACAGCTCTGCAGCATGATACAAACCCCGGGGGATGCAGAGGGGCATTTTCCATTTGCACCAACGCAGCATGTGATGTTGCAGGCAGTAAAGCTCCAGAACAACTAATAACAATAAGGCATGGGGACCTATTGTGCAAAAATCATACCGTTAGAAGTATCAATTAACTTAATTAGCGACTGTTTTAACGTAACCAACATCCAAATTAGTTACTGGATGTCATCAGTCTCGTCATCAGTAACCAGGCAGTCCTTCACACCCTCACGGCCCGAGAAGCTCATCAAACTCTACCTTGGACGGCCCAGTCTCCTGGCAGGGACGTCCTGTGTTCCGACACTTTGGGCAGGACGTGAATGCTTCCTGAAATGGTCTCGGACGCCTTTCTGGCCAAAGCGAAGATAGGAGCCTGCCATCGCCCGTCTCCTCCACCTCCTCCTCTCACTGTGCTGCTGCTGTTAGCTTTATCCCCTGCAGCAGCCTTCTCCTCCTGAAGCCTCAAAATCCCAAATACCTGGGATTTATCCTTGCTGCTGTCCGCTTCGGACAGAGACAGGTCGTGCTCTGCTGACGATGCCATGTTCAGGCGCTGAAATGACTGTAGCTAGGTGTGCTCTCCGCTGCGAAAACAGCCAGATTCAAACGGTTTTGCTAACCGTCGGCGAGCTAGCTTTGATGCTCAATTCCTCTGGCGAGCATAATGACAATCGCTGCGTATATGTCTATTAAAAAAATACCTGTGATGGCACTAGGCAAAGCAATGACAGCTCTAACCAGAATCAAAACCTGTCGTTACGTCTCCGAGCTCCAAAACGTATATTTGGCGCCGCTCTCGCTACATGATGAAGGTGAGCGCAGGTGCCGACCGCACAGAGAACCGCTGCTCAGTAAACGTGTATTTTCTATACATCGTGGTGGCGTAAAGATTTGTTTACAGCCAGCAGACCTAACCGATAGTTGGCGTCTCCGCCGTGCCACTGCACCCGCCCGAGGGGAGGTGTCACACACGGCTCACAAGACACACAAAAGGGAGCACTACGTAATGATTTTAGAGCCTGCTCTGCCGCCCCCTGCTGCTGGAAACGGGAACTGCAGCTCTGCCCGCAGGTGGAGCGTGTACAGAAAAATAACAGGCTCCTTCCGAATAAAATCTGTCTTCTTTCTTGCTACCTTTAGGGGTCGCCACAACGGACCACCTGCCTTAATCTCACCCTAGCATCCTGTGTCACACCAACAACCAACATACATGTCCTTCACAAAATCCATGAGTCTTCTCTATGGTCTTCCACTTTTCCTCCTGCCTGGCAGCTCCACATTCAGCATCCTTTGCGCAATGTATCCACTATCCCTCCTGTGCAAATGTTCAAACCATTTCAACCTTGTCTCTCTTTGCCTCCAAACTGCTCAACTTGAGCTGTTCCTCTGATGTACTCATTTCTAGTCTTGTCCATCCTAGTTACTCCCCATGAAAATAAGCTCTGTAACCTCTCTTGTGCAGTCAGAGCAGATCGCCGATGTCTTCCCACCCCAACCTTGAACTCATCTACCATGGCGTCCCCTGCCCTCTATACTAAACCTACAGTAGAAAATTCTTAAATAGCAATGCAGAAGCATATTAAAAAAGAACAGTGGAAATCATAAACACCCCCACACAGTCACCAGTATAGAGAAAGAAGACAAATATTGGCAGAGAGCACAGC
Source organism: Rhamphochromis sp. 'chilingali' (assembly GCF_963969265.1). Taxonomy (NCBI): domain Eukaryota; kingdom Metazoa; phylum Chordata; class Actinopteri; order Cichliformes; family Cichlidae; genus Rhamphochromis; species Rhamphochromis sp. 'chilingali'. The sequence goes on from NC_137933.1 coordinate 27,570,093, forward strand.
TAAATGGAAAACTTGATTAGGTTTAGAGCTGATACTAAAGGCTGCAGCTAATAATCATTTTATTTTCAAATAATCTGAAAAAATAAAATGCCATTCAGCAGATTCACTGAACACAACAGCATAAAAATGAAGCATCATCAAACTTATTTGCCATTGTCAGTGGCTGGTTTTCTAAATCCCTGAACATCCTATTAAACTCTTGTACCTCACCTGTTTTAAAGCAGTGATTTGTGGGTAAGCCACTGTTTTTCAATGTGAGAGACCAAACAGAAATTTCCATCATACCTTGGCTGTAGGCTAACCGCTCCATACTCTCACTATGAGTGATGCCCCAGCGGTGGAGACTCTGAGGGGAGTACATGATGAGTAGGGCTCTTTTCTGCCCACTGGGAACTGACGAGTAGATCCTCCCTCCTGAAGTTGTCCACTCTGATCCGTCAGCTCCACAGTCAGCTTATCCACTTCTGAGGAACAGATAGTAAAGAGGGTAACAGACTTTTAAGCTCTTTAAGATTAAATTACATAAGTGATTGGCATTATTTTGACTTCTTTCATACATAAGACCACCTAAAGTCATACATTGCTAGCATTTGTTCACCGGCACACCAGGATGTGAAGATGTGGATGGTTTTGAGGTAAACACACTCTGATTATCTGCTGCACTTCCTCTTTTTAAATCCTCATTTTGATCACTGACCCCCAAAACACATCACTCACATATACAAATCCTTTGATGTTAATAATAATATATGCTAAAAGTACCTTTGCTCAAGTATTTCATTTATCCTAAAAACTAAATTTCCCAAAATGTAAGTGTATTTAAGTAAAAATACACTCACCACCACATTTAACAAAAGGCTTTTTACCTTTTCTTTCAGCTATAAGGAATGCATCCACTGGGCCACCGCCTTTCCATCATACAGATCTAAAAGCCTCCAACCACACCAGCAGCACAATCCATTACAGTTGTGGCAGCATAGAGGGTTATAACACACTACACAACAAAGAGCACTGTTTCTCCTCTCTCTCTCCATGTCTCTCTAATACCTCAGGGCTGACCAGGAATCATATGACCAGGTTTGGGCAGATCTGTACATTCCCTGAATGCTACCACCATTAATTCTCAGAATCTTCATTTGTCAGTTCAGTCAGTAGAGAATAAAAAATTCAGGCTTCTGCTATCTCAGTTTTTTTTCCCATACCTCACTGAATTTGTCTGTATCCATCTTTATGTCGTGTTTGTTAGAGTCACCGAGTATAACCATGACTGTATAACTATGCATCACCGTTCAAGTTAAAATGCACTGGATTTTAAATGTAGTTATTCTTTTATTTCATATTTTAGAGCAGTAGCTTTAATACATTTCAGTTAAAACTTCTTTAGAACCAGAGCTGTATCATGTTCCCGTCTATCTCCTCCCTCCATCCATGAACCACACCTAAACATTCTCACTACACACCACTTCCAGCATGGTGTGTTTTTGTGCCATTTGACAATCCCTGGGACACGCCCTTCTGCCCGAGAGACAGCACAATGAGCCAATTGACATCCCCCACTGGAAGCTCTTTCCACCAATAGGGGTGTGGTACTGTTTCATCGTAGTAGGCAGCCATTCATTGTGCAGCAATGCTGCTGCAGTTGGAGTGGTGCTGTGATCACACTCTGACAGAGTCACAGATTTATTAATATTAGTTTCAATGACAAGGAGCAAGGAGGATATCAGGAGTGACACATCTTATAAATAGAAAACACAGTATAATTACAACATGCACACTACAGATTACAGTATGTGTGACAGCTAAGTATCACTCCACCACTCATAATGTGCCGTCGTTACTTAAACATGTGGATGGTGCATCTCACCTCAACAGGGAAAAGCGGTGCGTTGATCCTCGGTTATCGGTTATGTCAGCGTCTCAGCAATCTGTAATCCGGTCACTTTCAGGTGATGACTCTGTGAAAGATTGGTTTGATGTACATCAAAGGTTCACCTTATCCATCCAGTTACCAGCTCCCAGTCATCTGGTGACAATAATCTGTCTATCTCGCAGGTGGTGTATGGATGCAGTATCACAACATGACTGTCTGTAGTTCAGGAGGAGTAAGCCGGTACACGCTTGGGGGATATCACCGACAGAAACCACAATCATCACCCCACATAGCACCCAATGACAAGAGAGCAGGGAAGCTGTATGGGGGAGGGGTTTAGGAGTAACACAAGCAAGAACAGAGAGGAGGCTGAAAAGGGGATAAATACAGCAGAGATGAAGGGGAGCCGACAGAAGACACAAAGCAGGAAGAGACTGAGACCAGTGGGTCTCTTATTTGTGCTTATATGTACACATTAGTGTGACACTCTGAATGTATGAATGAAATGTATAAAGATATGAATGAAAACATGGAATTGTCTGTGAATAGTGACTTCTGAACACAAGAGGGGAGGGGCGAGTCTGTTACCATCCAATCAGAAGCAGGAAGCAGAGAGAGGGTCTCAGTGAAGCAGAGCGGTGATTGGTTCAGTTTGGGAGTGAATGACTCTGCAGCTCAGAGAATGAAACAGTTACCAGTGCAGCTGTCAAAGATGAGGCTCACTACATTTCTAATTCACAGAACGAGTGCAAAGACCAAGCTGATTTCATGTAGGCAAGCATGAGCAGTAAGAATGCAAATATTTAAAGGCACAATCAGCATTTTTTAAAACAAACAAAAAAAAAACACGCATCTCTATCAGTACTGAAGCACTTTTATACATAGTTTCCTGTTAACTTATGCCTTTAAAATCAGCCAAAGTCAGAGGGAGAGGTGCTGAATCAGAGCCAAATGGGACACAATGGGACTATTACAAAAAGAAAAAGAAGAAAAGAAAACAAGAAGCAAAAGCTGTTTTGAAGGATCCATAAAATATTTATTTATAAAATATATACAGTAAATATATACAGTCTGATACAAACATACATCCTTAAGATCAAACACTGCCAACTACCAGTGTTTACTGGGACCTGAACTATTTAGTCCTCAAACTCAGCAGCATAAAGCACTTGCTGAAATTTCATTCGCACCTCCATCCTTTTTTTAATGGTTAGCCTCTTCAGTGACGGCAAGAGGCTGAGCAAAAACAGTTCATCCTCATCTCTGAGGTTGCTGAGGGGATCTGCAGAACTTATCTCTGTTTCTGCGGATGTTTGTCTTTTGCGCTTAAGAGAGCCTCCCACGTCCTGATCGCTGGTCGGACAGGACTCCGGAAGAGAAAAGCTGGTGCTGACGACAGGCAGAGAGCCCAGCTGAGCCTTCTCCTCTTTGTCTTGCTCCTTCTCAGCGTTGCGTGCTCTACTAGCTACCTGTGTGGTGTGAAAACAGAAAACAAACACTGGTTAACACGGATTGCAACACACTACTGATTACGCTCAGTGATTTTCTTCTTCTTCTTTTTTTCAGATTGCAGTCAAACACCAGACATTTGCAATATTTCACTGTCTACCCCAAGATGGAGTGGTGAGCCAGTGTCCCAACATCCAATGGGAAAGAAGGCTTTTCCACTAGCACCTACTTTGCTTGACTCTGCTTTGGGTGTTTTCTATTACAATTGAGTACCAGCTCAATGTAGATAGGGTCATCATAGGGAGGCAGCTGGAAAGTCTTGTGATGTCATTTGTATGCGACACAAACACAAGACAACAATGGAGGACATCAAGGTGATGCTATACATGTGGCTTGGTCTATGGCTTTTTGCTAGAGTCAGGGTAAAAGAAGAGAGAGAGAGAGAGAGAGAGAGAGAGAGAGAGAGAGAGAGAGAGAGCGAGGGGTGGCTGCAGGCAGCGAGATGATTGTCAGAATTTCAAAATTGGAGGGTTTGATTCTTGTGAAGGAGTTGACCTCATGAATCATCTAGTGATGTCACCTCCTGGCCCATCAGTGGCATGTAGTCTGTTCAATGTGACTCAGCTCGCTTAAAATCCCGGCCATGTAGGTACTAAAAATGTACCTGGTATCAGGTACTAATACCTAATGGAAAACACGAAAAAGTCGAGTCAAGCAGGTTAGATGCTAGTGAAAAAGAGACAGAAATGCTCATGGAGAAGCAGTTGATTAATGAACCAGACGGTAGACATTTGCTGAAAAATCACAGCAGGATGCAAAGAAAAGGAAAACAAGTAAACACTGGAGTAGCTTTCACTGGTGCAAAGCTACTCCAGTTTGTAGTTTTACAGTCTAAAACTACAAACTGCTAGTTTTAGACTGTAAAGATCAACGCTTTACAATAAAGGTTTTAGCTTTTGTCTGAAAAAAAAAATCCTGGTTCTGAGCAGGGATCCTGTCATCTCTTTACTTCACAATTTATCCTGTTCAGGGTTCCAGAGGGGTTAGAACCCAACCTACACAGAGTGCAAGGCAAGGCTAAAACAGAGAGGCAGACACTCCCAAACCTACACCCCCTCAGCCAAATTAGATTCACCAATTAGCCTAACATCTATGTCTTTGAACTGGACCAGGAAATTTGACCCCAGAGCCTTCTCCCTATCAGACAACAGTACTAACCACTGCATCAACCTCATCTCACAACAAGGGCAAGTACACTGACTCTAAAAATTTCACCTCTACCTGTTGCCTGTTCTACTTCTTTCAACTGCTCCCCATAGGGGTCATCTGCCTTCATCTCACCCTATCCCTAGAATCTTCCTCTGTCACACAAACCCTCTGCTAGACCTCCTTCTTTGCTGAGCTGTACCTCTGATACAGTTATTTCTAATCTTGTTCATCCTCATCACTCCTAATTAAATAATCTGAGCATCTTCAACATTGTCACCTCCGGCTCTGCCTCGTGTCTTTTCATTAACGACCTACAGGAGAAATTTTTAGTTAAATTATGCAAATTCTGATTACATTTAGCTTTAATAAATTTATGTGATGCTGTTCTGTTGAAGGCTGATTAGACAGCAACATTATGTTACTGGCCAATTTTAGTTCATTCCAGAAAACTGACTGAGGCTTTTAAGCAAAACAGTTTGTACAAGACAGAAATATTAAAATATCCAATCGAGACCAAATTTTATTTAAAAAATACTTTTTAAAAAGCACAAATATGACAAAGTACTGTCATACAAACAAATGTAAACATAAAATTTAGAGGCTGTATCGATGACTGAAACCCCTGCAGTGTACTATTGAAATAGATAAATAAAGTTTATATTGTAAGTATTGACCTAATTACAATGTTACAGAGATAAGTTCCCTTATTAATAAAAGAAATAACTCACAACAGCTTCAGAAATTGAGTATGTGTTAGTTTATCTACAGTAATATGGTTGCTACTTTTGGACTTCCAGGTGCTTTTATTTGGAAAAACGGATATCGTTATAGGCATCTGTTCGTAATGACATGGCTGGACGTTTCATGATTTTAGCGAACACAACATATACTATGATGTTTACGATATTTAGCCATTTATATATTCTTGTTTATACGTGCAGAGTTTCAACACTATGCAACAGTTCGGTATGATGGCGGTCACTATGGCCTTTACTAAGTTAGTTAGCTGTAGCTAAGCTACGAAGCTTAGCAAAAGCTAATCTACTAAACATAAAAATGCATTTTACCGAATGGCGGACACACACTTCTGGCTCCCCCATGCCTCTTTCTCCTCTGGGTTTGACATAGGCGGTGAGCCAGGATAGCTGGCTGTACAGCACGGGGGTATGCCTGTCTGCCGGGTCCTCGTTGTCGTCCAGCAGGGGGAAGTGTCTCTTGGCCAGTCGCTTCTTCGCTTTACAGAACTTGTCGCGCAGATTTTTCCATTTCAGCTTCACCTCTTCCTCCGACTTTCCCATGGCGTCCGCGATCTCTTTCCACGACAGATGTCCCTTCATGTTGTCTTTGTAGTCCCGCCGTCTCGGATCGTACAGATTCGGGTGTTCACGTATCAAATCCGCCAGCTTCTTTTCCATCGAGTTCATTTTGTTTTCCGTTGGTTCACTTCTTCACCGCGAAGTCCTTTCGTCGACAGACCGCGATTTCGGTTCGTTTTTCTCGGTAGAGTCTAACCGGCAGGAGGAAGTACTAACGTCGCAGACTTCAAAATAAAGGTTATTCTCTGGACTTTGGTGACACATGACATCCTACAGTAAAAATTCCTTACCATGAAAAAAATAGGAGAATTGGAAAAAATATGAGCTACAGATACTACTTTATTTTAAAGCAGAACATGAATTAAATATAATTCATCAAATTCAAATGTGTTTTCTGTGGTTCTCCAATAGATGGCGTATTTGCTCTATTCTTCTCACCCATGCTGTGTGGGGTTATCACGTACTCCGTTAAAACACAGTAAAAGCTGTAATAATCGTGCATGTGACTTTAACTTTGCACAGAAACAGCTCTTACCGAAGTCATCAATGACCTGAAGATCAACAGTGACTCACAATGAGTTTCAGTCAGTTCTACCTGACCTCACTGCTGCCTTCAACTCATTGACACTTCAAAGTTTTAGATTTGCAGAAATAAAAAGTCAGTCAGGGGTTCCTAACGGAACAGTCCTTGCTCCATTACTCTTTAACCTTTACATGTTCCTGCTTGGTACTGTCATAAAGAATCACGATATATCCTGACATTCTTATGCAGATGATCCAGGGTTATACTTATCATTTTCCTCTGATGATCTAACCCTTGTTCACAAGTTAATACCTGCACTTATCTGATGGTTGCCTCAAAACGTTTTAGAACTGAACAGAGACAAGACAGAAAATTTGTTCATATTTATCCATTTCTATGAAACACTGTGAGGAATTGGGAATCTTGGCATTATTTTGGATTGTGATCTAAGTTTTTATTCATCATATTAATAAGGTCACCAGAACTGCTTTCTATCACTTAGAAAATATATTAAAAAGTTAGAAAAGTCTTACCATTGTTGGAACTTGATCGTTCTGAAAGCATGACAGAAAAGCTGGTTATGACACAAAAGCCCTTATTAACATAGCTATCCATTGGCAGACAGTTGTTGTTGTTTTTTTAGATGTATATGTTATAAATAAAGAAAATATATTTGAAAAGTTCATCGGTTCAACATAATAAATCATTTGAGCAGAGTGTTACACTTGATCTATACAGTATTTGTGTTACAGTGCTAACATGTAAATATTTCCTATATTAGTCCTGTTCAGATATTTATGCAGCCTTTATCACAGGACATTAGATTTAATTTGAAGGAGGCAATGCTGATCTGTGACAGATCACACATGGCCTCCATTTCTCCTCACCTGGTGGGCTCCTCGTGCAGGACACTGCAGATTACAGGGATGACACAAAGGATAACACCAATTATCAGGACATCAGCTCTGATCATAGGGATGTCACATGTGATTCACACCCTGTTACAGTCACTATTATAATATAACTGTCTAGACTACCTATAGGTCCCAAAAGGGGAGGCAACATATTATTAGTATCCAGAAAGTCAAGACACCTTCATTTAAAAGGACAACACTGATTATACACACAGCATGAGACATATTTACCCGTTTAATCTACTGAACTGGTAAACATGCAGAGTTGCTGTTCTTGTTGGCACAGAAACAAATCATCCACTACTTTAAAGTGTTGTGAAGGGCTAAAAGCTTTATAAAACATTTTAATTTATCAATAAAATTCAGCTTTTGGATATTACATTGTGCAGATTTGGAAAAATAATATTAACTCAGATTTTTTTTTTTATTGTAGACCAATCACAAACTATTTCAGGCTATCGGCTTCCAGAGCCACAAGCAGCAGCATTAGTGTTTCTGAAAACCTGACGTGTAGGATTTTACTCTAATAACTCGATAGCTCATAAAAACTATAAGTGTAAATAAAATAACATTAGGCAGTTGTAGAAAATACTTTTGTCAGATGATTGGAAACAACTTTAAATATAAAAAAAATTGGGAAAATATGCGGTAAATAGACTGCTGTATTTAAAACAGACTTTCAAACCCTATACAGCAGGGGTGTCAAACATGTGGCCCAGAGGCCCCACCTGGTCCAAGAAATTGCCCATTTGAGCCACTGGATGTAAATGCTAAGAAATGGTAAGAATTGAAATAAGTACTCCAGTTTCTGGTGTGGCAATGCCAAAATTACCCTGGAGTGGACAAGTAAGAACATTTGGAGTATTTTCCCCACACAGTGTATGTGTATAAACGGCTACCTAGGGGGAGCCAAAGACCAAAATGAGCAGAAATCATCTGAAGGAAGTAGAAGCAGTCAGTGCAACTGGCAATAACCATAAAACCTTTATCTTCAGTTTGATTTTGAAGATATATACACAGTTTTTATCAAATCATTGACATTTATATTATCCTTGGCAGACAGTTGTGATGAGTGCTGTACCGGAGAAAATGTATCTTTGGTCTGTGGCACCTCAGCGTCTGGAAACCAACTTATAATAGGTATGGGTATCTTCCTCTACAGTATCATGATGGGTGTTGTTGTGCTTCAGCAGCTTTGCCTGCCAAGCTGTTCAGGAATGTGAACCACTGACCCGTTGTTCACAAGGTTACCGCTGCCAATATTTGGCTACTGTCCTCTACAAATGTTTATTTTCTGTACTGTGCTACTGTCCTTGCATGCCCCGCTGAAGTATCCTGTTTCACAATGAACTCATCTGCGTTTAAAATAACAAAGTATTATTGTAACAACTGTGTATTTACTAAATCTGGAACAATCTTGATTAAAAAAAATGAATGGGTTCGTAAAGCTGTTTGCCTGCTATCTTATCTTCTTTACTGTGGGTGACACAACATCCCAAATCATCTGGACACACACTTTCCCTCAGCCACAAGCACATCCTCTGTAGTGAGAGTGACATATTTATCATCAGGGGAAAAGGAGGAGCGAGATACACCACCTAAAAACAGACACTGATCAGGTAGTCATAGATAAGTCTGTGAGCGAGTGTCTGACCCAACAAGCTTTGCCAGCACGAGGCAGATCAGTGAAAAACAGTATCTCTGAATGGGCAGTTTAATGGGAACAGTGAGTTAATCATCTTCAAGTGCTAAAAAAGTCGTTTTATCATTCATGTCTAGACCTGATAATCTTAATATCTGGTGAGAAGGAGATACATTTTCCAACCCGATTCATCCTCTGCTCCGTGTGTGTGTGTTGTTTCAGAGCAGCTCTTTCCCAGAGCAGTGATAAATGTCACCTCAGCGGGGCCTTTAACACCTATGCTGGTGTAAAGGCTGACAGGGTTGGGGTGGGGCGTGAGAAGTCTGGGGTTCACACCTCACTGAGGATAGGAGATGATCCTGTAACTGAGCTTTTAATACACACACACACACACACACACACACACACACACACACACACACACACACACACACACACACACACACACACACACACACACACACACACACACAGATCTAAAGCTCTAAAGAGGACAATAAAGGAAGAGGTACAATGTACATGTAATCCTACCTAGGACACAAAACTCATTCCACTTTACTCAAGATAAATAGAAATCCTGTGTTAACTTACAATAGAATCCATGGAAGAATCAATATCCAAATTAAAACTTTATTTGAGTAGCATTTTGCAGTTTCTTTGCCATCATATTGCATCTATAATGTTATGTTGTGGTTTTTCTATTTTGCCTGCTTTGACAGCACACTTTCACACAGTTTTGAATATTGCAGCGTCATTAAATTAACCAGCATGTTAAAACGGTTCAGGCTACAACTGTGTCACCAACATTAAAATACATGTAAATATATGTTTCATTCAAATTGCGACCTTTTCTGCATGCGATAGAAGCAGTCACCTGTCTGCATGGTCCGCACAAGTGTCTGGATCTGTTGTTGAGGAATTGCTGGGTAAGAGCAACCTGCAGCTGTGCAGTGGTCATTAGCTGTTGCTGCCTCTGTACACATCAACCCAGCCTGTCCTGGCATATGCAATAAGAGACACCCGCATAAATACATGCTAAGAAGTGTCTGGATGGCACAAGCACAGGTTGCAGCGCCTCACTCATCTTGGTACTTCTGTCCAGTCAGATTTCAAACAAGAACATTCAGATGAGAGATGGTGCTGCAGCAACAGTTTGGACACACATGAGGTTTGAGAATGCAGTAAACTGAAGCAATTCTGAGTGATTTCATTTGTGTGTGGTAAACAACTTCCCAGTCCCATCACTGTCTAAAACCAATTAACCAAAAACTGCTCACAGAATATGCTTGGGTTAAAGAGATTAAATTAATGTACTGAGAAATGGATTTAACAAAGACTCAGATATATTTCATGACGTAAAACTTTTATAAATATAAAGTGTTGACTGCCTAAAAGGAATTTTGGCTAACATTTTACTTTTGTGTTTTCATGAAAGCAGTATATCATGACATAGTTCACGTCTCTTATTCAGCCTACTGAGAAACCATTCCGTGCACTTTACTGAACTAGTGAGCTCGCTCACAATTGTCGTCATATTAGGATTTTTCATTGTGTTTTGTGGCTTTGTGAAGCCAGATGTTTTTATACAGACACAAACAAAGTCCTGAAATTATTCAAAATGACAAATTAGTTTTTTTGCACAACACTTCGAGTACAACATAATTTTTTCATAAAGATTGGGAAATCTCTGAACCAGCCTGAATCTTAGGAGCTGAATTAAAGTGCCCACAATCACACTGTGAGGGCGTGACAAGGCTCCACACTGTCAGTGTGTGCCTATCCTTTAAACTCTGCCTCTGTAACACAGACTCACATACATCCTGTTCCTTTTGGCACATACATGTTAAAGGGAGACGCGGACTCATTTGTACTATTTAAGGCTTCAGTGAGACGTCTTCCTCCATCCTTTCTTCTGCCCTGCATCTTACTCATCTTCTGGGTGTGAGAATTGTCAGCGAGCTGAAGTCTCTCATTAACTCTGGAGCTCTTTAGCGTTTTCTCCCTTATCACACACACACACACACACACACACACACACACACACACACACACACACACACACACACACACACACACACACACGCACATTCATTTAGCAGGAGTTGCAAATGATTTGGCATATTTTCCTTTTTCTCCTGCCAAGTGAGCAGTCGTTTAAAAAAATATTAACCGTTCACTGAGCCATGCTTTCATTACTAAGATCATAAACTAAACAACTTCTCTTCAGTCTATGATCTCATATGTTTGACTTTATTGACAGTAAAACTAAATTTTAACAAACACACTTTCAGTCCACTGAAACCTGGACAGCAGTTTTTGAAACGCTTCATCTGTGGGTGCAAAGACGAATAGCTCAACGTGAGCTGAAGACCAAAATGATGCATGGTTTGGACCACGTAGGTTAACCACATCAGTACAAAGGACAGTAACTGGGGATGTGTGTGCATTTGTCAGACCTATGCTAAGGGGAAGTGTCTGTGCTTATCAAAGAGCAGGTTGAGCTGACATCTAAATGCTGAAGTGCTACCAGCTTTTTAAGTTGGCTGATACCTCCTACCGCCTTCCCCCACAGACACAGTGTAGAGTGTTTGTGTGTTTGGAGACGTATTTGAATATTAATCATCTGAAACACACTTTAAGGTGAAGACTCTGCAAACAGAGAGCGATCTTCAGTGTCATGGCTGTAGTCGGCCTCCTGTATATTTAACTTTTTCCCCCGTTTTAGCTGAAATCTGGGAACAACATGGACACATTAAAGAAAATGTGTTTTTTTCAATTACTTAGAGCATTTAAACATGGTGATAGATGTTTAAAGTATATGATAAATACACTGATTTACCCACTTTATTATCAGGGTTACTGCTAATAGTAACTAACAGTTGCATTCGAATGCCAAATTACAAGTTTAACATTTGCAGTTAATTTCTTCCATTATTTCTTTCAACCAGACATTTACCAGCCAAGTCATGTACAAAAACGATCAGAGCAGTTCTTCCCATTTCAGGGTGCATTCACATGTTCCCTTTTGAGAAGTAACTGTTGCAGTTATTCAAACCCAGAAGAATATGCTTCGAATTTTCTAGTGAACATCAAAGTGGTCCTTCCCTGTCCAGCAGCGTGGACAGGAAGCACAGTGCATGTGCAGATCCAGTTCAGCATCTGTGCCTCTTGAGAAACAAAATAATGAAAGACAGAATCTTTTGGCCGAACCTGCCAGCCTCGGGTGAATTTCTTGTAATAGCTCTTTCTAGAGCAGCATTTTCTCTAGCCCCCCCCCCCCCCCCTTTTTGGAGGGGGGTTTCATGGAAACAGCTCTAGATTGGATACCAGCATCACTGTCAATCCATTTTCTTATCCACTTCCAGGTTGGAGTGGGTCTGGAGCCTATCCCAGCTGTCATAGGTCAAGAGGCAAGGTATACCCTGGATAGGCCAATCTATCACTGGGCTAACTCAGAGTGACAGATTCACACTCACATTTAGAATCAATAAATAACCTAACATTCATGTCTTTGGACTGTAGGAGGAAGCCAGAAATCCTATACAGGCACAGGGGGATCAGGCAGACTCCGCACAGCCTCACAGAACCTGCTTGCTGTGTAGTGACAGTCTTAACTCCTGCATTACTGTGCTGCTCTAAGGGGGAACAACATCACTTATGTGGTTCTCACTGTGGAGCATTCAGCGTGACTCTTTTACTCATAAAGTTGTTTCCTCTAAGCTCCTCACATGTCCAGCTGGAAAAAGATGACCTGGAACCCTCACCTCAGTTAAATGTGCACATACTCTCTGACACACATACACACTGTATGAGTGTCAGAGAGTCACTCTGATCAAAGCCTTTTCTTTCAGACATTTGCAGTAATAATTTTGATTTACACAGAGGAGGATGCCACTGCGGTGCAGCAGACTTGAGGATGTCAGTCTGATCAATGACTAATTAAGATAAGTGGCCTGGTTTATTAGGGCCTCTGTTCTCACACAGTGTGTCTTCACAAACCAAACCAACTCGAACTGCTAACACCTGTTGTTCACAGGTTTCCCTAAACAAGGAAATAGATCATGTGCTGAATGTGTTGGAGTTGCTTAAACCGTGTGACTAAATCAAAAAGAAATGATTACGAGCACAACTAAAAGCAAAATAGCAAAGAGCACAAACCAGAACATACTGAGGAGAGCAGAACATCTTGTCACTTTTTTTGAAGAAGTGATTTGGAAGAGCTGCAGATTAAAGCAGATTTTTGGAGTAATTATCCCACAGGAGGATGAGCAGCCCTGCATTGAGCTGTGGGATTTCCCTGTTATCCTGACCTTTGACCATGACCTGCTATCCCCACCTCCCCAACCTGCTTGCTTGTTAACCTGAGCGTCATGCGTGTGACCCATCAGCACTTCAGAGGAAGTGCCAACAGAAAGTCATCTGTGGAGGGTTAAAGCGTTACTGACAGACAGGGAGTGAGACAGACAGAGGGGTATGAATGAGAGTGAGGGAAAGGAAGAAAGAGAAGCACAGAGTCTGCATGTCATGATTCATGCATTAACACATGAATGCCATTGAGCAGTGGAACAGGCAGGCAGCAGGGGGGACAGCATATGCATGCAACCAAAGATCGAGTTAAAGGGAGAATCCAAAGCAAAACAAATCCATGTGTGCTGGTTTTCCCTTAAGCTGTAGGGCTTAAAAAAACAAACAAACAATATATATATATATATATATATATATATATATATATATATATATATATATATATATATATATATATATATATATATATATATATATATATACACATATATACAGTGGGGCAAAAAAGTATTTAGTCAGCCACCGATTGTGCAAGTTCCCCCACCTAAAATGATGACAGAGGTCAGTAATTTGCACCAGAGGTACACTTCAACTGTGAGAGACAGAATGTGAAAAAAAAATCCATGAATCCACATGGTAGGATTTGTAAAGAATTTATTCGTAAATCAGGGTGGAAAATAAGTATTTGGTCAATAACAAAAATACAACTCAGTACTTTGTAACATAACCTTTGTTGGCAATAACAGAGGTCAAACGTTTACTATAGGTCTTTACCAGGTTTGCACACACAGTAGCTGGTATTTTGGCCCATTCCTCCATGCAGATCTTCTCGAGAGCAGTGATGTTTTGGGGCTGTCGCCGAGCAACACGGACTTTCAACTCCCGCCACAGATTTTCTATGGGGTTGAGGTCTGGAGACTGGCTAGGCCACTCCAGGACTTTCAAATGCTTCTTACGGAGCCACTCCTTTGTTGCCCGGGCGGTGTGTTCTGGATCATTGTCATGTTGGAAGACCCAGCCTCGTTTCATCTTCAAAGTTCTCACTGATGGAAGGAGGTTTTGGCTCAAAATCTCACGATACATGGCCCCATTCATTCTGTCCTTAACACGGATCAGTCGTCCTGTCCCCTTGGCAGAAAAACAGCCCCATAGCATGATGTTTCCACCCCCATGCTTCACAGTAGGTATGGTGTTCTTGGGATGCCACTCAGTATTCTTCTTCCTCCAAACACGACGAGTTGAGTTTATACCAAAAAGTTCTACTTTGGTTTCATCTGACCACATGACATTCTCCCAATCCTCTGCTGTATCATCCATGTGCTCTCTGGCAAACTTCAGACGAGCCTGGACATGCACTGGCTTCAGCAGCGGAACACGTCTGGCACTGCGGGATTTGATTCCCTGCCGTTGTAGTGTGTTACTGATGGTGACCTTTGTTACTTTGGTCCCAGCTCTCTGCAGGTCATTCACCAGGTCCCCCCGTGTGGTTCTGGGATCTTTGCTCACCGTTCTCATGATCATTTTGACCCCACGGGATGAGATCTTGCGTGGAGCCCCAGATCGAGGGAGATTATCAGTGGTCTTGTATGTCTTCCATTTTCTGATGATTGCTCCCACAGTTGATTTTTTCACACCAAGCTGCTTGCCTATTGTAGATTCACTCTTCCCAGTCTGGTGCAGGTCTACAATACTTTTCCTGGTGTCCTTCGAAAGCTCTTTGGTCTTGGCCATGGCGGAGTTTGGAGTCTGACTGTTTGAGGCTGTGGACAGGTGTCTTTTATACAGATGATGAGTTCAAACAGGTGCCATTCATACAGGTAACGAGTGGGGGACAGAAAAGCTTCTTACAGAAGACGTTACAGGTCTGTGAGAGCCAGAGATTTTCCTTGTTTGAGGTGACCAAATACTTATTTTCCACCCTGATTTACGAATAAATTCTTTACAAATCCTACCATGTGAATTCATGGATTTTTTTTCACATTCTGTCTCTCACAGTTGAAGTGTACCTCTGGTGCAAATTACTGACCTCTGTCATCATTTTAAGTGGGGGAACTTGCACAATCGGTGGCTGACTAAATACTTTTTTGCCCCACTGTACATATATACTACAATTGTGTATGTGCTTACTTTAATATGAAGGAAATCCAAGATGTACCTAAATCTGAATCTTGGGTCTTTTAATATTAGTATATAAAGGTTGCTGGTCTTGAGTATTCAGGTGTGCCACAATAGTCCAAGAACTTTATGTCCCAGCAAGTTCATCCCAATACTCAAAGAAACTGAAAAACAAACAAACAAAAATAAGAAGTACATCTCAGGCTTTATAGCCCTCAGTTAGCATTTTAACTATTAAATAGTAAAGTCATGACAGCATAATTAAAAAGAAAAAACAAGTATGGGTTGCTATGAGAAAGCTTCCTCTCTAAAAACAAAACAAAAACAGAAATGGCAGCATGATTTATGTTTACAAAGTTGCATCTGAATAAACCACAAGACTTTTGGAATCTCTTTAGGCAGAAGAGTAGTGGAGATGTTTGGCCAGGCGTGGATGGGGGGTGGGGGGAGCATGTTTTACAGCAGAGGAGATAGGCTGATTGACTTGACAATGAACTTCACTGTAGACCAAAGTATTGTAAAGTCAAAACTGAGGCCATCTGTCAGCTAAAGTTGGCCAAAACTGGGTAACAGCAAGAAAAGAATCAAGGTGCTCCAATGGCCAAGCCAAGGCCACACCTAAACTTGTTTAAACTGCTGTGGTGGTCATCTATTTGCAACTCAGATGGCCTGAAAGCACGTTATAGTCTTACAATATTAGAGAGAAAACCTCAATAATCAGACGATTCCTTAGATGCAAACACCTGAACCACTTGTCAACTGTGGTAAGGAAGAACTCCCCTTTAGCAGGAAGGGACCTCTGGCAGAATTAAGGATGGACAGACACCTACCGCAACCAGTTGATACTAACGTGTAAAGTAATACATAATTTTAAATCTATTTTAGGTTTCAGGTTTGTGTGTCTTTCCACAGTTCTTAAAATATACTCCTCCACTCATACGCTGTGGATTACAGCTGTGGGAGCTAAACCCACAGACATCTGTAAAGATGGTTGTCTCACAGTACGAGACAAAACAATGGAAGGACTTTTTTGCTCATCATTAGGATGAACGCAAAACAGCAGCAGATGGGAGCTGTCACTGGGTCAGCTGACACTGCACGCATCCTGCTCTTCACGTGTACAGAATTTAATAAAAAACAAAGAAAGAGCAGGTAGAGCTGCTGAGCAGATATTAAGACTCTGTGTGATTATATGTACTGGCTTGTAATGTTATAACTTTCTGGTTTTAGTGTCCTAAACTCTATGCGTACCTGTCTGAAGGTACGCATAGAGAAATATGACCCAGTGGTGAATAAATCATCTTTACCTTTTTTGCTCAAAGACACCAGCATTTGTAGAGGAGCTGGACAGACTGACAGACCTGAAAAAGTGCACTGAATCCTGCTTCATACAGATAGGAGTCAAAGTTAGAAGGAGCGGGAAGATGAAGGAAAGTAGAAAAGAGGGAAATTGGAGTGATTCACTTCGGAAAACTGCAAACAAAACAAAGGAAGACATCAAGAGAACAAGAATGGAATAAGCAACAGTTGGATCGTGGTCTGAGTTTGCAGCTAAAAGGCTCACAGACACACGCAGTCAGATGTGGTTTGCTGCTATACTTCGCATGCATACATACAGAATGCAGAGAGACGTTTTGGTTAACCATAACTAGTTGAGAATACTGTGGTCGGCAATGCTGTGTTTACTGAATTTTTTTCTATGATTCAGCTGTTGTTGCACAACATCACGCCCCCACCATACACAGAGATATATTGTGTTCATTGTGTCTGCTTCTATGTTTTTCTGCATCTGTCAACTGAGATAGCTTCACAGCTGCTCAGGACAGAGCAAAGATACAAAAGAGACGGAGCAGAGACTCAGGAGAAACTTCTGTGTACCCGAAAACTTCTGTCACTCCTTGAGTGATTAGAAGTGGTCTTATCTTAGCAGGGTATAGTAAAAAGAAAAAAAGATGACAAAACATCCTTTTTTTCTATTTACGTTAAGTCAAGGCTGAAAGAATTGAAAATTGAAACTGTGAAAATAATTAGAAGTAGAACGCCTGAACTATATGGACAAAAGCATTGGACCATCTCCACTTTATAACTGCAGGAGATTTCTGACATTCTAAATCATAGGTGTCAAACTCTGGCCCGTGGGCCAAATTTGGCCCGTAGCCTAATTACATTTGGCCCGCAAAGCCATACCAAATTATTATTAGAGCTGGCCTACTGGTATTATACAGCTAATATATATATTGTTTAGTATTAAGCTTTGCTTGTTCCATATTCAGTTTTTCAGCAAAACTTGTTTGAGTCCATAAGAAGAGATTCATTCTTAAATCTGGAGGAAGATTTTTTTTTTCAATAAATATTAATGTTAGCCCGCGACCTTGTTCCAGTTTTGAATTTTGGCCCACTGTGTATTTGAGTTTGACACCCCTGTTCTAAATCCATATGCTCTGTTTGGGTGGGTCAAGTTCTTCCACAGCCTTTGTGAACCAGTCATGTTGGACCAGAAAAGGAACTAATATGTCTGTTAATGTGACGCATCCTCTCACTGGAATAAGTTGCCCAGGCCAACCCCAGAAAAACAACCCTGTATTATTATCCCTCTTCCACCAAACGTTACACTTGGCAGAGTGCAGTCAGGGAGATGACATTTTTCTAGTATTTACCAAACTCAGACCCGTCCGTCAGATAGAGAAGCATCAAAACCGAAGCAAAGCACTTCCTCACAGGAAGTCACGCTACATGGGTTTTCCCTTATTTCGTTGCATTAATGTAGGGTCTTTACCTTACAATACGATATGTGGCACTATAGCTGCTTTTCCATTGCATGAACTTTTCCCATAAACAAGAAACAATTTCAAAGGTTTCTCCCTATAAGGTGGGAAAACTTGTTATAAAACTTAAAACTGCTTACTGAGGTACACTTTATACCTTAGACACGGTTGTTTGCTGCTTGGAAGCACAACATATAAACTTTGGCCCTTATGGCCTGAGAAAGAAAGAGAGAGAGCAGCACAGGTAGAGTGAGGTAGACAGGGGTAAATGGACCGGTTCATATAATACTTTAGTTTTACTCTACTAGAGCTCTCAAAGCACAACATGCCTCATTCAGACACAAAACTGCTTTCTATCTGACATTTACATTCCAGTGAATGCATCAGAAGGAACTTGGGTTCAGTATCTTTCCCAGTGATGCTTTCGCATGTAGACTAGAGCAGCCAGCGATCAAAGCACCAACCTTCTGATTAGTAGATATGACCTGCACGACCTAAGCAACCGTCACCCTGAGCGAAGCGGCGAATCAGAGAAACAAACAATACTGTTTAACTTCTTTTCACTGCAGTTATGTTTAGAAGCTAAAATAAATGTGCTGACAATTTCGCACACAACCTTGCAATAAGCTAACACATGGAAGATGTTTTTGCACAGGTTTTACCCGATGGCTACTCTTTGGTTGTGCACTTTTTTCACACATAAAGCCCTGAACTTGGACTTACCAGACAGAGGTGCATGTGGGACTGCAATTGTCAGATCATTTTAGCTGGTTTGATCAAGTCCACATGTTCTCTTACTGAGCTGATGTCTAAACGGTGTAGCTTATATTCCTGTGTATTTACCATTAGCAAGCGGGTGTCTTTTGTACAGCATCCTGCATGCTCTATACTAGCAGTTCCTCCCTTAAACCCACACCATGTATTTCTAGTAGTACAACTTTACTTAACAAAATACCTTAGAATTAATTTCTGGACCTGGTTTCAAGCTCCTGGCTGATTTCTTGCTGTGTGCTACATGTGAGAAAGCCCTGAGAAAAACATCCAGACCCGATTCTGACAAAGTTCAAATGCAGAAACAACCACACAGACCTGCAGCTCTGACACACAGAACAAGCAGGGGAAACACCCGGGGTCAGCAGAGATCCTGGTCCTTAAGTCTCATATGTAATAGCAATAGCAATTTTATTTTTATAGCACATTTCATTACATGTAAACTTAATGTGCTTAACAAAACCTGTGTAGGTTTACAGTGCCCTAAGGCAAAAAACAAACAAACAAAATAAATCAACAGCACCCTTTAAAACGATGGCCTGGGTGAATAAAAAGGTTTTGAGTCTGGTTTTGAATATGTGCACAGCTGTTATTGATCTCAGGTCAGCAAACACCATGTTCCAAAGATCAGGACCACAATAACTGAAAGCACCTTCAGTACACTAAGATGTGGTTCTGGGAACATTTAAAAGATCTGAACCTGGTGACCGGAGAGGTCTGACTGAGTTGTAAACAGTGAGCAGGTCAGAAACGAACTGGGGGGCCAAACCATCAAGAGCTTTGTGAACTAATAGAAGAATTTGAAAAGTACCTGTAAGGATTCTGGCCACTGCATTTTGAATCAGCTGAAGTTGTTACAGTAATCTAACCTGCTTGTATGAAAGCATAGACCAATGTGATTATCAAAGCTGAGATGACTGTCCAATATGATGCCAAGGATCCTCACTTGCTCTCTGTCTCTGTTCATTTCTAAACCTTTAAAAAAGATCCTGGGAGAAAATGGTCCTAGTATTTTAGTTGTCTATCCCCCAAAAGGTTGTTCATAGTAAAGGATAATAACTAATCTAAAGTGGTTTTTATCATTAACCATTCCCTAAACTAGTCATTTGAGTGAAATGATCTTTTAATTCTGAGCTCTAAAATCTGCCTTGGCTTTTAATTCAATGATTTCTTCCATAATTTAATGATCTGTCAACAACTGATTTATGTTTCCCAGATTTTTTATAAAGCTAAACTTGTCCCATACAGCTTTATTACCTTTTCTCAGATCCACAAACACAAGCTTATAGTCAGATGAACACAAAACAGACACACAAAAGTCACAGACTACCACAAACATGCAGGATGGATGTGAATAATTTAAATTATTTGTTTTTCTCTGTTCTTGAGAAGTTAAACAAGACATTCAGCCCCTTGATTGCATTTAATCTAAAAAAATCAGGAAACAATTGTCTCTTCTCTTGTGGGATCAGAAACACACAGAACTGTTCTCTTTGGTGACAGCCAATCAGCATTAACACTAATAATAACAGAAGTATTACTGATGGAAAATGTAATAGTATAGTCAAGCCATGTCTGCTGTTATGAGATAGTGGAGACAGTGGTGAGACATCAATAAAATGGGAAAGAATTTAGGTGGTTGACATTAAACCAAGATCATAATTTGGACTCAAACACAAGACACCACAACATGGAATGAGCCGCAGTCTGCCAAACAACAAGGATGCTCAAGTAAGCCCCATACTGTTGTTTTAGAGGAGGATTCCTGGGAGCTTTTGTACTAGACAGATGTTAGATGCACGAATCATTCACATGCATGCTCTGTAACAGCTGGAAATGTCCTTCCACTGCTGTAAAACACCTGAGCTCTCTCACCATCTTTTGATTCAATTCAATTCAATTTTCTTTATATAGCGCCAAATCACAACAAAGGTTGCCTCAAGGCGCTTTATATTGTACAGTAGATACAGAGAAAAGCCCAACAATCATATGACCCCCTATGAGCAAGCACTTTGGCGACAATGGGAAGGAAAAACTCTCTTTTAACAGGAAGAAACCTCCGGCAGAACCAGGCCATCTGCTGCGACCGGTTGGGGTGGGAGAAGGAAAACACCCCAGCCTCTTGCACATCATAAGAGGCTCATTATGGGAGTTATCAAAGAGCAGTGTTCGATATGGATGCTAAATTTCCCTCAGTGCATTTGCAATTCTAAACATGCTGCCATATTGAGTGTAATTACATTACCAGGCAGTAAATATATGTAGATACATAATTATTTCACCATCAGAGATCCCTTGAAAAGACCCAAATCAAGAGTTAATTAATGAAACCACCATTATATGATTATCTTTTGTGCCACAGAACTCAGTATGTGTTCATTAAAAATATATTATTGCACTGGTAACATGTTCCTTAACCACAGTAAATTTGGGCAAGGTAGTTTACTTTGAGCCAATACTGCAGCTGCTAAACAAGACTGCCCCCCCCCCCCACACACACACACACACACACACACACACACAAAACAAAAACCACAATCCCGGAGATGAAGCACCTTTAGTTTGTTTGGTTTTTTTAATGTAAGGACTTCTAACAGCCAGTGTGTGTAAATGTGTGTAGTCCGATGGGGCAGAATTCAACATCCTGATAACCAAGAGAAGGAAGGTTTCTAAAATGTTTATAATGTTTCTATAAGCTGCATTTGAATAGAAGTCTTGATCCTTTCCTAAAACTATTAAGTAGTTTTAGGAAACTCCATCGTCCCGATACCCAAAAACTCCAACCCATCTTGCCTCAATGATTACCGCCCAGTAGCACTCACCCCCATCATCACTAAGTGCTTAGAGCGACTGGTCCTAGCACACTTCAAATCCTGTCTCCCCCCCACCCTGGACCCCCACCAATTCGCATACCGCCGGAACAGGAGCACAGAGGATGCAGTCTCCATCGCAATGCACTCTGTCCTCTCACACCTGGACAACAACAACACCTACGCCAGAATGCTGTTTATAGACTTCAGTTCAGCATTCAATACAATCCACCCCTCACAACTCATCAGGAAACTGACAGACCTGGGTATCAGTTCCCTCATCTGCAAATGGTTACTGGACTTCCTGACCAACCGCCCCCAACATGTCCGGCTGGATAACCGCTGCTCATCTACCATCACAATGAACACCGGTGTACCACAAGGCTGTGTGATGAGCCCTTTCCTCTACTCCCTCTTCACCCACGACTGCAGACCTGCTGATGGTTCCAACACCATCATTAAGTTTGCAGATGACACCACGATGAGGCCGCCTACAGGGAGGAGGTGGATCGTCTGGCTGAGTGGTGCGACACAAACAACCTGCTGCTTAACACCGAGAAGACCAAGGAGCTCATCGTGGACTACAGGAGGAATGCTGACCCACATCCACCCATCCACATTAAGGGGACGGCTGTGGAGCGTGTGAGCAGCTTCAAGTTCCTGGGAGTCCACATCTCCGAGGATCTCACCTGGACGACCAACTGCTCCAAGCTGGTCAAGAAGGCTCACCAGCGCCTCTTCTTCTTGAGGACTCTGAGGAAGAACCACCTGTCCTCAGACATCCTGGTGAACTTCTATCGCTGCACCATCGAGAGCATCCTGACCAACTGTATAACAGTCTGGTACGGGAACTGCTCTGCCTCGGACCGGAAGGCGTTGCAGAGGGTCGTGAAAACTGCCCAGCGCATCGCCGGAGCACCACTTCCTGCCATAAAAGACATCTACAGGAAGCGGTGTCTGAAAAGGGCTGGGAAAATCTGGGAAAATCATCAAAGACCCCAGTCACCCATCACATGGACTCTTCACCCTCCTGCCCTCTGGGAGGCGCCACAGGAGCCTCCGGACTAAGACCACCAGGTACCGGAACAGCTTCTTCCCCACAGCCGTCAGACTCCTGAACTCTGCCTCCTAACATCTGACCCACGTTAAACTCATGGACTGAACATACACACACCCACAATGGACAACTGTACCCTCAAACACAATAATAACATGGACTGAACCACCACTCACAACCACTAGCACTTTATATAGCCTCTGTAGAAACTATCTACACCCTCACTTATCTTAACTGCACTACTGTATAGCTCTGTGTAAATAATCATTCTGTACATTCGATAATCTTTAATCCTACAACTGTTTACAACTTGCATAGTTCCCATTTCTGTATAGCTGTATATCCCAGATTCTGTAAAGTTATTTATTTCATATTCTGTATAGTTTTTCATATTTATATTCATATCCTGTACATAGCTTGTACTCACTACAGCCTGTACATACTTATAGTTATAGAATATTCACAACATACTTCATACCGTGTACATTATAACATACCATAATAGACCCATTTCTGTAATATACTCACATATCTATATTATTGCTAATATATATTGTAATATATCTATATCACTAAAGCACTTCTGGATGGATGCAAACTGCATTTCGTTGCCCTGTACCTGTGCATGTGCAATGACAATAAAGTTGAATTCTATTCTATTCTATTCTATTCTATTCTATTCTATTCTAAGTAGTTTGTGCCAAACCCAACCCTAAAAATGATCCAAAACACTTCATCTCCTGGTCAGCTACTACCCTCCATATCTTATATGAACATTTGTGATGTGGAAACACTCCTGCATGTTGTTTCAGCTATGAACAAACCACCAATATGACCGTTTAGTCAGATGACCGGTGAGCCAACACTCAATAGAAAACAATTTTGTTTTAATCTGCATCTGCATAAATAGTTCTAACAAGTGCACTGTTTGTCCCTGTTTAAGTAAAGTTTTATAAACACAACAGAACTAAGTGCTTTCAAAAAATCACTGAGGATCTTTCTTTTATTGCTACATTGGCCCTGATGTGTGTCACACTGATTTGTAACAGAAGGATAGCAGCAAGCGTCAAAGGGAGGATTTACAAGCCTCTAGCGAGAGCCGGTATGACGTATGGTTTGGAGACGGTGGCACTAACGCACTAAAACGACGGGAGACTGAGCAGAATAAGTTTCCCATTTTTTGTATATTTTCCACTGTTTCTTTTATCTTGTTGCTCATGTTAAGCATTTTGTGATACAGATTTGCAAAGTGCCCTAGTTTATTTCTATTATTCTAGATGTTTCAGTTAAATTCAGTCCTTGTAATTCACTCAAGCGCATTCTGTCATGCGCTTGAGTGAATTACAAGGACTAATAACATTTCTTGTATAAACAGCTTGTTTTGTGTAACTGCAAATAAAGGAGTTCATGGATGTGTGTCCTGATGTTGCACGCTCTTTAAAGTGCTGCACTGAGAGTATGTCCTTTAGGACAAGAACGTCTGATGCGCTGCATTTTGTGAGTAATGGAGGTAAGCCTGTTTCTCTTCAGCGTTGTTATTGAGTTATTGTTTACATTAACGTGCCTGCAGTGAGACAGACACGCACACACAGACGCCACTGTGACAACTCGCTGAAACCCGCACTCTGAGTGTACCATTGTGTCTCCAGAAATCAACGTCAGCGATGACCCGCAGGCAAACAAGCCACAGGGGCCCACCACTGGTTTCAGCAGGTCCAAATTAAAACACATCTACTGCTTTCACTTCTAAAACTTGCAGCAGAAAATAGGCTTTGTCTTCACCAGCGAGACCAGAATTTAAAAATACTGAAACTAAGCAGATGTTATGTGGTTAGCTGGACTAACACGCTGTGTTTTAATTTCACTGGATACGGTGGAGAGTGAGAACGGCGAGAGATGGCAAACACATTAGAGAAGACACACGCAGACACACATGTATACAAAAGGAGCGGGGGTCCGAGAAGAGGTGTCTCTGAGGAGAAGGGCTGACATATGGCCAGCAGACCACTGCGCTGGGTGGGGCAGGGTGTGTTTGTGTGTGAAGGTGGGGCTGTTGAATGGTCTGACTGAGGGTGCAGATAAATAGACCAGTGGTTAGAAACAGTTGAAACGCAATATTCATTTTCACTGTTGCCCTGCTGCTGTTTTGTGTGTGTGTGTGTGTGTGCGCGCGTGTGTGCCTTGTGTTTTGAGCTAACAAGTTTCTCTTTGTTTCTCTCTTTAACTAAGAACAAATATTATATTGCATGTTATCCTATAAAGTTCTCATTAAAGTTAATTTGAATATAAAAGAAAGTTGTTTTATTAGTATTTTCTCTCCTGGTTAAACTGCACCGTGTTTTCTCCCTGGTTTGTGAATGGGTTTAGCAGGTCTCCTGTGTCCACAGTCTGCTACAGTGTAAAAAAAAGAATCTGTGTAAACGAGATCAATGGGGACCTTCAGATAAAGTAGAAGCAGGTCAACTCGGAGGGTCAGCTTCATTTTATCAACATGTGGGAATTCCTCCACTCTGCAAGCCAATTCCTAAACATAAACACATACAAACACACACACACACACATACACACACACACACAGAGCCAGGGGTTGTTTGATGGGCAATTTGACTGAATGGCCTATCGTCATGGTTACAGCAGCACTCCATCAGTCCATTCAAGGAACAGATGGCCGATGTGCAACAGGAGGCATATGTTTCAATGAACGCATGCGCGTGCACACACACAAACACACACACTGACTTGTATTCAGGCAGACACATAAACACACACTCATGACACTCTTAGCCTCTTATACACCCACACACATGAGCGCGCACACGCACACACGCATGGATGCGCCCCGCTCAGAGGGAGGGTATTGAACAACCAGCAGCATATGTTCCACTAGTCAGAGAGCATTCATTCAAGGACAGACAGGGGTGGGGTGAGGGGCTGTGAAGGGATGGGCAAAAGGCAAAAAGAGTGAGCGAGGGAGAGGGATGGATGGAGGTGAAAAGAGATGAAGTTGGTGGGGGAGTGAGGTGGGAACTGATTGGACGAGAGCAGGAGACGAAGGAGGGAGTGGTCAAAGAGCTCCTGCCCACATTTGGAGCAAAAACAGTTGCAGAAAGTGCTGGAGTGCATCGTTTGGCTAAGGCTTCCAGGTTGAGTATCATGTTTTCTTGAAATTGTGTAATGAAGTACGTTCTCATTTGGTGGGTGTGTCATTAGTGTGACCCAATCAGAAGCAAAACGTGTGTAAAGCCCCGCTGTAATAACTTGTGGTAGAGGTGAGACTTTTGTTATTGTACCACAGAAATTATATATGTTCTACAATCTGCGCTATTAAAAATTTTGATGGAAAAAGGAGTTAACCCAGATTACAGAGGTGTGATTCCTGATTTATTTATGGCATATTTTTTAAACTTTTTTAAACTTATGTGTTTTAAGATTGGCAAACAAAATGTAATAATAGACAGAAACATTTAGAGTACATCATAAAAAAAAAAAGTTCATTCATCATTTAAGTTTTTAAATGATCATTTCATTTATTAAGGCCCTATATGATGCCACCTTTGAGAGCAAGAACTGCAATCAAGATCTGGAACTTTGCATTTACTTGTGTTAAATCTTTCTCTAATATTAAGACATGCAAACTTGCAAAAACCAAAGAAGAAGAAGACAAAAAACAGGAGGGGGCAAATACTTTCCCACAGCACGGTCAGTTAAGTATTTGCCTCAAGGTGTCTGCAGCAGTAAATGCTGCTAACTCTCTTGAATGTAGTGATCAGAGATGGATAACTGCAATACAATCAAAGCCTATAATAGAAAAAACAAGACGTATATATTCCCTGTCATAGATGATTTGCCACAACATTCCATTAGTTGCTTGTTCCTCTAAAAAAATAACTATTAGGAGAAGCAGAGTGACGCCACTCATAACATACGGGTACTTGGTCACGTAAAGGATTAATTATTACTGCACATAATTATGAAGCTGCCACAGGTGCAAAACAAACTGTTAACTGCAAATAAACTCATTCATTTTATTGTCACACTACTGACACTATTTGTGGAACAGTAGTAACAAAGCTTTTATTTTGAAAATATTATGAGGCATTATGGTTACTTAAGTTCACAAATCTCAACTGAAAACTAGATGAAATTCTCACTGGCTTGAAAAAGATTGGGCTGCTAGAGGAATGGAAGTAGTTCCATGCTCTCAGATTATAACTGATAAAATTCATAACAGTCTGAGTGCGTTTTCACTATTTAGCAGATAAACTGTGTTTTATTCTGTGTAAGTGTGATCAGCTGTGAAACTCTCAGAAGAAAGCGTTTGAATGTTAAGCCTTCATTTAGTTGGTGTGGAGGCCAATAGATTTTAAACAAAAGAAAGATCCGAGAAAGCTAAAAGGTTCTTTCATCTGCTTTCTCTTCTCAGTTGGTGTCTGCTCACATTACTCTACTTCTCTCCCTTTACTCTGTGGTCTTCCCTTTTTTAGTCACCTCCTCCCTCTGTGTGTCCAGTTCCACAAACTTGCTGCTATTAGGAAGCAATATGAAGCGTCCTCGAACTGGTTAACCTCTCTCACATGCACATACACACACAAATATACACACATGCACTCACTGAACAGTCTGGGAGTTGTTCCCTCTGTGTTTTGGCCTCAGCTAAAGAAAGCAGTTTGTATTTATAGACTCTGCTGTAAATACACGAGGGTTATATTTGTTCACTATGGCTTGGTGTATTTTTGGATGCCTGTGTCTGTTCAATGAGTGCCTTTGTAAAATCGAGTAAAAGAACAACAAAATAACAGAGCACTTTCTGTTACCAAAGTCCTGTTTTTGTGTATGTTTACGCAGACAAACACACACAAACACACAACATTATATTTCATTTCCTGTGCTTTTCTTCCCCATAAAGAAGACTCATAATGTGACAGTCTAAACAAATTTAGGCCCTCACAACATGAGCAATGCCAGGACCACACACACAAACACACAGAACCAGCATGTACATGTAAACAATACTGATATCAAGATTGGGCTCCATGATCATGACAAATGTCAGGAGTCACCAATGTTCTTAAAAGTTGTTATTTTTCTGTTCTTTTATCTGAATGCCAAACATGTATTGTTTTAATGGTGTGACTGAGCTGAATTAAGCAATATACGATGTGTGATTGTATGAGGTACAGACACTGTTCTCTCTGAACATTAACTTATACATTAGTTGAATAAAATATGATCTGCTTGAATAAAATATGTTGAACAAAATATATATGCGTATATATATGCCGTTGGTCCCTGGAAATAAAACATCTTCTCACATCTCCTCACTTTCTAAAACATCTTTTAGAAAGCCAGATATAGTCATAGTCACTATATAGAGTCTAATACATGGACTTCACTACGGAAGGGGAAATTGTACCAAATGGAAAGGATGTGCAGCATAGTGCTAACAAGTGAAGAAAGCGTGTTTAGAAGACGGAAGGAGTACTTTGAGGAGCCGATGAATGCAGAAATGATAGAAAGAGGAGGGCAGTTAGTGAGTCAGGTCTGACTACAGATGATTAGCAAGAACGATGTGTGGGCGCATCACACAGGTTGGGTGGGATTACATCATGGATCTGCTCTGAGCCCCTTCTTGCCTGCAGGAGTGATCGACATGTGAGGTCAGGCAGGAGTCTCTGTGGACTCTGATGTTTGTAGATGACATTGCGATCTGTAGTGCAAGTAGAGAGCAGGTGGAATAAAGTCTGGAATAAAGTTTCTCTTCTCTTGAGAGTGGCAGTCTGCTCCCAAGAGAAGAGAAATAAAAGTCAGTAGAAGCAAGATAAAAAACAAGATTGAAGACTGGAAAAAGACGAAGATTCAAGGAGCAGAGGCTGTTCAAGTTCTCATTCAACCCATCCCCATTAGCTACAATCTTTACAAATATCATTCTAAAATGTCCAAAGTGAGTAAAGTAAGTAAACATATATGATTTTAAAAAGCTCATTTAATAATAATAATAATGGATTGCATTTATATAGCGCTTTTCGGGGCCCTCAAAGCGCTTTACAATTCCACTATTCATTCACTCTCACATTCATACACTGGTGGAGGCAAGCTACAGTTGTAGCCACAGCTGCCCTGGGGCAGACTGACAGCATGGATACAGAAACTGATGAGTTACTAGCTGTAAGCTCACAAGTTTATCACGCTTTTTAGGGGATATCTCCTACTTTGACTTCATTGAACACCTAATTTGATATTAGTCAAACAAAATAATTAACTCTGAATCAAGTCAGGCTACAGCCAACAGACAACAACTTGCTTCAGAAGCCTAAATAAAAACAAATGTAAAAAAAAAAAATTCTACATATTTGCACAAGTCTTGGCTGAGCAGGTTTCATGCGCCTAAAAATTGATGCATGGACCTTTTTACTCTCATTAAAGATGTTGGCTACTCACAGGCTCCTCCCTCTCTTTAAACTGACAGCCTTCAACCTCCACTTTCCTTTTTGCTGCATTAGTTAGTCTGGCATTTGCACGGGGTGTGTGTTGCTCAGTAGAACACAGCTACAAAAATTTATTGAGAACCCAAAATGGGATACAAACCAGATTAAAACTTGGGAAGGGCTAGATTTGACCCGCTAGCCTGCAGTTTAACACATGCATGGACTGTAGTGTGGAGACAGAACAATGCTGGCATCTGAGAGCTGCATAATCACAAATGAAACTAGTAAATCATCAATAACACTGATGATTTATTAATTTCATGCCATGACACAGCAGTTGTTGCTGGAGTGTGTAACATGTTAAAGATGACCTTTAAGCTGAAAAATGTCAACTTTATGTTGTAACTGAGGCATTTATTTTGAATTTTATCAGCATGGACCTGTGCAAACGTTGACAAAAATAGAGATAACAATCAATTGCTTTTATCCTACACACTGAAGAGCATTACCTTGTTACACCTGCCTTTGGCCGAGTGTACCATTCACATAATTGAAACCTTTGAGCTCTCTGCTTATGTTGAGGTGGTTTTGTGATCCCCATATCCATTTAGGTCCAGGCCACTGTGTCCACATATGAATGCCACAAGGGTTTAAATCAAAACCCTTCTTTGTCCAACTGGGCTGCATAAGCGGGCGCCTGGTTTGATGACTGTAGTGGGTAGAAAGCCTCAGAAAGTTTAGATAAGAGAGAAAGTGTGCGACACAAAAAGAGCAGACAGCCCATAGAATGAACGCCACCAGAGAGGAAAGAGGCCTGAGCCCATCTGAGGGAGGAGGCCTCAAAAAAGGAGGTTTGACTGTCTATTTGTCTCACTGCTACTGGAAGGACCACGCCCAGACCTCTACCACACACACTCACATACACACACAAACAGGAAGCACTTCTGTCGGGCAGCCAACAGGGTTTCCTTTGGTTGAGGGAAGACTAGCACTGCTCACACTGCTTGTGTTTTCCCCCTTCCTCTCCTTTTCCCCTCATCCTGTTTTTCTGTTGTTTTATCTATTCTTAGCCATCACCCCATTACCCTGCCGCGTTTCCTTTGCTTCTCATCTTTCTCAGTGTTTACTCCTCCTTTAAACTTCTCCATATCCCTCTGCCATTTTTTCTTCCCCTCTTCCTCTCTCTTTAACCTTCCATTCCTCACTTCCTCTTCACCACAGAAAACATCCCTCCTCCTGTTATTGTTATTATCTAGAAGGGGTGACTGGATCCGAGTTATGCATGCATGCTGCGTGCCCCACCCTTGGCCTCCTCCTAACACCCACACCCACTCAACTCACCGCAGCTACTAACCCCAAAACACCCACACGCTTTGTTGTTTCTTCTGCTGCCACTGGCCTGAGACGAAAGACAGGGAGCGGATGGTGCAGTCACACCCCGCTTGGTATGACTGCAACGAACGCTGGCCATTGATCGGTACCTCTACCCTGCCCCTTTGACCCATCAAAACTCTAACAACTAGATCACACGATTATCTTTTAAACACAGGATAGTGCCACATCAAAACCATGAAAAGGCTCCCAAGTCATGTTTATGTTCCGATCATAATCCACGAATACACAACTGGATGAAACAGTTTTAAATCAGTAACATAGCTCTCCACAGCTTCATAGCTTTCCACAAAACCTGTTTTCGCACATGCAGCTCTGAATGGAGACAGCAAACGTCTGATGCAGTCAGATCAGACAACACTGAACCTGCCAGCTCCCTGATTAAAACTATCTGTGTTGTCTTACAGCATCAGTTTGTGCCCATATGGAAATAACAGTGGAGGAATTTTGGCCCACTAGTCTTTCAGGAGTTGTTTTAATTCAGCCACGCTGAAACGGCCTGTTTCAGGTCATGCCAAAGCATCCCAATTGGATTTAAGTCCAAGATGTGATGCTGCATACCCCAACATAACTCCACCAAATATTTTCATTTCCTTTATGTCCTTTTTGGTCAGCAGTGGTTTTCCCATGGATGCCAATGTTTCCTGGTCTTTTTCTGATCGTTGAATCATGAACTCTGACCCTAACTGAGGAAAGTGAGGCCTGCAGTTCTTTAGCAGTTGTTTTGGGTTCTGTTGTGACGTCCGGCATAAGTCATCAATACTCTTGAAGTAACTTTGGTATGCTAGACCTTCCTGAGAAGGTTGTACTATAATGGCTCTCACTGAGTCCTAAAACCTTAAGAATGGTTTTGCAAACCTGTCCAGACTGATAAATGGCAGCAACTTTGTTTCTCAGCCATTTGGTTAGATCATGGCATGTGTTACTTTATAAGATCTTTTCCTATTTCACTTTGTCAGACAGTTCCAGCTTTATTTAAGTCATTTCTTGATTCATCAGGTCTGTCAGTAATCAGGCCTGAGCGTGAAATTAAACTCATTAACATGTGATTAATCACATTTAATTCAAGATTTAACAAGGAGGGAAATTTCAAATAGCTTTTTTTGCCTTAATAAATAAAATCATAATTTCAACAACTGTATTTTGCATTTACTTGGGTTGCCTTTGTCTAATATTAAAGAAGAAGAAGAAAATGGATGGATGGATCTGAGACACTTAAGTTTGTAAAACATGCAAAAATAAAAAAAAGAAATCGCAGCACTGTAAATGCATGAAGGCACAAATTTATTTGCAGGCCATGAAGGATTTGGTTCATACATAATCCTCTTCAAATTCTTTCTTTTCTGTTGTCTTAGTTGAATTCCAGGGATGTCAAACTCGTTTTACATTGTGGACGCACGAAGCCCACTTTGATTTTAAATGAGTCGCACCAATGAAACTCCCTCCATCAATGCAAGGATGTTTAACTACAGATTTATCTCTAGAGATATCTTAAAATAAAGAAGTGCAATTTATACTTTATGTCTCCGTTTTTGTTTCTGATAAAGAAACTGAGCTGTATTAAAGAAAGAAATCAGTACGACGACTTGGGCTAAAATTGTAAGAAATGAATGTGTGAAATTACATTATTAGCATTATTTCTAGTAGCTCATTTCCCGGACTGTTCTGCAATTATAAAGCTGAAAGTTTTTAATTCACAGAAAATAGCTTTTTTTCCCCCCAACTTGGAACACACTGCAAAAAAACATACATTTCCATGGTAGATATTAAAAAAAGAAAAGGTTTTGTTCTGTCATTTAATCGTTTATCTATTACTTAATTTCTTTGGTGTAGTGAAAGATGGCCATGAGGGAGGAAAAGATGTAAAACCTACTAAAATAAAGTTAAATTCACAAGATTTATATTGTTCAGTGGGCCAGATTGATCTCTGTGCCGGGCCAGTTCTGGCCCCCGGGCCTTGTGTTTGACATCTCCGATCTAGCCCACATGCAAGACCCAAAGGTTTTGAAACCTTGACTAAGGTTTCTTGTGTATGCACACATAATCTTTGACCCATATGTCCCACAGGCTTTAAAACAAGGTAGCACAATTTATCGCACCTTTATTACCGTCAGTCGGTTCCTTTAAAACACACCGTTCACAGTAGTAATCTGAATATGAAATGGATTGAGCTTTTGTATCTATACTTTGATTTCCTTCTATTTTTTTCCATTTACTGACTAACGTCACGCTTCTTTTATGATCTGCTTATGAGCACATGAATGCGCACACACAGGAATGAGAGCACTCAGGCCTGGGGAACTTTCTCTGCATCCTTTTCCTCTCTGCTGGGTTTTACAACAATTATGGTCCTACAGGAAGGTGGGCAAGCTGACTATACATTCCTCAACAACTTCACACACACAGACACAGATGCAACAGCAATTTGATCTGCACACACTCAGTACTGATGATGGTATTCTCACTGAGTGGGAAAATACTTTAAGCTGTTTCTAAGTGGTGCAAATAAGCCCTGAGAGGTCAGCTTCACCACAGTGCAGTGATGTCTCAGAGGAGCACCAGCAGCCCTGAGATCTTTAGAACAAATTTCAGGTTCATGTTCACAGGTCATATGTTAAATCCTACGTACACAAGGTCTAAAACTGGAAAACCGTGCTGGCATTAAGAGAAATTTAAATCTGATTAAAGAATCACACGACTGTCAAGACCTTTGCTTTGCTACAGCACACTTTCTGAAAGCTTCTCCAAGAGTTTTCCATATTTCTCCATTTCAGGGGTAGACATTTGTTCAAACACAAGTAAGAGAAATGAGACAACTGCAGACCGACTCAGAGTGTAATTAGAAAACGTGCGCACGGGTGAATGTCTCTGAGAAGACACCCACACGGGTGAATGTCTCTGAGAAGACAAAACACACCGAGCACAGGCTCGCTTGCTT
The DNA here is from genome assembly GCF_963969265.1 of Rhamphochromis sp. 'chilingali'. Classification (NCBI taxonomy): domain Eukaryota; kingdom Metazoa; phylum Chordata; class Actinopteri; order Cichliformes; family Cichlidae; genus Rhamphochromis; species Rhamphochromis sp. 'chilingali'. Next base: position 27,603,594 of record NC_137933.1, read on the forward strand.
TATTTATAAGGCAAAAATGGGTTACATAGTACTTCCTCTTTTAACTGTCAGGGAAGAGGTTAAACATTAAATCAGCTTATCTGATCTTTCACACACTGGGATAAGAATACAGAAGTATATCATGCTTTATCTGACATCACAGACACTAAAGGAAAAGAATGCATCATTATATCATGCTGTCAAACATCTCAGACACTGAGGTAAGGAATGCATCAGTTTTCCTTTAACAATAGGCTTGGTTATGTGAAAATATATGAACACACAAAATATAAGGCATACTTGGTTAGAATATAAGGTTTACTTGGTTAGAATATAAGGCTTACTTGATTATATTGTATTATAGAGATTTGGTTATAATGTATAATGTAGAAAATCTCTAACACTCCATTAGAGCAAACCAACAGAAGTGCGTGTGTCTTAAAAACAGGCTCTCCAGTGGCCTCGCTTTGTTTCTCACACCTCACCTATGGTATCCCATTACTGAACTGTATGAAGCCGTGTGCCACTGATGTCCCATCTCATTTGATATTTGATACCAGTATTACTGTTTCTCTAGTTAATCCCATTCCTTTGAAAGGATTAAGGCACTGTACACAAACAGCTTTTAAGATCTTCGCCTTTTTATTGTTTGAGATAAGACATAAAAACAGCCTCAAGGGTTACCTGTTAATCCACCTCTCAGATGTAAGATGGAAGAGTCTCATTTACTGCTTGTTTGATGGCTTCATGCTGTTCATTTTGTGTAATAGTAAAACAGGTTTTCCTGAGATTAAGCCGAGGCTGGTGACGGACAAAACTGACAAATGAAACGTCAGACACATTCCAAACCTCTTCATTCCTCCCTCTCTAAATCCCCATTCATTTACCTCCTGCATCCTTTGGACAAATACTCCTGACAGCTCATTCACTAAGCAGTTTGTTCAGAGAAATTAGATTCCTCCTCTTCTTTCACCGTGTCTTTCCCATCCTCTTAACTGCCAAAGTCCTCCCCTCTAATCCTTGTCGAGTTATGTTCCTGGAGCCGGAGGTTGCGGCCATCTGAGAGGAGAGGAGATGAGTTAGAGAAGAGGAAACTGTAAACTGACATTTTTGTGCCATATTCTGCTGCTACCTCGGAGCCAGCTGGTATTTCCCTCTGTTGTTATACGCTCGACCTCTGGGCTTCGGAGGGCGTCTTGTGTTCTGATTTCCTCGATCGTGGTCGTCAGGATAAAATGAGTGAAAATGACGACCTCCTTCGCTGTGTCCTCCTCTCGCCCACGGCCCGTCTGTGCTTTCATATTCTCTTCGAGCTTCTGTTTCTTCCTCTCGCTCCCTCCATCCCCGTCCACGCCAATGGCCACTCGTCGTCTCCTCTCTTTCCCTCCAACACGTACCACCACTGGGAGCCCAACCTGAGGGTAAGACACAAATCTCCGTACACCGTGCTTCTGTAACATCCAAAAATGCAGCAAACAGGTTTTAGACACATTCAGTCCAGAGATTTGGACGTGCGAGTTATTAATTCATTAAATTGCTTCGAGTGATTCTTGGTCACTGGAGGGCATTAACAAAACTCTGGCATTTTATCACCTTTTATGTTGTTTTGACGAATTCGAGAACAGTTGCCGTTTACCTCATTTTATAATTCACAGACTGTATCCAAAAAATAGATGAGCCCACAGTGACATGATGTGTACTCTTTTGAAGCACTGAGGTGCACATTTCAGCTGCTGATGTCTAACTTTCTTATATGGTAGCAGGCTGGAAATCTGACTCCACCCTGGGTCACTCAGGCTAACCATGTGTTTTGGGAGGCAATCACCATATCAGATTGTCTCTATATGATTAAAGCAATCACTTAAATGATGTGATTGGAAGTCTAGTGTAGAAAATAGTTTAGAAATCAGTAAGTTGTGTGTTTTTAGCAAATGAATGAGAGCTTAAAATAAGAGTGAAGAAAGGTCCAGAGAGTCTTTATGACGCCATGACTGTACAAAAGATGTACAAAAAATATTTTTATTAGAATATTATATGAGCTACATTAGCATGATACTTCATTTTTAATAACATGGTTCTCTTTGATACTGGCAGATATAAAGCAACTCAACTGAGCCTGGAATGAAAGTTATCCAGATTACAAGACAAGCCCAAGTTCTCCAGATATCCTAAGGCTATCTGTGCCAAATTGAAAGCAGACCACAATTATCCTTACGCCACCGTCAAAGTGACGTCCAGTCTGCACCTGCCACCTGACATTTATTTAAATTAGGATGACAATTTGGGCACCAGCTTAACTCACCTGGTGAAGCAGGTGAGCATGTACCGCAAGGCTGAAAGCAGCCAAAAGCTTTTGAGTCTGACTGCATGTCTTCCCCCTCTCCCAGTTTTCCTGTCTAATCGCCACTGTTCTATCACATAAAAGAGAAAAAAACTCTCAAATAAAACATATAAATAAATGGGACCACAAAAGAAACATCATGTTGTACTAAAAATACTTTAAAAGAGTTTATTGAGACCATAAACTCATGAGGAAAGTGTCATGAGGAGGAGGGCCATTTACTTGTAGACTTCTAAACAATTAGACTGAGAGGAGGAGCTCCTTGGGAACGGCTTTTTTTTTTCAGATCCAGAGACGACGATCTTTCATATACATTCTGTGTTTTAATAAGAGTTTATTTAGAGTCTGTGATAGGACTTTACTGAAACCAGTAAATGATAATAACTTTGACTAATGCTTGAAATCAGCAGTCTTAAATGTAAATGTTAATCAGTTCGAACTGTATCAACATTCGTCTCGTCCTCTCTCAAACATACACAGATATCCATCTTGCCTTTCAAGTCTTCCCACAATTATGTGACAACAGCCCACAAAACAGCAAAAATTAAAAATTTCAGGCAGGACGCACACAATCATCAAGTTTGCATTAACTGTGTCGACAGCCGAATTATGATAGGACAGAATACTTTCATCGCACTGAGAGTTTATACAGCTTTCCTTACAAATAACAGAGCAGGAGCAGCTTTTTATTGCTGCACGACTGATTATGAAATTGATCTGCTGGCAGGAACAGTTTCTCTGGGTGTGTTCAGCTGCCACTAAAATCTATTGTTGGATTCACAGAAGCCTGGGACTTGCCATACACTTATGAAACTCTGACAGATGTGGAACGTTTTATGCCAATTACAAAGTGCTCAAAATAAAACATCAAGTCCAACTTTAGAGTTTACCAAACGGGAGCGGCGCATTTGGCTAAATCAGACCGCCATCTTCACATCCATCCTGTGCCTGAATGTGAAGGTGCAGAAAAAGAGTATGTAACACATGCCATGAGCACGAGAGTAATGCGTCAGCGAGGCCACAAGGATCACAATCTTTTTAAAGGTGTTTTATGGCTTGCAGAAAAAAGGAGGAGCTAAAGAAGGGAAACATTAGAAGTTAGGGTAAATATTTTATTGCGAATATGTGTAGCTCTGATAAGAATGCATGAAAATAAGGTTGTTTACAACATCTTGTCTTTTTGAACAGATATAAGCTGGAGAGACGTGGAAGAGGAGCTACACTGGATTCACTGTAATTGCGAGGGCAGGCGGGCTGAGGAGATATTTGCTGAGGAGACTAAACATCAGGCCTGATTCAAACAAAAACCAAACCCGGGTCCTCAACGATACCACATAGCGCCACCGCTACTCTCACGCACATGCATGCTCTCTCTGCGGCTCACACACACACACACACACACACACACACACACACACACACACACACACACACACACACACACACACACACACACACACACACACACACACACACACACACACACACACACACTCATTTCCCCACAGCTCTGTAGTAATGATCAGTGTCTGTGTCTGGCAGAAATGAAACACTGAGGTATAAAGAGTGTATAGCCTTCCATCTATAAAACCAGAAACATCCTCATGAGACCCACAAGGGTTGACTTGGGCAGAAAGCAGACAGTTCGGCGCAAACTGGAGGATCTGCGCCAACATGGCATGCAGCGCAACGGTCGCAAAAGGTTTATAAGTCACAGGGTTGAAGAGAAACTGTGGGTTCATATTTCATAAGCTCCCGCTAAGTTGGCTTTTGTGATGGGGTCTGCAAACTCCAGGCAAGAGGTGAAGTTGGCCTACAGCCTGCACACTGCAGTCAAGACCGTCGTATAACGATGCATTAATGCTCCTTCATGACAAAACAGGAGGCGTGTAAAAAGGTTCAAGAAACAGCAAATGGTTTTGAAGAGTCTGGAAGCTGGAAGAAAATTACCCCACTGATAGAAGTTAAGATGATGAATAGAAAAAGTAAAACAGAGGGGAACAACCGAGGGGAAGGGGAGCAGAAAGAGGGGAGAGACAGACGAGAGGAGTCTGTAATCAGTTGTTGTGAGTCCTAAAATAGAGCTCTCCCAGCCTATAAACAGAAACCCACTATTACTAGTGCACTGACAAAGCAAGTCTCGGATCCAAGCGTGTGTGTGTGTGCGTGCAAATGAGCACGGCGGTATGTGATGAGGCCGCAGCACACATGGAGCTCATTACAGCATGGCCCTCTGGGTAATGTGGTTCCATGAGGGCCCCAAAGAACTACAACCGCAGATCAACTGTCAGATTAAAATGATGCTTCTCTGTTCAGCTCCAGGAGGATTTTTTATTAGTTTTTCATGTGAGCTCGCAGACAGATTGCACTCATCGGATCACTAGGGGCCTCTTCAGCACTCGATACTTTTGGACAGTGATTAGCTTAAAATATAAAAACAACTGAAGCGTAAAAAATAATAGAGACATCGTGGCATCTCTTTTTGGGGCTTCTTTCTTTTCTTTTCTTTTTTGTTTTGTTTCCAGAGTAGATGCAGATACGGGAAACACATGAAAAGAAAATTGGTCTGATGTGCAACAAAGGTCCCCAGCATAGCACAGAGGACATTATGGTTAAATGGTATGCATCTGAACCACGAGGTTACCAGAGCACACCAGAAACACTGTAACATTCAGTCAGAAGGGTTTTCTCTTTCTGATCCTCATTTAGGATGGTCTTTAGATCAAACATCTTTTTCCAAAGAGTCATGGATCAAATGGGAGCAAAATTATACAGCACGAAAACAACACACACAAAGTGAATGGTAAGGGCAAAAAAAGTCGACGACTTATTACAATAATTTATTTCCCCACATTTCTATCCCAGGACTGTCTAGAGAAGCAATTTAAACAGCCTTAAATTATTTTGTACTGTATCTCAGCGTAGCTTCTCAGCTCTCACTGAAACCACTTTAGCGCTTCTACCTTTAACCTAACTCTCTTCTGATTGGCTGCCCCTCATTAACACAAGGTTTAAACAGCAGATGTAAAAGTGCTTTTGTGCTCACATCCAGAGATGAGATGATCATATTGAGGATACCTGCTCTCTTTTATAATGAGCTGTCAGCCCAGGGGCATTACTTATGCGTATGTTGACAGTAGAATCCCATGTTTGATGCCCAAACAAGGAAAGGCACAGTAAGCTCCATTTGTGTTAAAATCAACTTCTCTACACCAGCACACAGCACAACTCCACCCCTTTGGCCTGGTAGGCCTTTAACCTCCTAACCAAAAGACTGAGAACAAAGAACCTGTAAGTTAAGAAGACTGTTTAACATTAAATCTGATTGCCATGCAATGTAAATAGATATTTCCTGACTTAAATGTATAGTAGTTACACGAGAGCTCTGTATTAACTTTAAATAAATAGAAATCCTATGATGGTGGATGCATTAGTGACGTAAGTTGACATTCTAATCTCTTCAGTCCTTTCAGTAGCATGAAAGCACTGTGACTTGGTTTGGTCCTTAATTGTAAATTTTTTTGTTGTTATTTGAATGTGTTGAGAAAATCATGCATGCATTCATCTGTTAAATCTACTAAATCATCATTGTCATAATAAATATTTTGGAACGACTTTCTGGATCTCGCGTTTAAATGTGCACACCACATCAGCTGTTCTGTGAGCCAGCGCTACCAACATCAGTGTACTTTCTACAGTTTGTATTCTGCTGTGATATAACAGCACAGAACAAGGCCAAGTGCGCATTTCCGTGTGATTTTAACTCTTCGATTATCGCTTTCAGAGCAGACTAAGTGTTTGGAAAGCTGACAAATAAAGCTAAAGTGTTAAGAAATACTAATACCACAGACCAGCACAAAAAGAGGCAAAGCAACTTAAACCATCATCATCATCTGAACATGCAGAACGCATATTCATATCATTTTTTATGCTTCAGACAAATTAAGCAACGTGTTTACAGGGAAACTTTGTACCAAAAGGTCCTAAAGAAGAGAAAGAGTTAATGGAAACTTTAAGTGACGAGCCAGGATTCACATGTACAGAGATAATCAGATAAAAGCAGGTATCAAGTGTGTGTGTCTCACCCGAGTGTCTGTGTCTGTATCCGGTTTGTGTTGTGGTTTTAGGACGTGACTGTGGTGCGTTGGGTCTGGACTGCAGGACTCTGCCTTTCTTGTTGCAAGTTTCTGTAAGTTTCTCCCTTAACTGGAGGAACAGAGACAGGCTGGACGACTGGGAGAAAGAGACAAACGTAAGATTACACACCCACAGATTAATTTACTTATCACTACCAAAGATATTCGTTTGAATTAATAAACAGAAGCAAAACCAGACTAGCTGGAATAAGAAGTCACTTCTTTGTTCCTCTGAAGTATTGACAGATTCATAAATGCCCCATTTTTCTTGTCCCATCTCCACTCACATCGTGGTCCAGCAGCTCAGTTTTCTCTGTGCCGCTGTGAGCCAGCAGGTACTTTGAGTGGAACAGCCGTCCATCGAAGCTGTGCCAGGGCATTAGAGCAGCGCTGGGCAGCGGGCAGCCGCTGGCACAGTTAGCACCCAGCAGGTGGCTCAGCCCTCGGACGTACAGAGATCCCAACTGCACCGCACGACTCGAAAACAAAGGCAGCTGAAAACAAAAAAATCACTTGGTTGTATATTTAGACTGTGTAACTTCTTTACAGTAAAATCTAATATTTTGCTACAGGCCATTGTCAGTCACCTAATAGATACCGACGACACAAACACAACTCTTTGCAATCCTGCCAGTGGGTTGGGTTTGAGCTTACCACATGTAGGAGAAGATTTTTTTTCAGCACAAAGAGAGACTTCTTTGATGTTGATTATTTCCCTTTTTAAATGCAAAAATCACCTGTCTAGTATTTAAGAGCTTTTAATCGCTCTTTGACTGTCAAATGCTGCTAACATCAATAGATAAATATACACTGAGATCAACTGCAGCACTGATTGTCGCATTAGTGTCTTTTCTGAACTGCAGCAGATTTAAAAGTCCTGCTGCACAGAACCATCTGTTCCTTCAATGTTTAGCGTCACCGTCCGCAATAAATTCCTGAACACTGTTGTCTCCCAACCCCAATTTGCACAAACATATCTGCTCTGCACTGACTCATAAATCAGAAAATTAAAATACTCCTCAGGCCACCCACTTCACTGTTACTTCACTTGGTTTCCTCGTGCTCACTGCCAGATGACAGTGAAGCATCTCTGTACATCTTCCTATTTGTTGGCTGCATGTGATGGTGAAACTTCTTTGCTTAGATGGACTCAAATTGGCTTTTAAACTAAGACCATAATTAAATTTTTTTCTGGATATAACTATGCTTGAGGACATTTTGAATGATGAGGATGAACAAAGTAAAATGAAAACCGGAAAGATATCTCAGAGTGAACCTGCTCTTATACTGCAGCAAACAAGAGTAAATCTCCCCATTTACTTTTCAAAAGTCTTCACCCTTCCCTCATTTCTTTATATTTAGCCAGAAAATTGGGAAATAGGTGCAGCCAGGTCTCCGGGCTTTATGAAGGACATTCAAAGCTCCTTTTTTGGATTTTGGCTGCCCTTTTCAGTCAGGATGAGCCCACACTGCATCAATAATGTTTAAACGCCGGGCATGCCCCAGCCTTTCTTTCCTGCTTCCCTTCCTTAAGAAATGCTTCTTGACAGCCACACTTCCACTGAGATCATTTGTGATGAAATCCGAGAAATCTGATTCAGTTCATCTGGAAGTTGCATGCTCCACCAAGCATGCATCAAGTCATTTCTGGTGATCCTTCAGTAGACACTAGATGGATCAGCTGATGGATCACACCTCTCAGGTATTTGCTAAATTTTTCTTAAAGGCATGACCTTCAGGTCATTTACGATACTGCAGCAATTTCTTTTGCATTCCACTTGTACCCTCAATTTTTTTGCACATCAGGCTCAGATATGCCAACTTTTCTGTTAGCAGTTCTTTGGGAATCAGCTTATTGATGATTTTTATGACTTTCAAACTGTTATGTGTTATTTTAAAAAAGAAAAACCCATAACAAACTGGAATAAATTGTGTTTTTTATGACAGCCTGTTGGTATCAAAGTGGCTAAAGATACTATTAAAACTTGTTTTTTGGTCAGTTGTCTTCTGTGTGTAGACACATTGGTTCATCCTTTGAGTTGCCCAACTTCTTATGCTTGAATCATTCGTAGGTCATTGAAAACAAAATAAAAGCCATTCCTCTGGAAACAGCCCGAGGGCTGGACAAAGGGAAACTTTGTAACACCACTTAATAAAAATTCTAGAAAGTCTGTCTCCTTGGAAGCAAAACATCAATAAATGAGGCACTCAAGACTTTTGCACGGTGCTGTAAATGCCCTAATAAAGATAAGTTTCTCCTGAGTAAATAATAAAAAAAATCAGGCAAAATTATAATATATCTTACAGCTGTTTTGTGTAACTGAGAGAACAAAAACAAACTGCGGGAGAAGAATAAAGAATAAGAGGAGGATGAAGAAGTGGAGCACAAGCTGATTGTAACAGCAGGCAGATGTTCTGTGTGTGTGTCTGCTCTCACCTGTCCCTCAGATAGCACTGATAACAGTGATTACGTGTACACAGACACACACATACACTCATCCCTGCCTGCCACCTGCTTCCAGTCAAACACAGCTTCACCTTCTGAAAACAATGAAACACTGGACAGACACACAAGCCTGAAGGCACACACAGACACAAAGACAGAAAAGAGATACAGAGCAACACGAGGGAGAGAGAAAGAGTGGTCGAGTGCAAAAAGGATAAGAACGTGAGAACACACACACACACAAAAGACAGAGAGACAAAGACAGAAATGTGTGTGTGCATGTGTGTGTCCAGTGGGGCGGAGTGTGCATGGTGTAAATAGCTCCATGTGGTGAGCGTCAGCCAGGACAGACAGGCGACTGTCGCCAGCTTACTCTCTGTCGCACACACAAACACACACGCCAAAATCACTGTCCCACACAACCAACGCATCCAAAAACCTATGACCCACAGCCCCTCTCTCCTACACACACACTGGGTGACACTTTTTCACAAACAGACACTTCTCTCTCATAAATTAATCTTTTAATAAAGAAAATCTTTGTGATTTTTACTTCCTGCTCTGATGTGTGATGTATGTGAATCTGTAGCTGTCTGTAAACTGTGCAAACACACACACACAGATATGAACTTGCAGAAATGAATACCATACGCACATCAATAACACTTTGTCTGTTTGTGTTTATGTGCATATTTAATCCGTACACTAGTCACTCAGTTAAAACCCCTCCTGTAGCTCTGAACCTCTCCCATACGACATATTCAAATCAACGCCCAGCCCTAATTATTGTGTAGAAAACAGATGAGCAGCACAAATACAAATTACTAGACATAAGTATGGTAATTAAGCAGTAAAAATAAATGGGGCTACAAAGAGGCAGCAAACACAACGGTCGTTTTCCCAGAGAATGGAAATGCACAGCTGACTCTCAGACGCTCGCATCTGAGAGAACTCACAAGTCCCACGATGCCCCTTCACTGAAGACTGAAATTATAAAGTAGCAGTATCCACTGCCTTGTTAATACATGTCTGATGAGGACTTTGGTTCACTCTGTTTTTATACCAATCTGTTCTAAAAATGTATCATTCTTAATCATCTCAAATTTAAATTTAAACTATTTTGCTTTTCCTGTGCAATAAGCCATGTACTCATTGTTACAATGGTGGATATTTCTAATAAACAATAAGAAAACTCTTTAAATAATAAATTTGACAAGAAGAGTCAAGCAAAAATACCCTTGAACAGAGTGATTTGTCATTCTTGTGTCTGACCGTCTGTCATCTTGCATTAACATCAGCACAACAACTGTGCAGCGGGAGCTTCATGGCATGGGTTTCCAGCTGCATGTCCCACTGAACACCTTTAGTAGAACAGATATTACGAGCAGGACCTCTCGTCCAACACCATTGTCTGACCTAATCAATTTTCTTCTGGTTGAATGGGGGAAAATTCCCACAGACACACTCCAAAATCTTGCAGAAAGCCTTTCCAAAAGAGCGGAAGATGTAAGAGTTGCAAAATTGGATAAACTTCATACTGGGATAAATTCCATACTGATGCCTATGGATTTAGAATAGGATGCCATAAAGCTCCTGTAGGCGTAATATGTAAGTGGCCCATTACTTTTATCCATCTAGTGTATTTATAAAATTTCAATGGTGGATGCTGGACTTAAACATGCCTAAAGTTTCGAACGATGATATGAGTGTGTGTACAAATAATCCCTGTGAGCTAAAACCTCACACTTCACACTGCTCTGAATGCTTTGGCTCTGTATGATGTCAAAGAGAGGGGATATTCTTATGTACTTCAGACACAGGGGCTGAACCCAGGCCTAATCCAAGACAGGTATGGATTATTTTGACTCTGGTGCTGTGGAGAGTAAGGAGCTGGAAATTAGCAATAATAGGTTCAGTTTTCTTTAATTTCTGCATAATGATGCTGCTTTGGGGATGCTAGTATTTGAAAACCAAGTTTTGATCTTAAGACGATCCTGTGTAAATGAGAATCAGGGAGAGGATTTTAAAAATGAAAGTGTTTCTGGTGTGACCTTTGTGGGTCAGGTTCATACTACCTAACCACAATGTCCTCTGTGCTATGTTGTGGACCTCTTTTCATGCGTTTCCTCCATCTACTCTGCAAGCCTTCCAATTAAAATGCAAAAAAATAAAGCTGCCCAAACTGAGTGAAGTTTCAAAACTAAACAATGAAAGTAAACTTTAAAAATCCTGGACAATTAAATTGTTAGCTAAGCAAGTATAAACATTTTACATAAATTTAATTGCACAGAAAATGCAAAAAAGAATAAATATCCACCAGTGTATGTGCACTTTTAAGACATTCCTGACGACCGGATTTTAAAAATAAGGTTCAAAATTTCTATTTCCAACAACAAAAACACCCTGCAGTTTATCATAACTGCTTATTTTTTCAAGATTGTTGTATGCTTTCTTGGAAAGACCGTCAATCAGCAGCTTATTTATGTTTTCTCTCCACTTTCTCTTCACTTTCTATTAATGGAAACATTTTCAGAGCTGTGTTTACCCCAAGAGGACTTTGTTTACTGTAAACGTCAGCGAACATTGTCTTCTTGCAGCAGGATACACAATGTTTGGCTTCACCGTTAAAAAAACGTGGGGGTGAAAATCTGAAAACAACTATAAAATATCAAAAGCATCTTTTACAAATGATCTAAATGCGTTTGTGACAGACCTCGATCTGTTGAAGCTCCTGAGAGGATTTCAGTCTCAGACACACAGCTTGACTCAGGTAGGAATCCACGTCTTCTAGAGATAAAGTTTGTACCTGAAAACATGCGCACAAACCAAACACACAAGGGAAAATGCGTGGTTAGTCAGTTCAATCACATCCCAGTGTGTCTTCTTTGTGGGTCAGTCTGTTTTGTCTGCTCGCTGTGCAACAAGTCAACACAAAAAGAAACAATGGCCGCTACAGAGACTAGGCTGCCCGGTTGTGTGTACAAAACAAACAAACCCTGAAGTTATTTAAATAGAAGAGCGAGAGGGGAATGTGAATGCTGCAGTGATCAGACAACAGCTACTATTGTCTGTCATGCTGTCTGCTCATCTTTAATCATCTGCTCGTCTAGCCTCCTTCTAACAAGCTACTGTCCTGTCTGTCAGGGCCTTCATTCATTTAAATCACTGCCTGCCAGCCAGCCAGCGCCTGACTGAAAACCAGTCTGAAAGGCTGCCTGTCGATTTTAGTATTAAAGCATTCAGCTCTGTCTCTCCAGGTGGGGCAAACATGAGGAAACAGTTACTCCGATCTAAATAAGACTAAATCTATGACCGAACTTTTGGTGTTTTTCAGTTGGCGTGTGTTAAATGTATTAGAAAAGAAAAAAGAAAGCAGTACTCTAAGCATACTTTAAAGACAGCAAATAACATGTTACACAAAAACAAGACATCTGAGCTTTTCTTTGAAAATGTATCTTTGTTAGAAACGCATTAATAAGTGATTCAAGTGTCTCTGAAAAAGAGTTAATAAAAGGTATAATTTATGTTTCGCTTCTATAACATGACGCACACACGGTTATCCTGTCACGCGATCTAATGTTGTGTTAAAGCTCAGTCAGAAGACGTCAATGCAAAATACCCAAACCAAAAGCACAAATCTCGGCTTCTTTCACATACGAATTAGTGATCACAGGGCATTACAACAGGATCAAAAGCAGCTCAGATTGATACACTCTTAGATTTACAATCAAAATACAGTAATACGAGTTCTGAGGTGGTTTGAGAATTGTCTCCTGAGTTATTCAAAACCCCTGGATGGTTATCAGGACTTGTTGACGTAAGAGCTGAAGTTACAAAGGCCGGTGTCTGTGTCTAAACTGGGCCCCCAGTGAATGATAATGGTTACCGTCAAGCCATCAACAAGCGATGTTTGACTTTACATCACACGGTGACAAAAGAGCAGAATAATTGTTGTGTACATGTTATAGATGTAAATCCCAAATCAAAAGCTGACTCGTACGTTAAACTGTCATCAAACATATTTTGTCTTTCATTTCTTTGTTTACATGAACCGCCAGCTGTAGGTATCATCCCCTTTCATCTAACAGCTTAACCGGAGCCCAAGCCAAACATGCGCCCTGACCAATAACAACCAAAAGAGGAAAGACCAATCATGCTGCAGATACAATCATTTGTAAAGTACAGCTGTTAATATTATTTTTATGTTTTGTGGGGCAGAATCGATCAACATGACACCAGAGAAGACTGTAAAACATGTGTAACAAACAAAAAGCACCTCGATTTTTTCCTATTTGCGAATAAAAATCAGTTACATTTGCTATTGATTCATTAATAATTAAATCACATCCTTTTCCCAGAGAATCATACAAATATTTCTGCTTTTTTTCTCTTTAAATAACTTTAATTAACTTAATTAACTATTTTCATTCTCTGATCGCTACCAGATAAACGCATCTACACTACCTGTAGGACTAAATATGTGACCAGGCAGAGAGCAGCCAGGAGAGAGTCTTCAATAACTCCATGCAGCTCCGAAAACTCAGGACAGCCAAAAATTGTGAGGAAGGCTGTCAGGCGAAGAGCAGCCACGTCAGGACCCGTGCTGAACCATAACAAGTCCAGACTGGGTTGATCACCTACAGATTCGAGCAAAAGAGAAAAATACTATGGATTTTAGATGGAAAAATATGGCACAATATCTCTTTCATGTGTTAAACGTAACCAGAGCCAGCTTTTCAACGTGAGTCTTAAAGCCGCTGGTGCCTCAGGGTTAGTCTACAATGATTTTAATTACAGAGAAAACATAATTCCCAGGAAACAATCACTTATAACCACAGGACTCATTTGGTTGCTGCTTATTTGGGAGCAATTTAGTCCTATAGTGCATAAACCAAGAATCATGGACATAGTTGTCGTTTTATCATCCCAGGGATTAAAAAAATAAATCAAATAAAATCTTGTATTGGTGGTGTAACTGTACTGAAATCGTGTTTTATTTTGTGTCCAAAGATACAGAGATAAGTATATGAAAAACAGCAGGTACAGTACAGGGCAGGCTGACTGGGAGAGGGTGGACGATATCAGGTTCCTTCAAAGGGTTTCCGGGGAAGACAAACCATTCCCTGATTGCTGGAGGGTCCACAATCCTTCCTGAAAAAGCACAACATTGTCAGGGTTATGCTTGGATTAGATTTACTTGATTTCCTGCAAAGAACATCATCATTCTCCTCACTTTACATAAAAACTAACGGCACAAACTCCGCTGACGTGTGTGTGTCTGCACGGTTCGTAATCCTTTTGCCTCTCCACTGAAGATATATATTTGATGTTGCCAGAATCTACATGCGTCTACCACAGACTATATATGAAGACAGACAAAGCCACTGTGAAATCACTCAGACCCAGATGTCTGTTGATTAATGTTAAATGAGACCTCAACAGACTTAGAAACCAATCGGTAACCCCCTGGTAACTGGTTGCTAAGTGTATATCCTGACTGGCAGGTGAAATCCGTTACAAAAAGGGTGCTGCACCAAAAACCTCCTTTTGATTGCTTTAGTCACTAGCAGATTGCTGCACTTGCCCACAGTTTGCATGGAAGACGTCAACAGTGGTGGATGCTGAAATTGCCGACTGCAAATGCTTGCAAACTAACCACGAAACAAAGGCAGTTTGTCTTCAAAATAAAAGTTGGGCCTCTGTATTACTAAGCAGGCCATATTTATCAGATAATTACATTTAATTGATCAAAAAAAAAGACCAAAGGCACAAATATGAATGGAAAGTTCCAGCTTGGTGAGTTGGGAAAATAAGACCTGATAGACACCTACTGGCTATCAACATGCCTCTTAGCCAAAGTGAGTATCCCTGTAACCTTTTAAGCAAAATCCAAATGATTATAATAAATAACTAACTCATTGCATAGTTCTAACAGGATAATAATATGTTGTTTTTTCTGGGTATTTTAACACTGGAGTCTATGGGGATTAAATTGCTGTTGGAGTCAGACTCATTTCACCACTAGAAAAACTGTAGTTTTTGGCATTTCTTGCTGACTTTTTTCATTCGTGTATGCTTCTGTTCTCATTGTCTTATGTATTAACTGTTTTACCATTGTGACCAAGCAGAAGGAGGAGACCATAGATGAGTTGTCTGCAGGGCTTGTAGACGAGGGCTTGAGGCACTAACTCTGTGTCCTCCTCATCCTCCAGAGTGTTGCTACACTCAGTGACACCCACACACAAGACAGTGTAAACCATGAAACCCTCTGCTGCTGCATGCTTCTCTCTACATGCCTGTGGAAAACCACACAGTAAAGAAACATTTATTCCAGTCTGCAGGGAGCTCTAAAGAACAAAATCACATATATGACTATAACATACCTTTAGGATTTCTGGACTAACATATTTTTCAAAAGCAGAGGGAAGTGAGGAGATTTCACACAGCTCGGGACGTTTCTGTCCAGGTAGTGTGTATAAGCAAACACCTTTCTTCAGTAGCTCTCTACGAGGAGTCGAGAGATTCAGAGACTGTGGAACCAGTTCAGCTTCCTCGTCCTCTGTACTCCACAGAGAGCTCACAAGTTGGGACACTGCTAGCACCACCTGCCCCTGTGGAGCACCATAATGTGGTGCAGGACTGTTTTTCCTGGGAACAATAAAATGAAGAATTTTAACTATTTTGGCTCATTGACAAACGCAAACAAGATTAGTGTTTTTCTTTGCAGACAAAAATAAAGAGTGATGGGTTGGTACCGCATGTTGATCTGAGTTCTGTATAATAAAGAAGGATTTGGGCTTAAATCAAATCAAATCAATTTATTTATATAGCACTTTTCACAGGATAAAAACCACAAAGTGCTTCACAGTAATATAAAACAGAAATACATAAAATACATTAATAATAAAACAAACAGCACAAATCTAATTAAAAGCCAATCTAAATAAATGAGTCTTAAGCTGCTTTTTAAAAGAATAAACACAATCAAGGCAACGTAATGAGGGAGAGCATTCCACAACCTGGGGACCACCGCTCTAAAAGATCTATCACCACAGGCTTATTGAGGTAACTTCAGGTTTAACGTCACGTTTCTAGGGTTACCAAGGTAGCTCACCATGGTAACTTAATGCAGCAGACCTAACCTGCTTTGAAGCATGTTAAGCTGACAGTAAGATATGAAATACTGAACAACAAGTTCTGTTGAAAATAGCATCACCACTCACGGTTTTCCCACATGTTATTCCTTTTTTTATTTCACAGTTGGCTGGATGAAATTTTAGATCAATTTTGGACAACTGTTCATAACTGTGTGCCGAACATCAAATATGACTGTAAAGTAAGTCTATGCATGCATTCTTTTTTCATATTTGCTCTTCTACTTGCATCATCCAACCGAAACCTGCCAGAGTTGCTGAGCCGTGCGTTAATGATAGTGCTGTGATACTAATAAGTGCATTTATTCACACAGACTGCATTTTTCCGGCTTTCCTTCCTGGCCTCGAACAGACCAGACAGACTCTTCCAGTTTCCCTGACCATAGTACATAAAGCCCACATACATTTTTAGAGCACTTTTTTTTTTTACTGAAGCTCTGTTGCTCTTAATATTTTTATCAAATTATATTTTTATCCTTTGTATAATCAGTCACTCTGCTCCCTCTAGGCTTATACATTAGAGGGGAGCTAAGTCCATCCCTTTCACGTGAACATGCTCAAAGATAAGTTAGGAAACCTTGGGATTACCACTTTCATGTGTCACTTTAGCCTGATTGCTGAGGTTAGGGTAAGTGAAGCAAGATAAGGAAAAGATAACCTGAGTGGGCTGAACTTGCATTTAAGTGCAGGGCTGAGGTGTTGGAAAAACAAACTTAAACATGCTTATGATCTCAAAGTCCACAGGTTTCACACTTACTATTATTTTTAATAAGTGTGTATTTTTTAAACAGACACTGAAAAAAAAATCTGTCAAAGAAAAGCTTAGAGAATGAAGTCAAGGAACTCTTTAACATAAAAAGGGTATATTATGTAACTAAATGTAGCCAGCAACAAATATAGCTTTGATTTAGTAGTAAATAAGACTGAAAAATCCAATGTTCTATTAATTCTATTCAATACGGCTGCAGATATGCACCTGTAAGCTGCCATCGCATTGTTCCTGACATCACGCATCTTCTCCTCTGACACCACATCATTACCCAGGAGACAGGCCAGCAGTGGTAGCTGGGTAACAGCCAGTCCAATGGTTAGGCAGAGCCTCTGTCGGTCGTACATGACAGTGGTGAGGCTGTTTATCCGCAGCTTTGCCACAGACAAATAAGGGGCACTTTAGAGATAAGGGTTAAAACAAAATGTTCCAATCAGACAGTTTGACCACATTTGTCAATAAAATTAAGTTAATTTGCAATTATGAGATTGATTTTACAAACCTGTCATATATGATGAAGTCTGAATCCTCTCCCAGAATACCCATGCTGCCATGTTGGCGAGCATAGCTGGCAATCTCATAGTCTGCCTCCCGCACTGAGCAAAACACTTCCTGACCTAATGACCTGTAAAACAAAACAAAACAAATGTATAAGAACTAGAATTACTGGCTTTATAATTATGGTGCATATATTCTGTCCTGTCTTGCAAACAGACCGGAGAGCAAAGGGTGTGAATGTCGCCAATCCTGAGGGCAGACAAAAAAGCTCTCTACCCGGCTGATCTCCATGCTCTTTTATGTGACAAAATATCTTTGAAATCTTCCCGTTCACTCTGCGTCTCCTCTTCACCTGTAGACCAGAACCAAGGTTTTTTGTAGTCACGCAAAAATAAGAGACCAATATAAAAAAATTTATGATGTTTTTGTAGCACATTTTGTGACTTAGCTACCCTTTGTACCACTGACAATTTGAGGTATGTAGAAACCTGCCAAGGTGTTATTTATTAAGGTTATGTTCTCACCCACTCTTGCCTCTTCTGCTCCTCCACTACTCCATCAAAGAAAAAGACCAGTCGGATGCCTGCAGACGTAAATGCCTCAACCCATCTCTTTAGGATATCCAAGTACTCCCTCCACTGGCCCCCACATGCCCAGTCCTTACATGAATACCAGTAGCACAAGCAGGCCATACCATCGACAACAAGTGTGGGGTCTGCAAGTAAGTGAAATCAAAATGTAACATACAGCAGACCTGCATGATAACCCAGACAATGATCACCGTTGTGTACTGTCTGCCTTGGTTCTTGCTGATGTGGGTATACACATAGTAGTACAGTAAACCAATATGGGAAAATAAAGTAGAAGCATATAAAAGTCATAAGATATTTTCAAAGGAACATGAACATGTCCTGTTCTGTAAGTTTTAGAGATGCCATTAAAAGCACTGTTTTAGCTTCCACCAACTACACTGTACTGTGTTACAATCCACCAAATAAACATGCTTAAAGGCATAGCATATACTAAGTATGGGTTTAAAGAAAAGTGCTACCTTTTAAACTCCTAGCATTGCATGGCCTTTGTTTAGGTCTGTTGTTATGACTAGTAAGCAAAGGTGTACATATGACTACCACCAGAAAACAGCTAAAAATATCACAACTAATACTATACTATTAAAATTACTGTTAGGAAAACATGTACTTCAAATTAAGCTAAATATTTTTTTCTGTCAGTAGGCCATAATTTTTACTACACATTTTCAAATACATCTGTAAGTACAAGCATGATAATAACTATTGTTACTACCATGTCACGCCCTGAAATAAAGACTGAACAGGTGTAAACAGTATTTACTTGATGAAGCAGTACTTTCATTAAACTGCACGCACCTGTCCACCACCTATGTTGTTGTAGTGTTCTCTCTGTCTCGTTTACAAGCCACAGATTTTTGTTAGTTTTTTAAATAGATGTTTTATTTTGCTTTTTTTAAACATTAAGAACATTAAAAACTGACGATTAGGCAAAAGCCAGAACAAACTATTTCCTTCAGCCAAAAGCTAAAAGAAAATCTCTCTATATATAATCATAGGAACATTTCCAAGCCAGCAATGTTGGAGCAAGTTGGCTTATTTTAATAATTAAAGTTATTATGACTTTTTTCCTCAATCACTGTCTTGTGGGTGTTTCAGTCCTTAGTCAGTTTTTAATTACAGTTTTCCTTGCAGCTGCCATTGGCTTTGATCATTTGGATAAACATCTCCTTTAAATTGACTCAAATATAAGAGCAGACACAATGGCGGAATTATATAACAGAAGACCAAGGGATCTTCCAAGAATGGTTGCACTATTTTGCAGGGAACTGACTTTTATATCCCTCGATCTCTATTCTGAGACTTGCTCCAGAGCAAGTTAGGTTTGCAGTATAAGTTACCATGGTGATCTACCTAGGTAAGAAGTGATTCCCCTTTGTAGTACTAGTACTGCTTTGCAGTATGGGAGTTTGGTCATCCATGGCCCACTTGTGTTTTTAACTAGCCTGGATTTCCTTGTGTCTTCCTGGATTTGTTAAGTCTCCATCTCTGAGTTAGAGTGATTATGGCTTATTATAGGCTCATTATTATTATGTTATTCCAGTTTTGGGTTGGTTTGTTTTTGGTTGTCTCTTGTCCAATGTGTCTTATATTTGGTTTTACTTTCACTGTCTCATTGATATGTTTAACCTGTTTCTTGTTACCCACCTGTTTCCAATCTCCTTGTTATCCCACAGTTTGTTCTGTCTGTATTTATACCCCTTGTATTTCAGTTAAACTATGTTGTGTCCTACTGCTGTCTTTGTGTGCGTTTCGCTGGTCCCTTGTCATTTTCAATTCGGTTGCCTGGATGTCAGGACTCTGTTTTTCCTCTGCTTTTGGACTTTATCAGCCATAATAAAGGGTTCGTTTTTTTCTTTTCAAGTCTGTCTCTGAAATCTGTGTTTGGATCTTCCACCTTTGCTCTACTCCAAAAAAAATTGCATCCTTAAATAGAGAACCACTGCTTTAGCAGGTTAATAAAGCCAAATATTGTACACACATCTGAAAAGCTGAGAGCTGAAAAGCTGTTTCCTCACATTACTTTACATAATCATGCACACCAGTGGAGAAAGCTGGAGCTTCTGGGGGAGGCTGCTAATATTACCATTTCATGAATGACACAGAGCCACTGTCACACTGGCTGCACACAGAAATAAACTCAACTGCTGGTGTGAGGTGCGGTTGCGGAGGCCTGCTGCTGTCTGGCCATCTCTCTCAGGTTCACTGTCACACAGGCTTCTGGACAGCAGCGGTCCATGAAGTACTGTAGACCCTTCACGCCCATTCCTATTGAGCAGAAACACACAGGGAGCTACGGGAGGAAGCATTTCACGTCTTTCCAAATAGCGTGTACTTTAACCCTCTGATGCATGAATTATGAAAGCCTTGGTCAAGATTTTTTTCTTAAGTGCTTTTATTCTTCTCAGGACATGAAAAAAAATGTTCAACTCTTTTTTTCCCCAAAAATGTTTTTTTTATAAAGTTATAAACTTGTCCACTCCAGTGGACTACATGCGCCTGAGCACTTAGCATGAAATACTGTGAATTTACTATAAAAATTAATTACCTTGTGTTCTATTGTAAATATACAAACACTTGTTTGCTTGTATCCTTTGAAAAACATCTCAGCAATTTTTTTGGAACTTTCAACTCATAAGGCCCCAATGTTTAGACGTAAATAACAAAACCAATCAACAGTCCTAGCTGTGAATCCTACACCTGAATATGGCAAACTATCTCCAACAAGAGAAACATTTTTGAGTCTACACAGTTCTATAACGATGCAGGACAGTATTACCAAGCCCTTAGTAGCATGCTGGAAGAAAACACAAACTGACATCTTAGTCTCTGCATCTCCAAACACTTCTGTGTTCATCACACCTAGGCTGTCCGTAGTTCCTATGTCTCTGTTCTGCTCTGGCAGCCACTCTCATCATCACTGGACTTATCACTGAACTCATCATCACTGCACTCATCAATGAAATCATCATCACTGGAGCTGGATGGAATTTCCTGGACTATTCTGTACGCTGCCTTATTCTTTGCTGCATTTGAAGTCTACAAAATATGATAAAATAATTATTATAGTAACTCAAACTACAGCTGATCTGCACAGAAATATATATTTTAAATGAGTAGCTTATAAATGTAACAATTATATGCTTACTTATAACCAAAACAGTCCCAAAAAACAGTGAGACAATTTATGACTTATGTTAAAAAAAATATAGTGGGTAATGCATGATGTCCACTACAGTGGACACATGGTTAATCGTAGTTTTCTACATATTAGACATAACAATTTCTTATTCCAAACAGATAATATCCTTCCCTAGATGTTACTGCATATCATCATATTTTTTTTACCTGTTGGGCTCTTTTAGCATAGAAGGATTGACAGGATATGCCAGCAGTGGTCGGCAGGGGTGACAGTTTGTCTGCCATCTTTGATTCAGAGGAAATTTACTTGCAGTTGCACTAACTGAACACTGAATTGACCTCAATGGAGCATGGCAGCAGAGAGCACTCTAGAGGCTAATATGCAGTTCCACCATAGAAACCAATGCATTAAAGAGATATGTACGTTTTAGTAGCTGTCCACTCCAGTGACCACTATGCATCAGAGGGTTAACTTTTAATCGGGTGGATCTGTTTTGGTGTAACACCGTCACTGTGGGGAGTTGATTTTAATGAGAACTGACACGAATGCTAACTGTTAGCTTCGCTTTTAGCCCCGTTTCGTGCCGTTGCCAGCAAACTCGTATCACGGATGATACGTCACAGCAAATGCTACTACAACTACTCTAGTATCGCTTCACATGGCAAAAAAAGGAAAAAAAAAACTCACTTTGAAATGTCGCTGGACACTGAGCAGCATTGGTCCCTGCTGTGTTTACTTGGTGTAAATTCAAACTACTTCCTATAATCTACGCGTGGCGTCATCACGTTACAAAACAAAACGCACGTGCTCGGCGCATGGAGACCACCGCGCATTCATTAAAACAAAGAGTGAGCAGAGACAAAAATAAAATAAAAACGTGGCACGGCGCTTCTTACTAGCGAACATCCTGAATGTCATGAATGAGAATGAGCCTTTGTGTTTGTGTGGGCTCGTAAGACTTCACTCCAGCACAGGATAAGAGGAGGGCTAATTGCTCTCCTGGAGAGTGGGCAGTCTTTTGCTGAAAGCCATTAGGTCTACCTTCTCCACACAAAGCGCCCCCGGTACCTTCCACTCCATTGTGTGACCAGAGCAGGAATAAAAGGAGGGGACATATGCTGGCCGTCAGTGCAGCTGTCAGCATCTGTCGCTCTACAGCCAGATGCTCTGTGGACTGAGAGGACAATAATCTACGCTTTCCAGAAAAAAAAACCCAAAACCTAATCTTCAAGGAGGGAGGAGCTGTGTTGTAAATCTGCCCACTTTCATTTCCAATCACCCACTCGAGAGTTATGACCTTTGGGCTTGTGAAGGCATTTTGATGTCACCCAGAACTTGGCCTACAGGCTCTGGGCACCTTTCCCAAATGCACCTGGAGCTAAAATGACGGCAGCATATCCCTTTTTATTTATTCATTTATTTATTCGTTTTTTGTTTTAAGTCTGTAGCTTTTTGCTGCAGATTATTGTTCAGAATTCCTGAGCTTTTTTTATTTTTATCTTTTAAGCGTTTCAACAGATTACAGGACAAGTCAAATGATAAGATATATTTTTTAGACTGAATTGCATGAAAATGTCTCAGTGCTTCATTACAGTTAATTTATATACATTAGTTGACCAAAGACAAAAAGTGATGTTCCCTGAATGGGTCAGCATACCAAAACCCAAAATGTAAGATGTTTACTTTCATAGAAGAGCACAAAAATGATCAAATGTTTACGTGTGAGAACCTGTAACACACAGTTTCTGTGTTCTAATATGTCTTTGTACTGTTTTTCTACAATCTTTGAAAGTTTTATAAGGGCAACATCTGCTAACTGTGGGTTTGAAGAAATGTGCTACATTTTAAACTCTCAGCATTGCAAGGGTTTAGTTTAGGTCTATGTTTATGACCTGTAACTGAAGGTGTCGATATGAGTGCCTCCAGACAAACATCACAGATAATAATACTACATCACTGACACTGTCAGCTACATCAATGACACAAAATCAAGCTAAATATCACAATAGTCCAATCAGCCTGTAATTTTCACATTAGTTTTACAAATCAGTGTATAAATTAGAGCATTACGCAATTTAACTTTATTGTTATTATTGTGCCTTAACCTGAAGTAAGCCATGAGACCAGGTGTAAACAATATTAACTTGTGCAGCGGTGAAACAGAGACTGCGCTGAAGCAGCACATTCACCCACCTACTCACTCTTTCAGGCTTTAGCTATCTCTTTCTCACACTTGCTGTTTCTAATGGTCAATGTAACCATAAAAATCATTATAAGAAAACTTGACGTATTATCAAATCTGGCTCATACTAATATCATCCAGTTACTGTGGCTCATTCTGACAGTGAATGAATGAGTCTGTGAGCAGCATTGAGTGGACCATTTCTACTTTTCCATAATTTCTCTCACACATATACTGTTACTGTTGTGAACTGAGCGGGCAATAATAAACCCAGTAGTAGTACCTAAACATGATAGTAAAATTAGATAGGTAGATAAAAACACAGTAACCAGTCCAGTCCCCATTTTAGCACTCAGTGTTTTTGACCTGTGCCTCTTGGATAATTTCAGCTTCCTCATTCTTCTGCGCTGACTCTCCCTTCTCTGCTTCCATGTCTTTCCCCTTGAGTTGCTCCCCTCTTTTTGCCTCCCCCTCTCCCCTCCTCTCCTGACCACAGCTTGACTCAGGAGAAACAGAGGCAGATGTTCCAGGAGCACACAACTGCGCCCCCACCCCTACACCTCCCATTTGTACTGGATAAGCAGTTAACCCCCGGAAAGAATTGACCATACAAGCACGCACACACTCGTACAAAGAACACCGCTGGCAAAATCTATACAGGCTCAACAGTTGTCCAACTGAATGAACAACACACACACACTCATACACAGTGCTGTCCAGATCCCCTCAGGGTCTCTGATAGTCACCACTCTAGGGTCACGCCTGATGTCAGTGTTCAGGGCTCATGGTCTCTGTGGGCAGCTGGCCTGGCTAATCCTGCTGCTGCTGGAGGGTGCTTCTCAAACTAAAGGCAAACCCCTCCTCTGAGGGAGGTTTTTTTTTTTTTTGGTGGGGGGTGTTCACTTTGTTCAAAGTGCAAGCAGGGGTTGTTTGTTTGTTTGTTTGGTTGCTCTTTATAAATCAAACATTACATCAAACATAACAAACAGCAAATAGCAGGATATTGTAGGCTTTGTCCCATTTCTGGAGTAGATTTATTTGTAACTCACGTTTTGTGGTCACCCATAAGATTGTAAACATTTTTATTGTAAAACGATGCAAGAAAATGCAACAAAAAAAGACAAATTAAATTCCACTCGGTGTAATGAAAGAGATATCGTTTGAAAAAATCTGAATATTTCATATCAATATTTCATGAAAAATATTTTTGTGTTACTGAAATGTTTTTATAAGATTCCCTAAAATTATGAGAATGTCTTCAAATGTCTTATTTAAAGCAACCAACAATCCAATTATTACAATAATAATAGTAATAATAATAATTTGGAGTGAATAGAGCTTCACATATCTACATAGCGGCACGTTCTGACACACAGACACACCCACAGACACTGGTATTTTTTCTTTACTTTCACATTTCTGTCAGTGCTTTGTCACATTGTACGATAACCATTATGTTACAAAATATAAGCTAAAAAATAAAACGTTTTCCAAGTAATCTTTGGAAATGTGTGAAACTGGTAACAATTGCTTTATTTTCTGTTTACTAATTCATTTACTTTTCCTGTTACTTAAACACAAGCTCTGGAGCAGGCAGTATTTTTATGTGATGTATATTCTATAGAAGGGCACATTTTGACGTTTGAACCGGTTCAAATGATAAATGTATATGCAGATTACACAGAGTGTCGCAATGAGGCTGACAGATGGTGTAAGTCGGTATATTCCTGGCCCAGGTGAGGTGAGCCTCCTGATCACAATGCTGCTGTTAATGAGATAATCTATCTATCTCTCCTACAGCAGTCCCAGCATGTGTGCGTTAATGTTTACGGTCGGTGTGATGGTGATGATGTGGAGGTTCCCACGACGGCCATCCATCCATCCATTTCTTGGCACACACACGCGCACACACACGCACAGGCCATATGGCCACCTCATACCCGTTGCATGCCTCCACTGTGATTTGGCATCCAGTAGGCCTTGATCCACCTACGGAGGCCACCTACTCTCACCCAAGAGAGATGAGAGAAATGAAGGAGTGAGAGGTGGAATGGTGGCGGAGAGATGGAGTAGATGAGTGAACGTAAACGGAGAAATTAAGAGACTACGCAGAGACAGAGATGAAGGAAGCCATTTGGTACTTGGTTGGTGCTGTGGTGTTTGGTGAGCAGATGGCCGGGCTCGAGGAGGGGCGTGCCTTGTCCTCGCGACCCTTCACAAATCACACGGTTCTCCCCCGAGGGGCTCGCGACTCGCCGTTCAATAGGAATCAATGGGAATTACTTCGCAAGAGAAAGGGATGAATGGGCGGCGGGGCGCGAGACCTCTTCCTTTGTTGTTCCACTATGTGTCACGGAGCTCCTGCTCGCGCGCGCGTACACAAACACACACACATACACATACACGCACACACACAGACAACAGGAAAGCACTTCAGTTAAACAATCGACCTCCAGTTAAACTATTTTTTAACCCCACACGTACACGCGTGCACGCACGGTCACGCACACACAAAGGGGGATCAGAAGAGGGAGGAGTTTCTACTTTCTGCTGTTTCCTTAAGACACAATTAGAGAAGCTCTCGGCATAAATTACGTTTTAGGGTAAAATGTTGTCTTGATGCTGGTGAACGATGGAGGGGGGGTCACTTTCCATGTAACCATGCCTTTCAGTCACGCTTTGCTGGCGTAATCGGAAAATGTGTGCCATGTCATGGTGATGAATGACTGATGGTATATTGGCCTGATACACAGAGGGAAAGAGAGCACCAGGGACCTCTGAAAGTCGGGATGAGTGTAAATAAAAGGCCTAGAGAAGGGGGGATTTTACGCCACGCCACATAGACGCATCACAGGCTATTAAAGGGGGTTGAAATCAACTGGCTAAATGAAATGAGCAGCTCTGAGCAGCGTCCTACAGCTAAACACACATACGGGTATGTGGAAAGATGGTGGCAGGCAGGGATAATAGCGTTAAAGCTTAAGGTTAAAGGCCTTTCAATCATTTTCAAGGGGTGTAAAGAGCATATCGCGGACACGCAACCACATCAGACATGTATACACTGACCCGGAGGGGAGAACCAAGCAGGGTCATCAAACTTGTGCATGGTGGCACTGCGGCGCTCCCGCAGCAGCCCGTCAGCGCCTTGCGCGCCTGACATGACAGGCCGAAAGTTGTGCATATGTTATCTGTGGAGTGTGAATGAAGGCCTTGTTTGTGTACCGCGGCAAACCAAAGCAGTAATGATATGCAGACGGAGTAGCTTCCATTAGAGTTTTTAATTAAGTCCCCCCCCCCCCCCTTAAAAATCTCCCAGTGCGCGCGCCCTTGTGAGTGCGCGCTACTGTCTGTAAACATTAGAAGAGGACACAGTTCTTCATTGAGTCTGACTGCTGCTCAAACCTCATTTAAAGGTTTTCATTTTTTTTGAAAATGTGGTGTTACATAAAACGGGCGGAACCTAAAGTGAATGAACTGAAATGTCCAAAAATAAATAGATAAGTAAAAGTCGGTATTTAGTCTGCCAAACATATCTCTCATATGTAACACCATGTACGGTACAGTAGAAGCTGCAATCAGTTTTTAGCCAAATGATTTTTATATAAACTTCTTTTATCTAAGTAAAAAGTATCAATGACATTAAAATGTCTTTTTCAACAGACTTCTGGCAAAGAGGGCAGCATAATTTTCAACAAACACAACATAACAGTTCAATAAGGGCTGGGCTGATAATAATATAGGTACATTAAATAGAGTAAAAATTGTGAAACATGTAATTTCTTTATTTTATGTATAATTCCTTCGTAAATCCTGATGACTGTGGTCTATGTATCAATGTAAGTAAACATATTGGATATAAAATCACATCGGAAATCGTCTTTTTACACAACAGCTATCTTTGGAGCCTTTCATTTCTATCTATATTGAAAAACAATTGCTTAATTACTGCTTTCCTGCAGGGTTGCTAATTTTGTTTTAGATATATATGTAATCCCGTGAGACATTAATGACTTGGTAAAGAATCTCAGCACAGTTGGGAATGCCAGAGATAAGCTCAGAATAAATCACGCCAACAAGTGCGCATTCTTGCCCACATTTCTCTGCGGATATACACACATATGCAAATTAGACAGTGGACCCTGCGCGAGTTGTGTTGCCAACCTGGTGTATAGCGAGCACACTCTCTGACTTACACTGTAGCGTGAATAGGGTGATGGTCTGCAGCATCTAATATAATCTGACTGTATTTCGTTAATATGATGTTTTATTATAAAACACATTGTAAGATTATTGTTTATGCACCCGGCCATGTTTTCCCCTTCGTTCTCTCTCTCCCTCTCTCTCTCTGGTGCTGTATTATTGTGGGAGAGCAGGTGCTGCCGTCCCAATTACCATACAGCTGAAAGCACAAAGAGAAAAAAAACTTTACTCCTAGTATGACTCCCCCCTCCCCCCGCCTCATATTCCCCCTCCTTTCCCCCATAAAGTCCCTTAATGACAGCCACGCGAGTGACACACCACCAAGTTTTGGTTTTTTTTTTTTTTTTTTTTTTTTTTTACTGTCTCTATCAAACTGCAAGTAAGGGAAATACACAGGCATGCCTACAAATACAGTTGGTGTGATCGCCTGAGGCCACTGAGCGCACTCTCGGAGATTTTTTTTTATATTCTCGAGCACCTAAAACTGGTCATTATCCACTCAAAATGGTTCAAAATCTATTAACGATTAGAGGAAATCGATTGTATTCATTGAAAAATCGTAATGAGTTAAAATGAAGCTCTTTCTCGGTATCACAGCTCTAATATTCAATGCTGTTTTGAAGAAGAGACTCGTCAGTCACATTTTTATCAAGACGTGGGTATTAAAATAACAGCACACTTGGTGCAGCCTACATTAGGAAAACAGCAGCAATGTTTTTATAATGAGGGCGCAAGTGGGGAGAAAGGCTGTAGGTCTCTAAGCCAAGAAATAAAGATAAAATAATAAGAATAGAGCGACTTGTTTTGGGGGTGTGGCATTGTGAAAACCACGGCAGGGGTAACACCATAGGAATGCAGCGGAGCAGATGGTCGTTGTAACGCAGTTGGGACGGCTGGCTGGCCGGCTGGCCATCCAAGGAACGAGCCAGGCCAAACCTTTACCATAGCCCCTCAAATATAAGAAGTCATGGTGCGTCTGGCTGCACCATGTGTATAAATCGCTTGATGGAGGATTTTGTCCAGAGGTAAAATAATTTGTCGGAATGTAAATGGGCCCAGTGCGTCCTAGAAGAGGGAGGCATCGGGGGAAGCATGGGGTTGTTGCACATTTAACAGCTCACTAGCCATTTGGTCCATCCCTTTGAGAAAAAGAGAGGAGGGGGCGGGTTTAGAAAAGTTGTGTGCACCCCCTACCTCCCCCTTCCCTTTCTTTGTGATGGCCCCTGGGCGGACTTGTGGTGGTGGTGGAGGGAGGGGAAGAAGAGGAGCAGAGGGGCTCATTTGCATCTTATTACCCTTCGCCTGCTGGCCCCGTATAAAACCCTGCACGGGGCAGTAGACCCATCAGACACACGCACTGCCACACCAAGGAAAACGGAGAGGACCGCAGATTTGTTTTCTGTGTTTATGATCAGCATATCATGATCAATCAAGTGGAAAAACAAACAAGCCCATCAAGAGTTGCTTCTTCACCGACTGATTGGAATTAACTCTTTCCATCAGGGATTTCATTCACGTTTCTTCGAGTGGATCAGTCTGCTGGGGATTACTTTGCACTGCAACAGCCTTTCTGTCACAAACTTTCGCAGTGTATTGGAAAATATAGAGGCGGAAGACAGACGCACCAAAAGGAAAAGTTTCACTACAACTTCCTCTTCCCACCCCCACTGCGCGTCAAAGACTCACCTTGACTGCGAGACACTGGGAAGGTTTTACAGGACTTTCTCCATGAGTGTTTGAGCCGGGCTGCACGGACTTGTGGAGCTTTCACTGGTTTTGAGGGGCTGTCAACACAATGGGACGCCTGTGTCTGCTCCTGGCTGTCAGTCTCACCGTACTCACCTGCCAGGTAGGTCCGATGAAAGCAAGCTTTAACATTAAAGGGTATTGAAATACCCTCTGCACATATTTTTGAATACAAACAGCTTAAGATTGATTCTCACGGGTCCTGCCTTAAATACTCTCGATTGATTGATTACGCGCGCGTGTGTGTTATAGGTTCTGTGCTCGGGCGTGTTTGAGCTGAAGTTGCAGGAGTTCCTCAACAAGAAGGGGATAACTGGGAATGCCAACTGCTGCCCCACTCACCTGCAGGGCCAGCAGCAGTGTGAGTGCAAGACTTTCTTTCGGGTCTGTCTGAAGCATTATCAGGCCAACGTCTCCCCAGAGCCTCCCTGCACGTATGGGGGGACTGTGACTCCCGTCCTCGGCTCCAACTCCTTCCAGGTCCCGGAGACCAACGCGGACAGCTTCACCAACCCGATCCGCTTTTCCTTCGGTTTCACATGGCCAGTAAGTAAAAGCAGGACATATAATCGGTAATATTATTAATAATATTGTGGAAATAATGATAAGCTGCAGTCTAGAGCTCAGTTTTGTGCATTTACTGTTTTTGTTTGTTTGTTTGTTTTTTCGGGCCCAATGCGTCAATTTTCACTGTTGGTAATTATACAGTTACCCCCACCCCCGAAAAAAAAAACTTGAAGTCGTAGTTTTGAGGTATTCTCTGTCCGATAAACTTTGAGTAATGAAGGGCCTTGACAGACTGAGATGTATTAGCTTTGAAGAGTGCAGAACGCAACAGATGCTCTCAAACTCCACACTTGTGAGGGTCTTTGTCAGCAGTGTGTGAGAGGGGCTATTGTAGTATTTCTATGCTCTTTGGTTGGATAAAACGGGAAGGGGAGGGTGTGTGTGTGTGTGTGTGTGTGTGTGTGTGTGTGTGTGTGTGTGTGTGTGTGTGTGTGTGTGTGTGTGTGTGTGTGTGTGTGTGTGTGTGTGTGTACCAAACGTCTCTCTCCTCCGACCAGCCGTGGTGGGAAATTTAACATCCTCTGAGTTGGCACATCATTGGCAGCACAGCGTGAAATTCCGCCTCGTTTGGTTTTACAGCGGTGTCAGAGTGTGATATGGGCAGGGGTGTGAAAAGGGGAGCAGGTACCGGGCCTTATTAGGCACCTAATCAACACGAGAATTAGGCTGTGAAGTTTATTGGGAGGCCTGCTAATGGCCCGCCTGCTCTGAAGGGAGGGAGGCCTGTAGGCTAAGCAGCTGTTGATTCTCTCTCTGTCTCTCCTCAGGGGACGTTTTCACTGATCATTGAAGCTCTCCACACCGACTCCCTGGACGACCTGACAACAGGTGGGTGACAGCAAGAAAGGGCAGTAGTGTATCTCAAAGACAGAGCAGAAGGCAAATAGGTTTTCCTGGTTTTCTTTCAAATGTCAGGTCATCTTTTTTTCTTTTCAGCCATTTTTATAAGAATTAAGATCCAACTTTTTGAGGCACACACCTTCCCTTGAAAAGTAAATAAGGGTTAACCATTTCTAAACATCTGCTGATTGTAGTGTGGGGAATCAGCTAATACTACATCTCAGTGAGGCAAACGTCCAGTGTGTTTTTGATTACATAGCCATGTTCTTGCATAAAATTTGTGTTTTTGCATATAATGGCACAATTTCCTGTGTGGGTTCACTTGTCTCTTGATAATAGGCATTCTCAGATTTGTTTCTGTGGTGAGATTTACTGTTGTCATCTTTAAGCTATCATCTTATCATTGCACTGAGGTTTTATGGTGTAATCTGTCTCTATTTGGAAAAAACAGTTCACAAGAAAAGCATTGTTGCAAGCCAGACAGCAGATTTCACCCCTTGGCCTTTTATTTTTCACTGCATGACAGACTCATTTTCAAAAACATGTGTGGCTGTCATTCTGCAGGAGCGTAAGCACACATGCTTCCGCAAGACCTGAAATCTTTAGTAAACAAAGGAATATAACTGACAGCTTCATGTGAATGAAAGGGTCCTACCCTGTCCTACGCTCTGCAGAAAAGCCATGCTTCACAACAACATGTGACTCACAACAAGCTGTGTGATTTACTTTTTCAGACAACCCAGAGCGTCTGATCAGCAGGATCGCCACTCAGCGTCACCTCAGTGTGGGAGAAGAGTGGTTCAGTGATGTGCAGACAGCTGGCAAGACTGAGCTGCGATACTCTTACCGCTTCCTGTGTGATGAGTACTACTACGGCGAAGGCTGCTCTGTTTTCTGCCGCCCGCGAGATGATGCTTTTGGACACTTCACTTGCGGCGAGCGTGGAGAGATTATATGCAACTCTGGCTGGAAGGGACAATACTGCACTGAACGTGAGTGGTTTTGGTTTTAATCAAACAATGTCAGTAGGTCTGTATGGAGCAATGTGAGGAATATCCATAACTGAGAGATATAGTTGGCAAGCACAAACACCTTCAGGTTAGTGGTAATGCAGTAGTTAAAATTTCAGTCCAATGGCAGCTGCTTAGATAAGCTGAAGGAGTGGCACAATCATTAGCAGCAAGCGGTGATGTTTACACAAAGTGCCTGATTCCAAAATACTGCCTCACAAGTGAGACGTGTTAACACTAGTTCCGGCTTAGTCTGGAATTACTGCCATCTTAAAAAAAACAGTTCTTTAACTTTTAAAATGAAAAACACATAAGCTTTAAGGGGTTTTAAGTTTCTACAGTTTATAAACTACTTTTCAAAGTTAATTTTCCCAACAGTCATTTGCCTCTCTGTATTGTTTGGGGACTTTTTTTTTCACCTCATAATGCGGGGCCCGTGTGCAACAGGCGTCAGTTAGTTATCCCATAGCACCAGAGGCCTCCATTCTAATGAGCCGCAGTGGCTCCTCAGTAATTCACACGCCGCGTGCCTTCCATTAGACCACTGGGGCCTCCTCGCCCAAAACCTCCTCCCCGATTGGCCAAGTGGGGGTCCTGTATTGTTGTGGTTCAGGCTGTTGATTGGCCGAGCACGGTTGTGTATTGTTGTGGAGGGGGCAGCTGCTCGGTGAGAGGAGACAATGGAGCAGCTGTCTGGTGGTTAGTTCCACACAGACCAGCTGGCCCTTGGGGGAGGAGGAGGAGGGGGGGGGGGGGGAGTGAGGAGAGACAGGATGAGCAGAAGAAGGGAAAGGATAGGAGAGGAAGATGAGAGGAGGGGATAGGTGGATGGGAGAGTAAACGAGGAAAAAGGAGGATCAGAAAGAAGAGGGAGGGATATGGAAAGAGAGGGGCTGAGGGTGAGAAAAAGGACTTCTGACCCACAGTCAAGGGGAGAAAGGAGGCTTTGTGTGGGAGGCTTTTGTATGGGAGAACAACCATGTTAAAAGAGAGGGCTTGTTGGCTGCATCCCCCTCGTTTGGTGACCAAAACTGACGTAGCTCCTTGTGTGGGTATTAAGGCCAAAACGGTAGCATTTTCAACAACTTTTGAAGCAATGAAGAAACCAGCAAATGTCAGCCTGTTCACAAGAGTGACCCAGTGACACCAATTACCCTCCAAATTTTACTCTTTTGCATTATAAGTGCTAAGAAGACCTCCAGAAGACATTTAACCATAAAGACTGGTGGATTAAGCCTCTTAATAATAGAGAATAAAAATACTCTAGAAACATGCCTGAGCAGGTGAACGTATTCGGCAGACAAACATGGCACCAGACAAGATGAATGACTCCACCAAATAGATAAGAAGGCCTGAGGGCCAACCAGATGGACTGTCAGACAAGCTGTCAGTGACTTGAAAAGGAATTAAAGTGATTGGAAGATTGATGGAGTGCAAACACGCCTCATTTCCAGTGGGTTACCTAACCGTGCATGTTTACTCTCTTTAGCAATCTGCCTTCCTGGATGTGATGAGGAACACGGTTTCTGTGATAAACCAGGAGAGTGCAAGTAAGTCCAGAAAAGCATTTTTAAGTTTCCATAAATTAATATGACAGCGTTTCAATATATTTTCTTCTGTTACTATTAGTGTTAAATAACTGTCGTGTTCACAGGTGTCGTGTGGGCTTTAGTGGGCGTTACTGTGATGACTGCATCCGTTACCCTGGCTGCCTCCATGGCACCTGCCAACAGCCTTGGCAGTGTAACTGCCAGGAGGGCTGGGGTGGGCTTTTCTGCAACCAGGGTGAGTTTACTGACACATTTACTACATGCTTGATTCCCGCTTGGACCCTCTTTGCTTTAGGTTTAAAGTATATTTTTTGTAACGGTTTGTTATTGTTCGTGTTTCCAGATCTGAACTACTGTACACACCACAAACCCTGTCTTAACGGAGCCACCTGCACTAACACTGGCCAGGGCAGCTACACTTGTTCCTGCCTACCTGGATACACAGGCGCCAGCTGTGAGATCCAAGTCAGTGAATGTTCCGGAAGTCCATGTCGCAACGGAGGCAGCTGCACTGTGAGTATCACAGGAGAGGAAGACAGAAAGAGAGATGATGTGGAAACAAGAAACCTGTGTGTGACTGTTTACATTCTTTCCAATATAGGACAATGACAATGGATATAAGTGCACATGCCCACCTGGTTTTTATGGTAACAACTGTGAGTTAAGCGCCAACACCTGTGCAGACGGGCCTTGCTTCAACAGCGGACATTGTGTCGACAATCCGGAAGGTGGCTACTTCTGTCAGTGCCCGACAGGATATGCTGGCTTCAACTGCGAGAAGAAAATTGACCACTGCTCGTCCAACCCCTGTTTAAATGGTACATTTACTGATTTTAACTTCACCTAAACCTACAATTGAACCCAGGGTTAAAACATCCAGAGACTAATCACTGGTCTTTCTCTTAATCCCTCTCCCCTCTGCAGGTGCAGAATGTGTGGATCTGGTGAACTCCTACCTCTGTCAGTGTTCTGAAGGGTTTTCAGGTCCTAACTGTGAGGAAAGCGGGAGTAGCGTCTCTGGATATTGTCTCTCCTTCCCTTGTCAGAATGGTGGGACATGCCAGGAAACAGGAAGTGGCTACACCTGTAGTTGCCCCCCAGGTATGACAACTTTTGACAAATTTGTTGATGTTTACATGAATTTTTATGCAGCTTAGTGTCATTTTCTCAGATTCTTAAACCATACCATTTTCACAGGCTATACTGGCAAAAACTGCAGCTCCCCTGTCTCCCGATGCAAACACAACCCCTGCCACAATGGAGCCACCTGTCATGAGCGAGGCAGCCGCTATATGTGTGCCTGTGTGCCCGGCTATGGCGGTCACAACTGTCAGTTCCTCTTACCAGAGATTGTGGATCGACCCGATCGAATATACTCTGGAAGTGAAAATCCTGATGATGAGGAGGATGACAATGGAGGATTCCCTTGGGCGGCCGTGTGTGCCGGCGTCTTCCTGGTTCTTGTGATCTTGATCGGATGCTCTGTGCTGGTGGTCTACATTCGGGTAAAACTGCAGGAGCGGCACAGTCATCACAGTGACAGTGTCCACAGTGACAGCCACGAGACCATGAACAACTTGACAACCACCAACAACTGTCTCCGCAGCGACAAGGAACTGGGAGTTCTGATGACAACATCAGTTAAAAACACCAACAAGAAGGCAGATTATCATTCGGATCTCACTGGATCTCTTGGAGGTCTGAGTGGAATCGGTGGGCTCAACGGAACAGAGAAGAATGGCTTTAAATCTCGGTACCCTAGCGTGGAGTACAACCTGGTCCATGAGCTTCAACCTGAGGAGTTGCCACCATGTAAAGAGGAGGGTCACCAAGAGCCAGAGGCCAAATGTGAAATGCTGGATGAGTCAGATACAGAGGAAAGATACAGGAAGAGGAAAAACAGGTACACAACCAATCAAAATACATTCTTAATGGTTGGAATTATTTCATGCAGATGTCCCCTTAATCACTGTGAAAGCATTTGTTGCATGAAGAACAGCATTTCAGAATTTCTCTGTCCTCTTTTATCCCACAGTGATGCATCAGAAAAGAACCCTGTGGCCGAGTCACCGAGCTGCAGTGAAGCAAAATATCACTCATCCACCGATTTGAACTGTCACGCAGCGAGCGATCTTAAATATCAGTCGACCAGCGACGTTAAATTCCAGTCAACCAGTGATGTTGAATACAACGATCCCAGTGACAGCAGGTACCAGTGCACCAGTGACACCAAATACCAGTCTGTTTACGTCATATCAGACCAGAAAGATGAATGCATCATTGCCACAGAGGTGAGTACGCAAAAATAGACCCAAACGCCCATAACACACACAAAAACTGCAGTTCCAAAGACTGACTTTGTCCCTTCTGTATTACAGGTATGATACCAGTGAAAACCAGGTGGTGGTCCACATACACCAGCCCTGAGCAGTAGAGCTCAGCTTGTCTCCAGGAGGTTTTACTCCTGCTGTTTGCTGCTGTTCCCTCGGATTTACCAGAGGACTTTGAGCCAAGGTGCTGATGAGCCCACTTGGCAAGGACTTAGTACTACGGTAGTACTACGGTAGTACTACGGGTGAATTCTGGATATTTCTTGGATGGATGTAGGTCTAATGTTGACTCAACACTACGGACGGAGTACCAGGAGGCAATGCGAGCGCTTGTACAGACTTTGTACAGAAACAGCGCTGGCTGAGTACTTGTCTAGTCCAGTGAAGACTGTTGGCAAACTGATGAAGACGTCTTCTGCAGTTCAAGATGATTTACTGCTTGTAACAGGATGAACTCCAATCAGTGGAATATGGACTTGTATGTCAACAGTTGATATTGTAGTACCATGGGGTACTGATTGAATGAACAGTGAAGTACCTTTGGAGTACAGAGAATTTTTAAAGTACTGTTGTAGTACTGTTATGTGCTGTGTTTTACAATGCAGTGTAAAATCTGTCATGGATAATGAGTAGTTCGAGTTCTGTGCAGTGCTGCAGAGCAGAGAGCAGAGTTGTAGAAACATTAAACTGCTACAATCTATTCATTAAATATAAATCACAGTCTGAGCTTTCTTGACACAAATAAAACTGTGGGACTACTTCTGTAGCAGCTCAACAGCTTTTCCTCTGCAGCACTGACAGAAACAATGCTGAGCTGGTTCTCAGCACAAACTAAAGAACTAAAGACTCCAGTAGTGACTGCAGATCGATCCAACATGGATTCTGTTGGGCCATACTGGCCTCTGACCCCTGAAAGTTGTGACACACAGGGAAATGTTTTGGGCAGAGCAACTTAGGAAACACTTTTGGCATTAGAGGACGAACCAAGAAGAAAAAATCCAGATGAAAGAACTCAAAACAAACATATTTGAAGTTTAGTTATCAGTTCGTGTATGATTTCTGTTTGAATTTGCTGCCCATCCCTTTCCAGAACATTTCCAGAATTTTGTGAAATTGCATCAGCAGCTCAAATTGACAGTTTGGTCTTTTTCTTCCTGACCTCTAGTGATGCTGTTGATTTTTCCAAGTAGGCTGAACTTTAAAGGACTCGTCTCAACTGCCAAGACCTCATTGCACTATAGACGTGAGCGTGCATGTGTGTGAGACAGCACGAGTGTGTGGTTGTATGTGTGTTTGTGTGTGCATGTAGGAGAGTTCACGCCTGTGTCATTGAATGCACTGCTCACTTCCACTCCCTTCACTCTTCCACTGTTAGCCAGTTCAAGGACACCATCACCCTGCCTGCCATTGGTTGAGATCATTTGTTTTTATTTTATTTGTTATCTAAAGAAAGCTGTATTCTTTTAATTTAATTATGTAATTATTTGTGCTCCATTTCATTGTGTTTTTTTTTTTAATTAATCCTGTTATAATTTAAGTTGGATTTTTTTTTTTTTTTTTTTTTTAATCTGGCAGATAATGTATGTATGTAAGTATGTATGCATGTATGTGTTAGGCACTTGAGACCACTGTGACTGTGTTGTATTTAAGAGAAAATCTGATGTACAGAGCCTGTCATTTTTAATACTGGAAAAAAGGCGCAATATTTTTCCAAAATAAAAAAAAAAAGGAATGAAATATGGCACATCTGGTGTTGAATGCTTGTTTTTCCCTTTCTGCTTAACAAGGGATTATGAGAAGTACGCAACATGCTCTTAAAAGCTGTGTAAATTAGCAAAGCATGAATACTCGCCCGTTCTTACATTTGTAGGTTATTTTAAAAAAAGTAATCTGGAAAATTGAAGCTGAGGGATTTGATGTCACTTAGTGATACTATAAGTGTTTTGCGTGTGTGTGTGTGTGTGAGAGACAGAGAGAGAGAGAGAGAGAGTGTGTATGTGTGTGTTTGTCTGACACAGCAGAAGACTGTCTCCTTGTGGAACCACTAAATGAGACAAAGACACACCCCATAATCATAGAACGCTTAGCTAGCCTCCTCTGAGGGCAGACCCATCTCCTTGTGTGTATTGTAATATGTGTGTGTGTGTGTGTGTGTGTGTGTGTGTGTGTGTGTGCATGAATGAAAGAGAGAGGGATTGCATATGTGCATGTGTGTATTTACTTTAGTCTGCATCTTTCTGTGTTTCTGAATTAATGTTTTTTTTTCTATGCTCCTCAGAGTCCAGGACTATTGGTGTGTGTGTGTGTGTGTGTGTGTGTGTGTGTCTGATCTTGTTTTAAGCACATGGGTATTTATAGCTGAAGAAAGAAACCACCAGTCTGGATTTAGTCCCAGTTGCCCCTGCCTGCACTACTCCGTGTGTGTTTAAGTGTGTGTGTGTGTCATTCAGCGACCACTGGGAGCACAGAAGTAGTCATCAAAGAAACTCATCTGGTTTGCAGTCTTATATAAACACACACACCACATACACAGGACGGTGAAATTGGATGACAGATGATCAGAAATTTACTGCAATTACAGAGGACACACTGCATTAAGTGTCGACATGGAGCACAATAACACACACAAACACACACTCCAGGAGAGGTCATGGACTGGCTGACTGAAGTAAGATTTGAATGATGGAGTAGAAAGAAAGTTCACAATTCCTTTCCAATATTGACACAGAGCCACATTAAGGGATGAATCTTTCACACCCTAACTGATGGTACAGAGCAGCAGATCACACCACTGACCTGCCCACAGGCTGCAGACACAGCGACGGTTGCCCTTCCAAAGACTGCAACTGTGGCTACTCAAAAAGTATTTGCTTGTATTACACAAGCGGCAGGCAGTTGTTAGCACATACCATGCTAAGCTTTTTAACTTAACTTTTTTTCTGTGCCACAATAGCTTTTCGCTGAGTTGGAAAATCACAGGAGACAGGCTTAAAGCTGGTCCTTTGTTGTTGTCAGGCTGTCCTCCAGCCCCTGAACAGTCGCACACACTCGCGTCCTCCCTCTCAGCATCTCTCTGGTGTCAATAGTCAGACAAAGCCCCGGTGACTGGCTGCCATTTGCTGTCCTGCTGCACATAAAGAACAGCAACTCTTTGAACTTCTGAAAGGGGGAAATCGAAACTTCTTCATGGTCAAATCTATAGAGAAACGTTTATCCAGTCAGTCCACACTTCACATGAGCTCATTCCTTTTTCTTATCGTTCACCTAAATCCTGAACATTTTCTTTTTTTAGTTCTTAAAGAAGTCCAAGATGTACCATCACTCATATTCTAAATAACACAACAGAAAAATGTGAACACAAATCTATACATCTGTGTGCGTGTGTAGGATGATATATTGTCTGGTTCAGCCTCCCCCCCCCACACACACACCACACCCCACACACACCTCTCTCTTCTAATACAATTTTTATTCTGACAGGGAGTAGGCAGGACCGTAGCTAATCCACAGAACAGGCTGTTTAAGTGTGTCTCAGCTATAATCTGATTAATCTGTCCATTCATACACTCCTCTCCTCTCACAGATCTGTTTGAATGTATAAGTGTGTGTGTGTGTGTGTGTGTGTGTGTGTGTGTGTGTGTGTGTGTGTGTGTGTGTGTGTGTGTGTGTGTGTGTGTAAACATCTTGGCTGGTGTGTGCATGTGTTGGATAGATGGATGGACAGAAAGAGATTTTTGGGAATAAAAAAAGCGTGTTTATATTTTTGATCTGGTGTATTTGAGTAGCTTCCTTGAGGTCCCAATATACCCTATATGCTCATCGCCATGTCGTCATCAGACACATGTAGCCATTTATACCTGCTGTTAAGGCACAGAAGTCAAAAGGCCAAAAAGCCACAAGTGTTTGTCTCCCATGTTATTCCCAAAAACTCAAGTTTCAAATAGTTACAACATCTGTGTGTCAGTACATCTCTGAGCTTCTGTGCAGTATTATCATTAAAATGGGGGTAAAAACTGGGACCATCCTACATTTCTGTCTTCAATCCAGCTGTGACGGCAAACGCAACACAAGTGACAGGGCAAGCATAAGAACAACCTTAGTGTCTTCTTAAATTTTGTGAAGTCTTCATTTCTGTTAAGGCTCTCTACTTAGATTACTTCCTGTTTTATTTTGAAAGTCATTTGCTTCTCATCTTCAGTTTTACTTTGTCTTCATCTTTTATTAGTTTCACCTGTTTCTTGTTCCCCAGTTATTTCCACTCCCCTTGTTAACCCTCTGTGTGTTTCTGTGTGTATACACAGCCTTGTCTTCCAGTTAAACTTTGTGTCGTACTGTTTACGTGCCTGCCTTCTTCCCTGTGTATTTCTCTGTTCTGTCCAGGTTTTGTTACTTTGTATCTTGGAACATTTTTACTTTGAACTTTCATCAGACAAATAAATGTTTCACTTTTTGTTTTTGAACTTCTGTATTTGGGTCCTCACTTTTTGCACTCCATTACGTGACACATATCTGTATTTCCCTTTAATTGCGGTCATTATTACCATATTTTACAAAAATCTGTGTGGTCTTTGACTTTGTGATGATGAAGTGAAAGTCATTTTTCCACATTGTAGCACAGGCAGCAAAAGATGTGGCACATAAACAGACTGGTTCTTATATAGCGCTTTTCTACTCTAGCTGAGCACTAAAAGCAGTTTATACAACTTGCCTCATTGACACAAGCACATTTTTTCTATGGAAGT
Source organism: Rhamphochromis sp. 'chilingali' (assembly GCF_963969265.1). Lineage (NCBI taxonomy): Eukaryota > Metazoa > Chordata > Actinopteri > Cichliformes > Cichlidae > Rhamphochromis > Rhamphochromis sp. 'chilingali'. The sequence goes on from NC_137933.1 coordinate 27,643,816, forward strand.
ACTTTCTATGTAACATTCACACACATTAATACTCCAATGGATGCATCAGAGAGCAACTTTGCCCAAGGATATTTGGCATAAAGACTGAGAGCAGCCAAGGATTGAACCACCAACCTTCCAATTAGCAGATGCCCTGCTCTACCTCCCGAGCTACTGATAATGATCAATAAAAACCAGGTTTTAGAACAGTCTATAATTAAAACAAACGAACTATTAGACATTAGAACCTGTCAAAATGTTGTCTTTGGTCCCCCTGAATATGTGCGACAGAGGGACAATGGATAAAAGTGTTATGCTGTCCCACAGAGATGTCAAACTCTACATGAAAAATGTGTAAAATTTCAGAACATGTTCTGGTATTTCATTGCCAAGACTGTCCTTCAATCCTAAAGTATAAAGGTCTTGGTAATTCATAGAAAATGTCCTTTTTTTTCTGTGAACCATCTGTAAAAATGTAAATTCCTATAGTAGATGGTGAAAAAAACAGGAACTTTCGGCCATTACTTAATTACTTCGGTGTAGCATGAATGACAGTTGGTGGTGATGTTTTGGGGTCTTTATAAACAGGAAAAGCGGTAAAGCCTACGGAAATACAGTTTAAACTTCAAAATCTATGCACTCCTTTACATTTTCCAGAGCTGTCCAATGGGCTAGACTGGGGTCTTTGCTGGGCTGATTCTGGCCCACACACCTTATGTTTGACACCCCTAGTCTAGTACAGCGGTCCCCAACATTTTTTGCGCCACGGACCGGTTTATGCCCGACAATATTTTCACAGACATTTGTTGATAATAAGATAATAATTAAGTATAAAATACTAAAACACATATGAAGTAAATACAGTTTCAAAGTTTTGGGAATCCTGGGAGAACTAACTGACAGCCTGTTCCAGATGACCTAAGAGCTTTAGCAGGTTTATAATATGTCATATTATCATTATTATTATACTGAGACCAGACCCTCTAGAACCAATGACCATGCCATGTTCAAAGTCACTTAATCAGCCTTCTGATGCTTGGTTTGAACTTCAGCTACTGTGACGATGGCTTTTGTGTCCTCTTGGGACAAAACATTCAGATGTTTTTTTTCATATTGTGAAATGTGATTTAAAAAAATAAATTGAATGATAATGTGTGTTATTTAGTACAATTCAGAGCAGGCTGAACTGACCGTAGTTTCAGTATTGTGGGGAAGTTTGCAGTAATGCTGGAGTGGTGCAAAGCAGGCTGTGGTGTTCAGGGTCAATGCTAGGCTACATCAAAGACAGGAGACATCAATTTAAACTGAAGCTCATGATGCCAGTTAGACTATTGCTACATTTGATCCTGACTCTTACCTTATTGAATTCACTTAACTAATATAACAGAAAAAGTCAGCTCATCATGGCCTGTATACAAAGAAAAATGTAACAGCTAACAATGCAAATTATTATGTGACTTATTTTGAGCCTAAGTAAATATGAGGAAGAACTGGCCCAGGCAATAAGTCGTTTGGCTTGTTTGATTATTATTATTGTTATGTGTATATAATGAGAATGTAGACAGCCTGTATGTAGTTTAGGTCTATTTTTGAGTATATTTACCACTTTTAAATACCACCTGATCACTTGTTGCACTAATTTTACTGCACACAAAGTAAACACAGAGCCTTTTCTCTCAACATCTCCAGACTTTTTTGCTGATTCGCAGCCTCAGAGAGCAGCATCATAACAGTGTCCCGCTGATTTTACATCCCTCTCCACTCTGTCTGTTATTAGCATTTCAATTTGTCACAAATCCCCATGCTCACAGAGCATCTCTGACTAGAGATTTTTGGGGCTAAATCTTGTGGGAAAACAGAGATTTCTCTCTCAGTCATCCTCCATTGTTGAGTCTGAACAAACGAAGTGACCACAGCAGCCTGAGTCACACAATGACAGACAGCTTATTCAGCTACTTCATCTGTTGCAGCTCCCCAGGGACCAGGCTCTGATCTTTTCCCAGAGCTCTACCTCTCTCTTTCACTCAGTTCACCCCCTCTTTCCTCTTTTTTTCCTGATTATCAATCTCTAACTCTATTTGCACAACATGCCTTTAATATACTTTTGTTTCCCCTTTCATGTGTTGCCTTTTTAAATCATAATTTTAGGGTATAGTTGCAAGTCAACGCAATTAAAGCCAACCACATTTCTCGGTTCTCTTTGAGAGCACTGTTTTTGTTTGTATTTTGTTTATTGTCATCTCTCCCTGGGGGTTAAACCGGTTGTAAAGACAGAGTCATTCCTTCAGAGACACCAGCTCCCATCAGCACCTTCTGGTCATTACTGGTGCATCGTGGGAACAGCTTGGCAAGTACAATGATTGGCTAGAACAATGAAGTTGGGGGGCAACACAAAGGACACGCCCACCGCATGATGGGAAAGAGCAGCAGAGGAAGCAGATGTTGCCACAGAGGACCCACAGGAGGGGAGGGAGAGAGAGATAGAGATATGGCAGATGTCTCTCTATCTCTCTCTCTGAAGGCTTTGCTTTATTTTTTTGCATCAGGTGAGAAAAAACAGAAGTTTTACCTGCTTTTTTTGACAGAATAACGATTTTTAAAGCCCAGAACACGCAAGGGTGGTCAAAGTCTCCTCGGATTTCTTCCAAAATTGGCTTTGTTTGCCCTATAAGACATCTTGTGACTGCTCCTTACTTCAAAGGCAAACCCTAAAATGCATGGATGGAGAAACAAGAAGTGCAGATAGCGCAAAAGAAGGCACGCAAAATCACTAAACGGTGTGTAACAGTGTTTGAGAGTATAGAAATCATAAAAATCGCGCTCTGGGCACAATTACAACCATGACTGATGTGTTCCTGCTCTTCGGCACAGTGATAAACACCGAATGAGGGCTATGTGAACTGGTTGGAAAGTGAAAGTTGAAAGTTGGCAGGTTTGCAAAATCTACTGGAAAAACCCCCAGAATGTTGTAAAAGTATATTAAAAATCTAGCTTCGACCCTGCTAGAAGACGAGTCAGATAAAAAGAAGTGGACCAATGGCTTAATTTAACTCATGTCACATAGGTAACATGAGTTAAATAAAGTTTACTCAAGACACACTTTTCAAGTTCTCTTCAGTGAATCAGCAGAAAACATGAATGAAACATCCATGATGTTACTTCTTTCTGTTACTCTATGCCATATACCTTAAACTGGTATTTAAAATATGATGTAATCTGTGATGTTCATGCTCAAAGTTGCTTTTAGAGGAAAAATCAAAATGTTGGCTTTGGATTGTTATAAAGCCAAAATCTTGTTCCTGTAAACTTGATTTTACCATTTTGAGCAGATATTACATGTGTTTTTCAGTGCAGGGATGAAGACTGCAATATGTAATCCATGTGTAATTGTTATTAGAGAGTTGGTTGCAAATTGGATTTCTGAGCAGATTACTTGGAAAGAAGAAACACTAAGTGTAGGTTAAGCAAAAGTATTGAAAATTAGGATATAATAAAAATAATTAATATCAATAACTATTTGCTCGATACTTTGAGAAATGAAAGTCGTTTAAAGAAGGTATAAGCAGGCAGGAGTGGGGTGTTATTGGTGTCAGTTAGAAGACAGTTAACTTTGTGTTTTCATTATTTTCTTTTGCTACTTGCTGGTGCTTTGTGTACGTACAAAAACAGCCTGTTTAGGTTTAAGAAAAGATTGTGTTTTGGATTAAAATACAATGAACTGGAATAAGAGACGTGTCTCATTATTTCCACGACTCATGACTCACTCACTCATGTATATAAATGAGACGACTGCGACTTTGACACCCTATGAATGAGGACGAGTTCACTGAACAAATGTTAAATAGAATGTTAAATACAGATTTAATAAAGTGACTTTTATTCATTTTATTTTAATTACACAAAGTAGTTGCTTTCAGAAAGTTCAACATTACATACCTAAATAGCAGTCGTAACTAATTATGAAATGTTCTCAGTTAACACTTCAATCTCTAATTTCTCTTTTAATGTCCTATATTATTCCCATATTGATGCTGTAAATAATAACAATCACTATTTAGGTTCATCTACAAGAACCTAAATAGAGACTGTTTTTGTGTCTTTGTGCCTTTTCCTGATGCTCCCATGATCTCATTTCTAAGGATCTCTGTGCTTTCAAAACTTTTACAATTCTTGTTTTTTATGTCCTTGGACTAAATCTACATTTGGTCAGTTACATTCATGGTCCTGACACGTTTTTATATCCCAACATAGTCGACATTTACGTCAGCCATGGAGTTAGCCTTTACGCACCACTCAGACTTACATTGTCAGTTCATGGGAATACACTCTTCCTTTCAATGCGGCCATTCATGATGGCCAGACAAATTAGATAGCAAATTCACACAATAATACTTGCCAATTCATCCCTTCAAGACAAAAGGGAGAACAGCTGATGGGAACAAATCTTCTCGTGTTCGCTCACAGAGCCACGAGGGAGCAGTCATCACTTAAATATAAAGCAATTGAGACGTCACTATGTTGGCAGATTTGAGAGAAAAGAAAATTGGGTTGCCAGGTCTGATCCTCTGAGACATGAGGAGTGGTTGAAATCTAGTAAAGTGTGCTCTGGGATATTTCTGTGATTAGGCGCTGTGTCTGTATGGTCTTTGTTTTCATGTGTGTGGTGTGTATGTGTGGGAATGGACCCTGGCCTGACTTGTTGATTAATGGCCAATGTGTGTATGTGTGAAAAAGCTCCTGGTCCTGTTTCCATGCTAATGAGTAGCGGCAGATGGGAGAGAGGAGGCCGGACCAACAATGAACAAACGCACCAGCAGCCGTACAACTAAAAAAAGACCAAACAGACCCTCCTGTATGGTGTGTTTCCTCCCAGACGAACACTCTGATATTATGACCTTTCTTTTTGTTGGCTGGAGAATCTAAACACTGAATCCCGTCAACTCTGTCTTCATTTTAATCATCGCATGTTGGGATGCTAATATCAGCAAACAAGACACTACAGCTTATGGCTAAAACTGATGGATTCTTTGGAGTGTAACACAGGCACTAGAGTGATTGAAACATGTTTATTTTTCAATATTTACTGGAGCTACACACCATGTACTCCCTGTAAGAACATACTGTGAAAAAGTTTTTACTCCCTTAGGTTTTTTTGGGTATATGTCACATTTGTTCAGATCATCAACAAACTTTAATATTAGACAAATACAGCATGTAGTTTTCAAAAGAAATTTCACTACAGGGAGTGCAGAATTATTAGGCAAATGAGTATTTTGTCCACATCATCCTCTTCATGCATGTTGTCTTACTCCAAGCTGTATAGGCTCGAAAGCCTACTACCAATTAAGCATATTAGGTGATGTGCATCTCTGTAATGAGAAGGGGTGTGGTCTAATGACATCAACACCCTATATCAGGTGTGCATAATTATTAGGCAACGTCCTTTCCTTTGGCAAAATGGGTCAAAAGAAGGACTTGACAGGCTCAGAAAAGTCAAAAATAGTGAGATATCTTGCAGAGGGATGCAGCAGTCTCAAAATTGCAAAGCTTCTGAAGCGTGATCATCGAACAATCAAGCGTTTCATTCAAAATAGTCAACAGGGTCGCAAGAAGCGTGTGGAAAAACCAAGGCGCCAAATAACTGCCCATGAACTGAGAAAAGTCAAGCGTGCAGCTGCCAAGATGCCACTTGCCACCAGTTTGGCCATATTTCAGAGCTGCAACATCACTGGAGTGCCCAAAAGCACAAGGTGTGCAATACTCAGAGACATGGCCAAGGTAAGAAAGGCTGAAAGATGACCACCACTGAACAAGACACACAAGCTGAAACGTCAAGACTGGGCCAAGAAATATCTCAAGACTGGTTTTTCTAAGGTTTTATGGACTGATGAAATGAGAGTGAGTCTTGATGGGCCAGATGGATGGGCCCGTGGCTGGATTGGTAAAGGGCAGAGAGCTCCAGTCCGACTCAGACGCCAGCAAGGTGGAGGTGGAGTACTGGTTTGGGTTGGTATCATCAAAGATGAGCTTGTGGGGCCTTTTCGGGTTGAGGATGGAGTCAAGCTCAACTCCCAGTCCTACTGCCAGTTTCTGGAAGACACCTTCTTCAAGCAGTGGTACAGGAAGAAGTCTGCATCCTTCAAGAAAAACATGATTTTCATGCAGGACAATGCTCCATCACACGCGTCCAAGTACTCCACAGCGTGGCTGGCAAGAAAGGGTATAAAAGAAGAACAACTAATGACATGGCCACCTTGTTCACCTGATCTGAACCCCATTGAGAACCTGTGGTCCATCATCAAATGTGAGATTTACAAGGAGGGAAAACAGTACACCTCTCTGAACAGTGTCTGGGAGGCTGTGGTTGCTACTGCACGCAATGTTGATGGTGAACAGATCAAAACACTGACAGGATCCATGGATGGCAGGCTTTTGAGTGTCCTTGCAAAGAAAGGTGGCTATATTGGTCGCTGATTTGTTTTTGTTTTGTTTGTGAATGTCAGAAATGTATATTTGTGAATGTGGAGATGTTATATTGGTTTCACTGGTAAAAATAAATAATTGAAATGGGTATATATTTGTTTTTTGTTAAGTTGCCTAATAATTATGCACAGTAATAGTCACCTGCACACACAGATATCCCCCTAAAATAGCTAAAACTAAAAACAAACTACAAACTACTTCCAAAAACATTCAGCTTTGATATTAATGAGTTTTTTTGGGTTCATTGAGAACATGGTTGTTGTTCAATAATAAAATTATTCCTCAAAAATACAACTTGCCTAATAATTCTGCACTCCCTGTATTAAGGGGAAAAAAGCAAACAAGCAACAACCAAGAGTGCAATGACGACCCATCCAGGAGGTCATAAAAGAACCCAGAACAACATCTAAAGAAATGCAGGTCAAAGTTGCCTCAGTCACTGCTGAACAAAAAGAACAAAAAGACTCATCTCATGTTTGCCAAAAGACATCTTGATGATCTCTCAAAAATATTCTGTGGACTGATGAGACAAAAACAGGGATTTTTTAGAAGGCTTGAGTCCTGTTAAATCATAAAGCTAACACACCGTTTAATAAAAAGAACATCAAACCAACAGTAACAGTATTAATATTAAAATTTGTTTGATGATCTGAAACATTTAAGTGTGATATATATGTAAAAAAAAAATAGGAAAAGAACATCACTGTATTCATGATTTTGGGTTTACATTCTGTTTACATTGGTAAAAACTGTTTTATTTACATATGTGCATTTAAGCACTATGATTATCTCAGAAAACAGGGCTTCTATATTTCTGTACACATATTCTAGTGACTAATTATAACAAATTTGACCCGTACTGGTTAATGTTTTGACATATTTTTAAGTATGCTTATTTTTCCAGGGTAAAAAAGATATGCATGTACAGTATGTGTTTCCAGTCAGTTAAAAGTACATGCACAAGTCCAAAGGTTATTCAGGTATTTTTCTTTTACCCATTATTTTAAGGTTTTCCAGTTTCCTCTAAGTCAAATATAAAGCATTTAATACACTGACAGGATTCAGTGGTACTAATGGGGTTTCTCATAATTCAAAGACACACATCTCAGCTTAACTGATCATTCTAGGTTGTATGTAGGAGCAAATATGATTTAAAAAAAAGATAAATCTCTAGATAACAGTTATACAAATGCCAGTACATTCACAAGTCTATGAATTAATAAAAATATACATTTAAGATATACATTAATTTTGCTCCATTTCCAAAAGTCAATAAATACCCACAAGCCTCAATTTACTAAAGCAATGTTGCAAACAGGAGTCAGACAAAATTCCTCTTCAACAATGTGAGTTTGATAAAGTTATAAAGAAAATAATTATGTCACATTACTGCTGCTAAATGTGGTTCTACAAGCTTCTCGGTCATGGGGTGCACTTACTTTTCAACAGGACTTTGCAGAGTCCTGGAATTTTTCTTTTTCACATAGCTGTGTGCTTGTTGTTTCTTTGTGTGTGTGAACAGTTATGTACATGAGATACATAAACGTCTGCATAATATGAAATACTGAGGATTTGTGTATTTATGGTACATGTGCAAAGATCTAGGTGTAAAGAGGCAAGTTGGTCCCACTAACAATACATCTGGCTACACGTCTAATTTTATTATTGACACACATGGTGATCCTGTTATTTTCACCATTTTTAACTGAAACCAAATTCACGGCCACTCACGGAAAAAGCCACAACAAAAGGTTCAGGTGTTCTGGTCCAGTCTGAAATTTTAAATTTAACCTCCTAGGACCTGGCGTCCATATATGTGGACATCACATTTTGGGTTATTTAGACCAAAATACTCCATTTTGCTCTGCAAAGGCCTGATATCGACTTACAAGGACATTATACTACTACTGTTCTATCAAAACTTTAAACGAATATCCTCATATGTGGCTCTTATTTTTCTTAAAAATAAAATTAAGGTAAAAAAAAAAATCTTTTAATTTTTTGCTTTTACATTCATCGGGCCCCAATATGCCCAAATATCAAAGAGAAATTAAAAATGCATGCCGTGGAAGATTCCGCCTGTGGCCCCAAACTTATAGAGCTGTGAAGTAAAATGATAAAAATGATTGAATGAGATAATTAATGACATTAGAACACTTCTATTAGAAGTATTAAAGCAGGGCTGCCCAATCCCAGTCCTCGAGAGCTACTATCCTGCAGCTTTTAGATGCATCCCTACTCCAACACAGCTGAATCAAATGAATGGCTTGTTATCAGGCCTTTGTCAAACACGATGGCATGCTGAAGAGGTAATCAAACCATTTGATTCAGCTGTGTTGGAGTAGGGATGCATCTAAAAGCTGCAGGACGGTAGCTCTCGAGGACTGGGATTGGGCACCCCTGTATTAAAGTAACCAGCATGTTTATGATAAACATTCAAACAATATAATGGTGGCATTAATGTGAAACTACCCTAAAGTGATTTAAGTTTAATAAAGGTAAGCTCACCCAAGGTCGTATATGTTAAAACATTTTGTTTGGCTGTAGTGACTTAACTTAAGACATGTTGCTGAACTCACACCTCGCTCCCAAACACAACAGAAAGTCGGAGCAATAAATCCTGCAGCAGTTTCCTGTGTTTCAGTAGCCTTTAGATTAAGACCATTACATCTAAAGAAAGTACTGAGAGAGGGAATAAAGACATTGGGACATGAGGGTAGCTGTGTGCACGCTCACCGTTTACGTGGTTAGACACAAAATACATTTACAGTATGTTCTGAGTGTTACAGTGTGTGACAGACTGTGGAGGAGGGCGTCTCTGCTGATCAGTTTTGCTTTTGTGTGTCATTTCCAGCTCTGAGTGGAGGTCCAACCTTTTACACAAATACAAACACTTCCTCCTTGTAAGTCTAGATAACGTTGCCACTGATTAGAGACAAAACTGTGCGTATTTGTGTTTGTGTATTAGAGAGCTCCACTGGGCATTAACACCCCAGGAAACTATGCCTGTTTCCTGCCACCTACCGCTTTTTAATTTTTCATTCTTACTTTCATTATTTTTACTGTTATGCTCCATTTAATGACACAAACATCATATTTACTTGCAGTTTTTTTTAGGTCGAATCCCTCTGATAGAACAAAGCAGGTGAAAATTTATCACTTTTGAGCAGTTCTCATTGTCACCTCAAACAGTAGAAGGAGGGGAAAACTTGCTAAGAATACCTGAGCTCTGAGGAAAAACATCTGACAACAGGAGAAGATTGCTGAGCAAACACACACTAATGTCTCCAATTCAAGAAAAACAAGGATACACACAAACACACAGGATGATCTTTAAATCAAACCAGTCTTAAGCACTTCTGGGGCATAAACAGTAGTAGATGTTTTCATTCTAAATATGCAGCACAATATATCAGTATCAATATTATCAGAACATACTGATCATTTCTGACATTTGCACAGTAAGAGCTATACTTATATTGTGTGTGTGTGTGTGTGCGCGCACGCGCAAGAGAGAGAGTGAGAGATTCCTGAGGAATGCTCTTAGTGCTGTTGTAGTATCTGCGGGCAGGAAATAGATTCCCAGAGACAGGAAGTAACTTCGTGGAGAGGGGAAGTGTTTGCCAGCATCCGCCCTCTGTCTGCTGGATGTGGAAGGAAGGAGGGAGAGGGGTAGTGAGGGCCAGAGGAAGAGGGAGAATGAAATAAAGTTGTTTTAGGAAGAAGAGAGGCAGAGCGGTAGCGCTGCTAGAGACTGTGAGGGAGATCCAGATGACGTCTGAGCTGCCCTGAAAAACAACTTTTAGCTGCTGTCTTCAGCAGAAGTCCTTCTTTCTGTGTCTCAGATGTTCCACATGCCAATGCAGTTAAAAAAACACAAACACACACACTTTTTTACAAGCTGGGGAATGTTATATGGCATCTGACTGCACCCTCTACAACTGATTCATTCCTGAGTCACCAGATGGGCTAACACTTAAGCAGTGCTGCACAGCAAATAAACCCATTAACAGTTAAAAGGAAAACCACAGTTAATTTTTTAAAACTGGGAAAATTGGGGATCCTTAATTGCTAAAAGTTTCTGAATGAGTGCCATGAGCACAGCATTGTAAGAGATCTGATAAATAACTTGGAGCAAGCACTTATACGTAAGGAACAGTATTTTAAAATGAATGCAGCACGTCACAGAAAGCCAGTATGAAGATTTAAGAAAGGATGTATTCAATCTAGCATTTTGAACCAACTGCAAATGTGATTTTAGTGTTTTCTTGTAACAAACTGTAATAATCTTATCTAGATGCAATGAAAGTATAAATGAACTGGAAGAAATTGTTTAAATTTAGTCAGGTTTTAATTGAAAAAAAGAAAAAGTTTACTGTCTGTAAGTCAAATTTAAGAAAATAGTCGAAGAGAACACCAAAATGTTTTACCCGAGGTTGAGGATAGGATACCAGTGACACAAGATATGATCGAGTATAAAAAGTGTAATTGCCTGCCATTGGGTGGGATGCATCACTAATATTTCTATCATATTTCAAAGATACAGGAACTTTTGTAAGAGCCATGTGTTATCATCAGCTAAACAGTAAGTTACGGAAATTGCAGAAGAGTTGGTGTCTGGGTTGAGCGGTAGGTATATCTGGGTATCGACGACATAGAAGTGGTTTGCAATATGATGTCCTTAAAACATAGACTCAAGTCTATATACAGCGCAAGGAGAATTGGACCAAGAACAAAATATTAGGTACACCACACATCACAGAGGCAGTGTTAGAAGACAGAAAATGACTTTTTAATGAGGTAAGACTTACATCAGTTCAGGTCAGTGTTACATTTCTCAAGGTGTGAAGCTCTTATGGTCCATATACTAGAAATACTCCATCTGGTTTAGATGAGGGAGCTGCCTGAAACATACAGGAGGCAGGGTGACCGCTCGATAACATTAAACTAAACTTACTATTACCTGTGCTACTCTCACATTGATTCAAATCAGCACGGTGTCAGACATTTCCATTCCTACATTCACCTTCATTGTGTAAGCCTATTGCCTAGAAAGGTTCAGGACTGCAACGCATGTGTGAAAGCTGCTTTAATGTTTCCCAAACTATAACTCTGATAACACCAGGAACCTTTGATAAAAGACAAAACATAAATACTCAAACCCACAAAATGGAGATCAAGCACGTTGTTAAGATGGAAATTGTGCTGTTGAGTTTTTAGTTATACAGCCCAACTTTGTCTGCATATTTGTTCTCTTAGTTATGTAAAACTGTGGTTTTAACATTTTGGCAACAACTTTGGGAGGACTCTTTGCTGTCAACTTAGGTAAACGTCAGTTATATAGCAGCTATACAATCTGTACAGCATATGTTATCATCTGTCCTTATACCCCTGAACCAGAGGCAACAAAAATTTTAAAATGTTATTGATCCTTTTACCCCCAGTCCTAAAGTGTATATTTGCTTTCTTACTCTTCTTATATTTATTGTTTGTTTTTTTGCACTGCTGTAACTGGAGCCTCGTCGTCACGTTTGTCTGTACTGTATATAGCGGTGATGAGAATGTAGTTTAGTTTGAATTTGAACAAAGGATTCGACCCCCCCCCCCCCTTTTTTTTTTTTTTTTAAAGAAAATGAATTAAAGAAAACTCAAGATAAACAACAAAGGAGAGGTCCACTTTCAAGGATGTAGCTGGTGCCACTGGTACAGATCCAACCAAAATACTGTCAGTAAGATTATAGTACAGAAAATGACATGATTGCAAACATAAATGATAATACACCCAAGAGTAAGGTCTTAATTAAGGTCTTAATTTTAAGGTCTTAAAATTAAGACCTTACTCTTAAGCGCCTTGAGGCGACTGTTGTTGGGATTTGGGGCTATATAAATAAAATTGAATTGAAAATTGAATAAAATGGCCTTACTATGGCGCAGAAGAACTTCACTAGTGCCTCAAAACAGCCGACACCAGTGCAGTCCGACCGTCTTTGCGTTTTGATTGGTGCAACCACAGGACCACAGTTTTCCACTTTTCCTCAATCTTACAAAAGTAGTACTCAAAGTAGACAGCAATTCTGGAACTATTTGACCATGCTCATTCCTTTGTCTGGTAGAGTTTTAATTTGCATTTGTAGATGTAGCATCAAACCATTTTTCTAACAAGAGTTCTGAGAAGTGTTCCTGAGCATATGCAGCGATTTCCATCTGTGTTCTGAATGCAGTGTTGCCTGAGGGCCTAAAGATCATACCCACTCAGCGCCGGGTATTGGCCTTGTGTTTTGCATATAGAGATTTCGCCATATATTGACATTATGCAAATGATCATGTGTGGGTGGATAGATAGAGTCTGGTGGAAGCAGCCATCAGAAGATGGGTACATTGTGGTCACTGTGGCCCGTACTTTCATGTAGTTTACGCCAAATTCTGACCCTAGCAGGCAATGTTGCAGCAGAAATTGAGACATACCAGGCAATGTTTTTCCAATCTTCTATTGTCCAATTTTGGTCCAATTGTGGTTTCCTGCTGCTATAGCCCATCTGCCTCAAGGTTCAACACATTGTTCCTTCAGAGATCTTCTGCATATTTTGGTTATAATGAGTGGTTATGTGAATTACTGTTGTCTTACTATCGGCTCAAAGTCTGACCATTCGCCTCTGACCTCTGGGATCAACAAGACATTTTCGACCAGAGACCTGTCGCTCACTGGATATTTTCCCTTGTTTGGATCATTTTCTGTTAACTCTAAGGATGAGTTCCAGTAGAAATTCCAGTAGATCAGTTTCTGAAATACTCAGACAAACCTATCTGGCACCTACAACCACTCCATGTTCAAAGTCACTTAAACCACAGTTCGTCACCCTCCAGACACTTGATTTGAACTTGATCTTCACATAATCCTTAGGGATTATTAAATGTTTCTGACTCTGATCTTAATGCTGCCTAAATGCTTAAATGCACTGAGTTGCTGCAACGTAATTGAACAGGTTTTGTTTGTTTGGGGAGTTTTTTGTTTGTTTGTTCTTTACTGTGATTTACTTAAGGATTTACTTAAAGATATAGCCCCATTTATGTTTTTGCTTGTAGCACACATCATTGTCAACTACAAAACAGGTGAAGAGCTGTTCCTATCCTTGAAGCGCCCTCACACTGTCCCTGTGAACTCTGCCTTGAGACAGTAGCCGTTGCATGCATGAAGTTTTTAACATGTGTTCACCCAGCGTTCCTCACACTCTTAAAATCTCCCAAGGGAGAGATCATTTGAGGTGAAAGGTCAGGGGTCAGCACCGTGTGTGTGTGTGTGTCTATGCCCACATACAAGTCTTTCTGAAAATAGCTGAGATATTTGAGTTTTCAGTGTTCAGAGAGGCTTTACCACATGTGTGGATACGAAAGGTGCTGTTTTCACTACATTCCCTATTTTGTCATCATGACGCTTCTTTCTCCACAGGTGGAGACCTGTGGTGCCAAAGCCAAAAACTATACAAGACTGGTATTCAAAACGTGCATTTTACTGTAAACATAGACTCAATCATCCAGAGGGCAGGAATTTCTACAAGTTCAATTTTTAAGCTATGATGAAATCCGTCAAGACAAGAAATGAAGAAAAAGCTTTGTTGTTTCAGGTTGTGTGGAGGAAAGTTTAATGCAGTGTGTGTGTGTGTGTGTGTGTGTGTGTGTGTGTGTGTGTGTGTGTGTGTGTGTGTAGAGATGGTACTCGATGGACAGATGGCCCTTTGTGACTCCTGACACCTGCCAGCTGCTGCTGTGCTCCTCCTCACCTCCTCTTTTCTTTTCCACTCTCCTCTCACCTCACTTCTTCCCTTTTTTCTCCCTCTTTGTTACGTTCACTGCTCCTTTCTTTCTTCCTTTGTGTCCTCTAATTGTAGCCACTTTTCACTGCAAAGACATTTAGATGATCATATAAGAGCAGCAGGAGGAAGGAGGTGTGATCACTATTTCTTTGTTTCTCTGTCCTTTAAAGATCACATAAATAAGAAAGTGGAAGGAATCCAGGACATCTGGAGATCTGTGAGGGTATTTGGGTTTGACAGGCCAAATCTTGAAGTAGGTATTAGGTAATATCATTTGTTTTCATATTTAGCAAAGTTAATGATGTTTTTGCTATATTTTTAAACTGAATCGAGATTATCAGATAATTATTTCAAACAACATCGTCATGTCATTACTAGACATTGATAGCATATAGAAATAAGATTTCAGGTTCAGATTCCTCAAAAAAGATGCTTTTAAGGAAAGTTTTATAAAACTCGAAGGCCACTGTTACTTAAATGGAGTCACTGATCGAGTTTTAGTGCGATCGCACTTACAAACCACCCTCACCCTTCCAAACACATGGGGCTAAATCTGAAATGTTAAAAGCTGATCTTTTTATATGTTCATGTCCTCTTTAAGCCTCTGTTTTTAACCAGCAAGAACACATGTTTCGCCCTCTTCAGAGTGAATGAAATTGGAAACACCCATTCCATTTTGGAAAGGAAAGGTTTATACAAATGCCAAATGAGGTTTGAGGGTTGTGATCGCAGGTGTTTGAGGTGTTTTAAAGAATCTTGGCTCTCTGCTGCAGATATTTTTGTTTGGATTTGGAGCGCAAACAACAAATGCCATGAAAACAACAAAAATCAGCTTCTGCACAAAGCTGTTTTTGTTAAGGAAGCTCTTTCTCAACAATAAACTTTTTTAAAAAAAGTTCAGAAAATAAAACCTATAACCTTATTTCCAACTCTGAAATTTTCCTTTTTTTTTCTGTTTTCTTTGCTATGCATAAGTCTTAACTGTTTAGTTTTTGAGACTAAAAAAACCCCCCAAAATTTAACTTAAAAAAAAACAAACTTCCAAAATTGATCCCTGATGAATTTACAAGTTTGTTCACTCCGGTTCACACAGATTAGTTGTTCCCATGTAGTACACAGATTACAATAAGTCAATCAATTTTCCATAGTGGTCCAGCGGGCAGATTGAAGTCTTTGCCAGGCCAATTTTGGCCCCTGTGCCTAATGTTTGACATGTCTGATCTAGAAGAAAATGCTATGGTCAGGTGAAATCAAAATTGAGCTCTTTTGCATCAACTCAAGCCACTGTGTAGGAAGAAGGAGGAAGAGAAATGCTGAGTATGACCCAAAGAACACCTCACAGTCAAGCGCGGGAGTGCAGACATTGTGCTTTGGGCTGTTCTTCTGCTAAGGATGCAGGACAACTTCACCTCATTGAGGTCCACTGTAACACAAAATCTTAGATGAGAGCTTCCTTCCCTTGGCAAGAACATTGAGGCTACGTCCACACTAATGTGTTTTAGTTTGAAAATGCACTGTTTTCTCTCCGTTTTGGCCTCCTGTCCACACTGAGACTGCGTTTTCGCTGAAGGAAAATGCAGCGTTTTGAAAACGCTCTTGAAAACACATACATTTGAAAACGGTGCTTTTAGCATCGCAATGTGGACAGTGAAAACGGAGACTTTTTGAAAACGATGACACGCGTTAGTCAGATGCAGTCATGTGACCAATTAAACAAAGATAGCGGAGGGCATTATACAGCAGTTGTTTTGTTTGCTCTCAATTTTGACAGCCCTATTAGAGATTAATATCAATCTGTACATGCTCCAGATAGCGTTTCTTTAATTCTCACTCACTTTTGCAACTTTGTACTTTTGTGTTACTCGCAGCAACAACTCCACCTCATTGTTAGTCCATTTAAAAAACTCGGTGCTTTTCCTCGACATTTTGCCGCAACGTTTCAACGAGCCAGAAAATAAATAAACGGCAGACAGGAATGAGGCAGGCCGAATCTTCTTGCGTTTCACACACGCGCAGTACTAGAACGTAAGCGTTTTCAGCCATTTCAATGTGGACGCACAACTCTGTGCAAACAACTATAAATGCTAGTGTGGACGAAAACGCCGTTTTCAAATCTATCCGGGCTAGTGTGGATGTAGTGTGACCCAAAACATACCACCATGGCAACAAAGGACTGGTTGAAGAAGAAACACATTAAAGTCATGGAGTTGCCTAGCCAGTCTCCAAAGCTCAGTAATTTAGAAAAACTGTGTAGCTGAAGCTTCATATTGCCAGGTTGCAGAAATCTAAATGATTTAGAGAAGTGGACCCAAAGTCCTTCTGAGCTATGTAGATATGAGATAACTGGTGAGCAACTACAAGAAACATTGTACCGCTACGCGTGCCAAAAATGTTTTCTCCACCAGGGATCAACTACTTATTATACTCTATGATATGCAAATAAAAATGTATATAGCTGTACACAGAGAAAACATAATCCCATTGTCATAGACCACAACCTCAAGTAACCGAAAAGGGCACCAGAATAACGACGAAAAGATCACAAAAGATCACAAAACAACGAAAAACTAAAGTTTGTTCAGTG
Source organism: Rhamphochromis sp. 'chilingali' (assembly GCF_963969265.1). Classification (NCBI taxonomy): domain Eukaryota; kingdom Metazoa; phylum Chordata; class Actinopteri; order Cichliformes; family Cichlidae; genus Rhamphochromis; species Rhamphochromis sp. 'chilingali'. The sequence continues at coordinate 27,660,673 of NC_137933.1, forward strand.
TCCAGTAAGCCTCTCTGCCATCATTTCATCTGCATCTCATCCAGTTACAAATTACACTGTCACAGTTTTAAACATTCACACACTGGGCAACTGGCATTGCCGTGCAGTACAACAAGAAAGGAAATTAATAGTTTAACTTAATTTTCCAGTGTTCAACTATATTCATCTTTTCAATATAAGTAAAGTACTTTTTAACAAACAATTCAAGTTCTTAAATGAGGAAAAATAACATTTGACTCAAGTTTATGATACTTGGCAAGACCAAGCAACTGACTAATTGTTAAGTACATTAGTTTCCTTTAGGAAAGGAAGCACTAAAGCTGCACTTGGTCATGTGAAAACATCTCTTTCACATGACTGCAGTTGATAGTTTGCCAAAGAATGTAAAGTAGTTTCCCCACCAACGGTATTCCTTTATATCTATTAGAGATGGCACGATATCACTTTTTAATGTCCGATACCGATATCATAAATTTGGATATCTGCCGATACCGATATGAATCCGATACAGCGCAGTGATTTGTAATCAATAAAACTGTTTTTTATAAATATCTTGCTGCATTTTGTATAAGTTCATACTCAAGTTTTAAAAAACAAGAGACTGAAGCTATTCTGTTATACCTGTATGCAAAAAATAAAACTCCACCCAAAACATTTTATAGTTCAGCAACACTGATCAATTTAATAAATTTAAACCTACACCATCCTCCCTATTCTGGTATTTTAAAGAGTACTTACCTACCTAACTAATAGGGTTGCCAACTCCCAGCAAAAATATTAGGGAACCACCCCCCACCCTTAATCGATGTAATCAACTTTAATTTAATGCATGTGTAAAACAAATGCACAGAAATCAATTATTTTTCTACAATATTTAAATAGATTCAACATCTTTCTTCAACAGAATTGCAGACTGCACAGATGGTACCTTCCCAAAGGAAAACGTACTACAGCTTACAAGGGTGTATATTAGACTTATTAGTTACTATATACAATAATGGATTTCTATACATTTAATCAGATGACCACTTTTGTTGTAAGATTCAGATAATTATTTATTCAAAGTTTTTAAATGACATAACAAAGAAAAATATTTCTTTGTGCCCCCCTTTCCCTGTTAATGTCCTACCTGGCCCCCGACAAAACTTTGCTAAACCCGCCCCTGCACAGTTACCAGCCGTCAGCTACCTAGAAAAGGATCCTGGTGTTATTTGTCTCTCAGAAACAGTTCATAACTTCCCTTCAACTCATTCATGTTAACTAAAAGGTAAACCTGTTTCTCCATCACCTGTTCAGCTCTGATGATTCAGTAAGGACATCTCCTGGTTTCATCTTCATGTTTCCCTCTCACCACATATCCAAACGGATATAATGACCAGCAGCTTTTACAGGCGTGGCTTCAGCAAACCTCAGCTGATACTAGAAAGTAATATTAAATACATTCTAACAACAGCTTATCAAGCTTAAACGTGCTGCTGTTGTTTATCCGCTGGTCTCCTCTTTCTAGCGCAAAGTGGGCGATAAACAAACAAAAAAGACGGACTTGCGGCAGAAAAGCCGATCAGCTGATCATTGATCAGTTTCATGTTTGAAGTAATAACAGGAGAGGAAGGGGGAGTGAATGAGAGAAGTAGATGCAACTGCGCAGCAAAGACAGAATAACTCCAGCTTTGTGTCTATTTTTTAATTCTAGCTGAAGTACGGGACAAATCGCTTCCTTTTCACCTCAATATGGATCTCCGATGGCCAGTCCAGCTGTGGCTCAATATATCAGTTGTTAAGCTTAATGTGGAAATACTATGCAAACATTCGGGGATGAACTTACACACTTGCTTTACTTCTCTGGGATAGTTTTCGCCGAGATGAAATACCCAGTTAGGAAGCATGTAGGGAGGCTCCAACAGCTGCTCTATCACGTGACACATACTGCTCCGATGCGCCGAGCTGGGTTATGCCAATTAGCGCGTTTTGTGAGGTGATTTTGTGATACTTCGGATCGATTACATTTTTTATTTCTCTCCGATATCCGATCCAGTCAAGTCAGTATCGGACCGATACCGATACGTAATATCGGATCGGTCCGTCTGTAATATCTATTATATATTAAATATATATAAACTACTGGCAGTCAACACAAAAAGGGGGGAAAAAAAGTGTCACCTTTAAAATTTCACCAAGGTTAATGGGAAGACTTTTGGTTCACCTTAGGCAAATGGCAGCTAGTACATGTGATCGTTTACAGCTGTTTAAGGATATTTACTTTTCTCCAAACTGGTGACATCACAGAGTCCTACAGTTGTGTATAATAGGAAAAGAGGCTCCGCTGATGTATTGGTCTCCCTGCTGTGTGACACGTGGGTTTAAAAAAATCACAGTCACTCTCTCACAGCCTGAAAAAACAATGGAGTCTGTGGGCCCGACTGTCACTCTCACCTCCTCTCTCCTCCTGCCTCTGTGTGGGACTCCAAAAGTCAATGAGGACAGCTGGCTGGCTGGATGACAGTGGATGTATATCTGCATCGTGTGTGAAGGTATCTGAGTTTGTGTGTGTGTGTCTTTCTTTGTGTGTGATCCTAAAAGGTCAGAGTTCAAGCTGTGGTTCACAGAGAGCCACGTTGTTCCCCTCCCAACAGGAAGGAGGGCACTGTCCATATGCTGTCTTCACTCACACAAACACATGCAGATTCACACACTTGGAAAAAAAAAAACAGAGCAGAGATCGGTACAGTCACACGTTCCAGCAGGTACATACATGAGCTCCTGCAAGTATGCAGACACATGCATGAAAAACAGCAGGACTCACATTATACAACGAATGTTCAGATCACCCAGTGTAAACAATTGGTGCACAGTTTTTCCAGCACAAACACACACTTCATGCTTGTTTTTGTGAGGAGATAATAGGGCCAGAATTGGTGTGTATTTTATGTTATTAACATCTAATAACATAAAATGAAACCCTCAGAGCTATGCCAACGGTCAAAATGAAAATATTAACATTAAAAAAAATACCTAAGACCAAGTCCAGTTAGCAGGTCATCTACTAATAGAAAGGTTAGTAGTTTGATTCCTGGCCGCCCCAGTCTGCTAGAAAAAGTGCTTGTATGACTGAGTGAATGAGGCATGATATATAAAGCGCTTTGAGTGCTCCGAGGGAGAAGAATCACTCGAGATTATTCAACTTAATGACGATTTCTGAAGATTTGGTTGTTTTCCTCTTTAGGACATTACCGACCAGACTAAGATGGTTGACAGGACCCAGTTCATTTTAAGTTGACCAAAGAACTATACATCATTTCACTGAGAAACACAGTCAGACGAATCTAAAAGCCCCCAAAAAGGTTAAAAGGTGGACCTTGAGTTAAGATTTCTTTTTCCAGATGAAAGCCTGCTGTGACCTAATGAATTGAACCCTTTTCACGCATTGTGGACACTACAGTGGACAGCTATTCAAAGGCTGTTATCTTGTATTTGTGTCAGTGTTGATGGTATACTTGCGCATAAACCACCACATTGGACACTGATGTGTAACTCCATACCCTGCCACCCACTCCAAAAAGGATGTTGTCCACCTAAGTGTACATGCAAAAAACTATTTGAAAAATACATGTCTAAAAGTTCAAAAATCTTTTTTTCATGCCTACAGATGAATAAAAATACTTAAGAAAAAAATCCTGATTGAGGTTGTCGTAATTCATGCATGAAAGGGTTAAATGCACAAAATCAATGACAACTGATTACTGTTGTGATAAGTCAAAGTTTGTAAATAAATGAATAAATGAGTAGCACTTCAGTATACAACCAGCGGCCCTAATGGTAATGTGTAATAACAATGTAAGAAAGAGAAATATTATTTGCAATCTCCTGTGAAATACCCTGGAGTTCATTATTACATAGATATTACATTAAAAATACCTTAGACTGTAGTTTAAATAAACTTTCTTTCATTAGATAAAAAAAATTCTTGTCATTTAAAAGTCTCTCTCTGAAAGTTCATTGTTATTCCGTAAGTATTTCATAGTAAATGAGAACTAGAACACCCTAAATTTAGAAGAACTACATATTGTGATATTTTACCCAAAGTTCAGTTCAATTCACTGTTATTTGTATAGCTCCAAATCACAACTGTTTCCTCAAGCTGCTTTATATTGTAGGATAAAGATAAAACACAGAGAAAACCCCAACAATCAAACAAACCACTGTGAGCAAACACTTGGCAACAGTGGGACAAAAGAACATCCTCTAAACAGGAAGAAAAGGGGATTTAATGGGGATGAGGAGAGGGATACAGGATGAAAGACAGACTGGTCAATTATTAAGATTAATAACTAATGGTTAAATGCAGAGTGGCAGCCAGGTCCCCTGATTTAACCCTAACTGTATGCTTTTATCTAAAATGTAATGTTTTTAGCACAATCTCAAAAGGAAAAGTTGATTGTCTCCCGAATCCAAACTGGGAGCTGGTTCCACAGAAAGCTGAAGGCTCTGCCTCCTGATTTTTTTTATGAAATGTGAAGCGAGAGCAGAAGTCGAACCGCTACATGTTATGCGCCGTTTTCAGATAAAGAGAGGGCGGTATGTTTCTTTTTGCAGATGGACAGAAGCAGCATGTTGATTTATGACATCTTCAGACAGCTGCTACGTAGATGCAGTGTGAGTGATAAAACAGTTTAGGACATCAGTGTGAAATCTTGAGACTCTGCTGGACACTTTCCTCCTCGACCTCCTGTCTCTATTTTGTCCCCTCACCCTTCAAATACAAACACATTCACTTTTTAAAACATACTCTCTCAAACTTGTCTGACTCCATGTTGGTTAGATTAGAATCTTGCTGTATTGCTTTATTCTCTCTCTCTGCCTTCAGACAGTGAACATAATTCAGACCCTTGAGACATAAACTCTGTGTGCTGCCAGTTGCATGCAGCTGTGTCCGTATACTGTTTAAAATATAATTTGCAAGATGCAAAAGATGGCCTAGAGGTAATGCTCACCTATAGACACTCCCTCTTCCCTGCACTCTTTCAGTGACTCTCTGGGCAGCTCTGTTACTGCATGCATGTCTTGTTTCTTCATATATACACATGAGCTGCTCATGTTGTCTCTCACCCTCTTTGAGCCTGGCTGTGTCAACACATACACAGTAGAAGGGCAGGGTTTGACTTTTAATATACTGCCACAAACTTTGTTCCCATATGAACCTGTGAGGAAGTCCTGAACAAGAACAAGAACAAGAAGATGCAAAAATGAAGCTAAGTGTTAATCTCCACCCTGTCACTGTTACCTGCTGCAGGGACAGTTCTTCTCTGGTGCCTTTCATAGTATCAGCCGGCATTTGAACAGGTATGAAAACTGATTATATTTGGAGTCATTTCTATGGTAAGGAAATCATTGTGAGGTGAGCTGCATCTGCCGACCACTGATGAATTTCTTACAAAAGCCACTGACATTGGTGCCTCCAACTTTAGACCCAGCAGATTTGTAATGCAGGTGCTGGTGCTGGAATTTTTAGCACCAACTGAGAAGGGTAGTGTAATTTCCTTCTTTTCTGTCCACATCAGATCAGTTCAAAGGTCATCTGCAAGATATCTCAGATTCATGAAATCAATAGTAAACACTATAAACCTACAGCTTTTAATACAGTGGTATTAGACGCTGTAGGTTTGGCCTACAGGCCTGAAAATGTGCAATAAAAGCCTCCATTACAACTAACCAGCAAGTCAGCAATGATGTCCACGATGGAGGCAAAATTTTAATGACTGAGAGAAAAGTTCATGACCCCAAATTAGAGGAACTACCACGAGATGGAAACCAGCTGGTAAGTCTCAAAAAGAAAAACAAGCCAAGAGTTCAAAAACATGTGTACCAGTGGGTTTTGGAATAATAGCTCAATAAACTGATGAAGAACAGCTTAAGAACCGGCACATCCTCATACAACGTCAAACACAGACATGTATGAATGGAACTGGTGTAAATGTTCAGGGTTAAGGGTGAAGAGGTGAAATACCTTTAGCAGGCCACACCAATGGCCTGAACTTAATCTGAATTCCACCTGCTGAAGAGCAGCCTAAAGGCAGAGACCCCACAGCAAGCAGGAGCTGTGTGTGGCTGTGGTTAAGCCTGTGAGATCATCAGTGGGGACAATACAGAGACGGTGAGGTTTGTGTTTCGAAGAGTTCAAGCAGTGCACGCCTGCAAAGGATGATTTTTGTTTGTTTTTTTTACTTTTAATGTTTTTTTTCCACTGTACTGATACAAACATACTCATTAAAACTGAAACTTGGCCCATTCTAAATCTGAATTTCCTTAAAAGTCTTAATAGCAAGAAGAAAAGTCTGTATAGTCTGGGCTGTATGTAAGAGCAGCTCTTGTAGAAATTACTGGAAATATGACTGCCTTTACCCCACCGCTGTTATAATAAATGCATGTAAACATAAAAAGTAAAGATTAATGGATATTTTTTAAACAAAGTCTTTGAAGTCTGATTCCTACACGAATGTCTTCTGCTTGGTAAAAATCAAGTTACAACGTGTTGGGTTTTCATCATTCCCGCTGCTGGTCTCATTAGCAAAGTAAAACAGAGCAGTTCTCACACCTCTCCATTTGGACCGATCATTTCTCAAGGAGACAGACACACACATTCAAAGAATGCGCAAAACAAATGTTGACTGTTTACACTCAACCTGTTGTTGTTTATGCACTTTCTTTCAGGTCCGCTTGTTATTTTTAGGGCTGTAAATCAGACAACGGCAACACCAATCACAGCTTCTGCCTGCAGCAACACTGCTAATTCTATTAACCATTAGAATATAAGCTTCCACTGACCACATTCATCTGCAGTTACCTTTGATTATATCACAATAATTATTGATAGTCACCAAATTAAATTGTGTTGTATCCTACTATAATGACAAATATCAAACATCAAACACATGTGTTCAACCTGCTACAGTGTGGATATTTAAAAAAAAAAAAAAAAGTGTTGTGATTCAGGAATAAACAAATTTTTTGTTAATGGACTTGTCTCAGGGCTCTGGCCTTCTAAAAGTTCCTAGAGCCAGAAAAAAGACAATTGGAGAGCGTGCTTTTTCTTTTCGTGCCCCATTTCTGTGGAACAACCTCCCTCAAGATATTCGGCAGGCATGCTCTGTGGAGGTTTTTAAAACTAAGTTGAAGACACATTTGTTCACCCTATCCTACATGTCTTAATTCTATGGCTTTTAATTTTTTAATTTTTATTGTTTTTAACTTGTATTATGTCTTTTACCTGTATTGCTATGTATCGCTTTTATTTTATTTATCTCTTTAGTTGTACAGCACTTTGTTTGAAAGCGCTTTATAAATAAAGTTATTATTATTAATGTGAAAACTGTCAGAAAAACTTGTAGTCATTAAACACAAGTAACCCCACTTTTGCATTAAATCACAGAGAGGTACTGCCCCCTACTGATTAGAAAGTATTAAGTTCTTTTTTTGCAGGGGGTGGGGAGGCTGGTTAGCAGAAAAAAATATTATGAGAAACTTCTGAATTACAATGCTATTGACAATAACCAAGGTGGCCCTTGGGGGGGGGGGGGGGGGTAGGGCGTATTCAAATTACAACACAGTTATGGGGGAAAACAATCATCAATAAAAACTGCTCAAAGACCTTCTCACAGCATAACCCACTCCTCTGTTTCAGTAAACATATTATTTAAAGTGTCCCACTGAATCGTGATTGAGTGACAGAGTCTTTGAAGAGAAAGCCCTTGAATGCAGGAGTTCAGCCATCAGTATACACCAGTTTTACTGCAGGTTTTATCACTGCTGGTGGACGGTCTGCAGAACATTCAATTCAATTTAGTTTTATTTATATAAGGCCAAATCACAACAACAGGTAAAGACACCACAATAAACCAAAACAGAGATAACATATATGTTTATCTCAAGAAATTTTTTTAGAAATGTTGAGATCAATAAATTATTGTGCATATCTTAAATGTGTTAGCATTAATGACACAAACAATTTTGTGTTTCTTTCTGTTGGTAATTTGCTCTGAAAAACTGTCTTAATGTATTTCTTAATCATGCAGTAAAGAGTTATTATGTGAAGAAAAAAAAACCCCAAGAAGCAGCTTTTACTCTGTAAACAAACATTTATTCTTTACAACACAAGGCCAGTAATTTTTATCCTTTGCTTCCCAACACTGAATGAGCGGTTAACAAATGTTTTCATTGCTGGTGAGTAAATTTACTCTAAGTTTCTTTCTCAAAACAGTTTTTAATCTAAAATATCTGAACAATGTGACAATGTCTTATGCAAGACAAAAAGTTATTCAGTTTGCCGTCATACTGTACAGAGAAATACATCAAATAATGACACGTAAGAAGCTCAGACCAGCGTATTTGTTATTTCTGCTTAAGTGAATAGTGATTCCCTGACATTAACATGCAGACAGCGCCATCTGCTGGACAGCGTTAATCTTAATCAACTGGTTAACCTGATAAAAGAGCTAGACACACATATGATGAAAGAAAAACAAAGCAGTACATCATTAAGGCTGCAGTCTTCATGTTGAGGATGTAGGTATGATTATTGGACAAGCAGGGGGAAAAAATATGGATTTTTCAATAATATTCGCCTGACAGGCAAAAATGACAATGATATTTGACTCTCCTTCTGGGAGAAAAGAAAAGATATTTGGGTTGTGTCATGAAGGAAATCCAATTTAGAAATCTACAATTTGTGGAAAAAGGAAGCAACTGAATGTAGCTTTACAATTTATTTTTTCTTTTCTGAACTTTTTTTTAGCTTCTGCAGGAGAGCCTGGCAGTAAAACTTTGAGAACTGCTCCCATACAATACAACCCCTTTGAATATTAACTAAAAGGTTATTAAACAGACTCAACTGCATATATGGGCTTTATTATTTACATTACACTTTTATGGGGAAAAGGTGATAAAGCTGTCTGCGCCTTCTCAGAGTTGCAGTGTCTTTTTAAGGATAACAAGTGGGGTTTTATTTGTGTTTTCACAATATTTCCATTTATTTATGACCAGTGGTGACCAAAATGAATTGGCAAACAATTGAAGAACTTATTAATTTGGGCGACAGACTTTAAATATGAGTTCGGTTCATTGAGGAGCTGTGCTGCAGACCAGCACCGCCCTTATGGCCTCCTGCAGTTTCTTTACAGACTCCATCACCAGTCGAAAACTTTCATGGAAGTTGCCGTTACCTTCCCTCACCCAGGCTTCCTGGAGCTCACTGACCCATGTCAGGATCTCGTCCAGCTGTTTCTGCACCTCCCTCTGCTCTTCTAGCTCAGCTAGCAGGGCCTGTCTGGCACAGACTTCTGCTTCATAGGCTCTCTGGAGGTCCACCAGGGAGGACTCCAGCTTCAGTACCTCCTGGACCATGCAAGATCCCATTCAAAGCAAGGGGGAGAAATATCAGTTTTAATCATGCTTTGAACAATCATGATGAATTCAATGTTAAAATGAAGTTAGAACAGGTTTAATGCCATTAAAAAGTTGCTCGTATTCTTGAAATTTCACAGATATTCATAACTCGGTGTCCACTTAGTAAACCTTCCTGATTTTCCTTCCTCTTTTTTCCCCACAAAAGTCTGGGTTTTAGTTTTACTGCATTTAAGTTGATTTTTAACACTTACTGCAATTAAACACAGTTAGGTCCATAGGTTTTTGATCTACACACTTGTATAATTTTGTGCTTGTACATTTCCACTATCAAATGCAGAACTGCAAAACTGATAGGACAGAACTTCAGAGTTTCTTAATTCTTCAGTGGCCAGGTCAATCACCTGATCTCAACCCAAGAGAGCATACTTTTCAATAATTGAAATTATTGGGAAATTAAAGAGAATACGGCATTTAGAAGTTATGCTGTCAATTGCTGAAACCAACTACCCAGATCTTCTCCGATTTTAGCTATTGGTTTTAGCTAGTGTTTGAAACCTGCTATATAAATAAACGTGCTATATAAACAAACATGCGTTGCCTAGGTCAACACCCAGATGTTTAACTTGAGGTTTTCCGACTTAAATAGAGATTAATGGAACGAAAATGTGCCAGGGTTAGGGTTTTAACATTATCTTAGACATACAGAGCCCTAAAAAAATAATCAACTCCATTGGCCTCCCCACCCACCTGGATGTCTTGGGGGTTGTTTTTGTGCGACTGATCCTCGGGTAGCAGGACGTTTGGCGGCACGGAGAAACAGTGGCTAACCAGCAGCCCATCCATCCGCTTTGACAGCTGTTTGAACCGCTCTTCGAGGAACTGCTGCAGCTTTCGGCTGCACTCTCTAGCCCGGGACCGGAGCAGTTCCTCAGTCCCGTCCGGTTCCCCTTTACTCAACTGCCGCACGCAAACCTTCTCCACAACGGGCAAAATTTCGTACAAACAATCCAGAAAAGCACTGTGAACACGGATCATGCAGGTCTGCGGGGTGAACCCGAAAAACTGCGTCTCATACAGTTTTAGCTGAGCCGGAGAGAGACTGTCCGCCTCTGAGACGTCCTCTCCGTTGACATCCATTACCTCTGCTTCCCGGGTTTCCCGCGCCATGTTCAATCGCTAATTGTCCTTCTTTCTTTCTTTCTTTCTTACAGTTATATTGGCGGTTGGCAAACAAGTGAAAGGTGCATTACCGCCACCAACTGGTATGGAGTATGGTCTGGAACGAATTGTCCTTCTTCTTCCTGGTCATAGTTGAGATGTTTTCGGGCAGCAAATGTAGAAATGGATCTTTACCGCCACCAACCGATAGAAGTTGTTAATGACAAATAGGAAATTCTTAATTTTAATCTAGGGGTCTTTTTTATTTATAAAAATTTCACACTTTTGGAAATACCACATAAAATACAAACACTTCACTCACAGCCAAAGTATATGTTTTTATTGTAGTAGCAATAAACGTAGGCATTAATCCCTCCTTATGCTAGCTGTGTGGAAAAAGTTTCGGTTGGGGTGAGGGGTATACATCTGCAGATGATGTGATGTTAAAACTGGTCCTTTCTAGAGCCTGTAGACCACATGTGTCGAACTCCAGGCCTGGAGGGCCGGTGTCCTGCAGGTTTTAGATGTTTCCTTGATCCAACACAGTTGGTTCAAATTGCTAAACTACCTCCTCAACATGTCTTGTAGTTCTCCAGAAACCTGCTAATAAACTAATCATGTGATTTGGGTGTGTTGACCCAGGGTGATATCTAAAACCTGCAGGACACTGCCCCTCGAGGCCTGGAGTTCGACACCCCTGCTGTTGACAGTTTCATTTTTGTATTGTTTTTTTATCATCTTAAAAAAATAGAGTATAACGTCTAAAAAAAATAAATAATAAATAAAATAATTTCTTTTTAATTTAAATTTATTAAATTTATTTTCAACTTTAGTTTTAGTTAATAACTCCGCTTATTCAAATTTAAAAAACAAACAAACAAACAAAAAGTTGAAAAGATTTTCTGTTGATTAAACAATGCGCATGACCAAAGCGTGTGACGTGGCCCTCTGACACGCCCACCTTGTTCGAGCGAAAGGGGCATGCGCGCGCATTCACTTCCTTCGCGGCTCGTGCTTCTCTCTTCTCTGTGTGTGTTGATAGCGGCTTTTGCTTCCACACGTGCAATCATTCCTATGTGAATCTCTTTCTGTTTGGAGCCGCTTTTAAACTTTTCCTGCGCCGTCACAACAGGTAAATCAGCCGTCGGTGTTAGGCGTTTGATTTTCCCCGCAGCTGCGCAGCCGCTCGCGCGGGGGCAGAGGTTACCGCTGGAAGTTTAGCCGGGTTTAGCATGGTGGTATTAGCTAGCCGCTGCGCCTACTTTTTGTTGTGGTGTTGCTAACGTTAGCCAGCTAGCACCCGCAGCTAGTAGGGACAGGGTAATGTAAAATGTAACGTGAACATAAAAAAAATGTGACGCTTCTTTCTCCTGTTGTCTTCCCTCCAGGTGTAAAGCCATAGAAACGGACCACCATGGGGGCATATCTGTCTCAGCCTAGCACCACCAAGACCTCTTCAGATGGCGGCAACAGCAACATGAGCTACGGTTTCTCTGCCATGCAGGGCTGGCGGGTCTCCATGGAGGTGAGGCGGAAAATGAATAAACGCATCAGAGACAGTGGTGTTGCTGCTGTGTTTGCCAAATGAAACGAAGCGAAAAACATTTTACTGGGTTATAAATGAGAACTGCAAGACATTTCTGTTTTGTTTGTTTGCTTGCGCGGAGCTCAAAACCTCTAACCTTCTTGCTTGGTCATCCAAATTAAGCTTATACATATTTTAGCTCCACTCTCCACTTTGATTGCCCAAGAGTCCCATCTCTGCTTTTTGTGGATGATGTGGTTCTGTTAGCTTCATCAGGTGGTCATCTCTAGGAATGGGAAATAGCGCCATTGAGTCTGAGGCCATGGTTCATAGGCAAAAATGTGTGGAGAGTCAGGGACAATTTGCTGCCCCAGGTGGAGGAGTTTAAGTATCTCAGGATTTTGTTCACAAGTTAGAGGACAGGGGACCAGATCATCAACAGATGGATTGGGACAGAGGCTGCAGTGATGAAACCTGAGTTTAAAAGTTAAACTGTTGATTTACTGTTTAATCGGTGTCCCCTCATGACCATTCCCTGGATAGATTGATAGATATTATCTTATCTACCTTTTAATTATTTCATTCTAGTTGGGACTTCCTATGGCGCTGTTAACATATTTGCTTTGCAACAACTCTCAGTTACTTTACTTTCTGTAACCGCTCCACCTCATTATCAGCACGTGCAAATAAATCTGTAATTGCTTCATGGAATTTGCAGATGAAAATGCTCCCTGGACTGAGGTTGTTCTTATTTTAAGTGGGTTTTTTGTTTTGTTTTGGGGGTTTGTTTTTTTTTAAAGAAAAGAAACTTTGTTGCTTAACAAATATAAAATACATTGGTCTCACCTAAATTTCATGTTCACTGTGATTTTGATTTTTATCCCCATCTTTCTTTGTCACAGGATGCTCACAACAGTATCCCAGACTTCGATGAGGATACTGCCATGTTTGCCGTGTATGATGGACACGGAGGTAACGCACTGATTTGAAGTTTGTTTGTTTGTTTGCACATCAGAGTACTATGTGCACACACTTCAGTTCATTTATATTACTTATTTTCCATTTTAGGTGAAGAGGTAGCGCTGTACTGTTCAAAGTACCTTCCTGACATCATCAAGGAGCAGAAAGCCTACAAAGATGGCAAACTTCAAAAGGTGAGATGCATCAAGAAATGTTTGCAGGACTTAAATGAGTTTGAAGAAAAATGCCCATGACCACATGCTGCTTGGCTGTGGTATACTTAAAGCCATATTAGAAACGGTGTATTATGAGGGCATGGTTGCCTCTTCTCTGCTCTTACAGTATCAACATGTTTGAATTTCGTTTTCCAGGCACTGGAGGATGCCTTCTTGGCCATCGACGGCAGGATAACCACAGAGGAAGTCATTAAAGAGCTTGTCCAGATCGCTGGACGGCCCACCGAGGAGCCACCCACTGAAAAGGTGGCAGAGGAGGACGATTGTGAGTACACCACTGCTTGTGACATTTCATGTGGATTCTAGTGTCAGTGAACACATAATAAATGCTTATCCTTTTTGAATGATAATGCAGAATTGTTAGTATATGACATAAATTACAATATAATAAACCAGGAACAATGTTATTCTTACCATAGATAAAATCTGTCCGAGCCTGAAGTTACACAACAGAAAAATTGATGTCTACACTCACATTTCGCGGTGTGCTCCTGCTAAGTGTATAAGGGCTTACAGCTGTCCCACAGTCACAGTTTCATACTGTAATATTTTATCTTTGACATTTGTTTTGCGCTTCTCCCGTTCCCGGTGAATTCCACTATCACTCACTTCTCTATTCCAGCCCACTTGTGCAATCAATATTCAGCAATCACATACATTATAGGCTTAGTCGGGGTCTTGGAGTACTGCACGGGAGCGCATCTTGAGTGGGTGAAAACCCCTCTCCTCCTTTGCAGGGCTGAAACTTTTAATTAATGGTATGTTCACAACAAACCCAAAGTGAAGTTTTAACTCTCACTACTTAAAACGTGTGCCTCCAGCAGCCAATGTAGTGGGAGGACTGCAGCTGATAGCTAGTTACACTTTAGACTAGGGCTGGGCGATATGACCCAAAATTCATATCTCGATATTTTTTAGCTGGATGGCGATATAAGATATATATCTCGATTTTTTTTTTTTTTTAAGCCATAAGTTAAGAACAAAAAGAGAGTTCTTAGTCACACTGTGTCCCAGATGTCACACGGGCACTTTTATTTACATACAGCGTAGATATTACTCAAAAATAAATTATCAGCATATATTAAATAATCATGGTCCATAAATAAAAGAAAACAATGTTGTTTTTGTGCATAACAAAAAGCTCACAATTGTGCAGTCAAAATGTAAACTAATAGACGCTGAGCATAATAACAAAGAGACAGATTTCACAGCTGCACCACGTCTCTGAACAGGTGCCATCCTTATACACACACAGTACGTATCACTCCGCGAGGCTCCTCCTCTGTAGCCGTAATTCTCCGACAATCCATCAAGCGGTGCAGCTCCGTAGCTTAGCAAAGTCATATTAAAACATTTTTTGACAGATTGCTGAGCGCTGTGTACCACATAAAATCGGTTCGCGGTCAGTAAGCACAACCAGAATTCATACATAAGGCGCACTGTCGATTTTTGAGAAAAGGAAAGGATTTTAGGCCGTGCAGCCCCTCTGGGCTGCATGTCGTTAGCGCGGTTAGCTCGCTAACACGTTGACGCCATCCAGCCCCACGCACGGTAACTCGCTAACGGAGATTTTCCGCTTTCATCTTGTCATTGCCTGCAGGTGAAGCTATGGGGGAGTTGTGTTCAGTGCAGGAGAGGCGAGGCCGAGTAACGTTGCGTAGAGACAAAAGTGGACGAAAGAGAGGCAAACCTGCGGCTCCACAAGTATAATTATAACGTAACATAGACTATATCGATATAAACGATATTGTCACATCTTATATCTCGTATGAAAATATATCGATATTTTTTAAAAACTCGATATATCGCCCAGCCCTACTTTAGACTTTGTTTATAATCATACTGAGCAAAAATGTTACATTTGATGTGAACGCATCATAACATATCTATCACATCTTCATAAGTAGTACGTTGCTTTGCTTCAAGTGCTCACTTGCAAGTTGAGACTTGTGTGTTTCGTGTCATCAGCAGTAACTTTCCACGTCAAGGCCTTAAATTGCTTAATGTCATTATCTCTGGTCACTACTGTTCACATCCTGTTTGGATCCCTCTTTAGACAAAAGCACTTGAAAAAGGAGAAGCAGCAATCTGGAAATTTAGGGAAAAAAGGTTAAATAAAATCAAAGGAATGCAACGTGTGCTTTGCTGCAAGCCAAGATTATTCTGTGTTTTAAAAATAGGTTAATTATTTTTTGGACAGTGATTTATGGTCCCCTCTAAAAAGCACAAGTTTGAAAGACATTTGGTGCTTTAAGTTCCCCGAGTGCAAAGAAAGTTGTTTTTTCTTTGCTTATTTTGTCATTTGTCACAAAATGCTTTCCGGTTTCTGCCATGTTGTGCTTTTTTGAATTCTCACTCATGCCTACAGCTGTGCAGACAGATGACATCATTTAAGTCTTTGAGGATTTAGTGCTTATAGACCTTGAGGTGGTCATTACGATTGGGCCCATATGAAAGATGAAGGTCATGTGCAAGTGTACTTGTGCCTGGATTTGTGTTTATGCGATTATAATTTTATTGTCACTTCAACAACTTAATGTTTTAACCGTAAACTTTTGGCACAACAGCATTCATCTTGTTTTGTTTGCCCTTCTGTATTTATTCAAAGTGCATTGACTGTAACTACTCAAATGATCACCAGCAATAAAAATCAAACCAAAAAATTTGTGGGAATACAGCAAGTAAATTATATGCTTAGAGTGCGTGCACTATTTGTAGCTTGAATCTCTGACGTCAAATGATAATACAAGTAATTCTGTTTTCTTTTCCTTTTCTCAGTGGACACAGAGGAGGCAGCTTTGCTCCACGAGGAGGCCACGATGACTATAGAGGAGCTGCTGGTACGATACGGCCAAAACCGCAATGCTATCAAACATGCGGCCGCCATGAGGTACATCATTAAAGTTGTTATGATTTATGTGTGAAGTTTTCACCTGAAGAAAGTAGAAATTAAAAAAAAATAGAAATGTTACTGCAAGAGGTCATGTCATGCAAGTTAATCGATACTGGTGTCAGATATCTCACAATTGTTCTCCTCTTGCCACCTTTTCAGCGGGTCAGAAATTCATGATATCCAACAGTCTGGATGGTTCAGCTACTTGTTTCATGTTGGTCGGCACAATTAGAAGCTGCAAGAATGAATTTTGTTTTGTTTTAAATCTTAGTGTTTCAGCTAAGAAGGGCTCCAGTTCGCAGCCTGAGTCCTCAGGAGATAAGGGGGACGGTTTGGAGGAGCAGAAGAAAGAGGGGCTAAATGGAGAAGTGGAGGAAAGCAATGAGGAAACAAAGGAAGGCGAAGGAGCAGCGTGCGGGTCTAAGCTACGAGCCTGTCGGCGAAGAGGAGGTGGCGAAGGCAGTGGCTCAGGTACAGAGATGTTCAGTCGGTCTATTGCAGAAATTCTAGAACTGCAGATCCAATTTTAACATGTTAAATGCATATGAGTGTCTGTGTTTTCACTCAGTGTTAAGCACACATGGATTTTGCAGTTGTATCAGCCATATAAGTATATTGGACAACTTAATTGTGTTGGGGGTTTTTTAATTGTTTTTTTTTTTTTCTTTTTTGTTAGCCCTTCTAGCCTTATGACCATTGAGCTTATGTCATAGCAACATGTCCATCCTTTCGTCTACAAATCACAAATATCACTAATTTGAGCAACTTTTTCAGAGTGTTTCTTCTTGCTGCTTTTAGCCTTTTCTGATCTCTTCTTTCACACCCTGAGTCTGACACAGAGCCACAGTGTACCGTCACCTCAGTATCCTCCATTTTTGTTTGTGTTGCATACAAATTACATCACAGGACTTTCGGGCCACCTTGCTGGAACCATCCCACACACATTTAGGTGGTGCTCTTTGTATTCCAAAATGACCGAAACAGAGTAAAGTAGAATATCAAGCTGAGTAGATGCTGGTGGAAAACAGGCATTGGACTGTAGCTGGTGGTGGGCCTCCTTCACCAGAAATCTGCTGAGGTCATTGTAATCAGAACGTGCCGCGTGAACAAAGATGTCGGTTCCCAGCTGCAGTCTAGTCTGCTCAAAAGTAGATGTATCAGTCAGTGCTCTCTCAGTGTATTTATTTTCACTCTCTTATACATTTTTCTTTTCTCGTTCCTACAGCTGACAGTGGAGCTGATTCAGGAAGCTCCAATGGTGAGGAAAAGGCCAGTAAAGCAGAAGGAGATGCAGGCCCTTCCTGCTCCTCTTCATCCTCAAAGGCTTCAGGAGATTCGAAGTCCAGGTTTTTTGATGATAGCGAGTCTGAAGGAGAGGAGGAGGAGGCTAGTGAGGAAGAGGTGAGACTAAGGGAGTAGAATATTGGAATTTTTTGGGCTGTGAAACTTTACTCTGAAACGCCAGTGTAATCACTGTTTTAACTCAGGATGTCAGTGAAGATGAAGATGGTGACAGCAGTGAGCTGGAAGAAGAGGAGGATACAGAAGAGGGAGAAGAAGACTCTGAGGATGAAGAGGAGGAGGAAATGTGTCTACCTGGAATGGATGGCAAAGAAGAGGTGTGTTGTAAAGACTTAAGTTTTATTTTTGCTGTTTGATGTATTTTTTTTATTGGTTTTATTAAACCAAAAATGAGGTTTGTTTTCAACAAATGGTCATTTGTACATCTTGTTAAGTGGAAGAAATTTTGATGACTGCCTCAAGCCTTGGTTATACTCTGTTGCAGACACGGACAGCTAGAGACCCGGCAGCTTATCAGTCATTCTTGTTATACTTGTTTGAAGTCTGCCGCCTGGGGCACGTGGATAGTTGGTGCATTGTAATGTTAATTCTCTTGGTCACAGAAAACAGACCGAAAACTGGACATCCATGTCTGATGGCAAAAATTACGTATCACATGCCTGAGTGGACATGACACAGACCATTTGATTTGAATCAAATCAAATAGTCTCATTCATATGAAAGACGGTGGTTCGGTTACATCGTTATAAGCCCTCGTAGTTTTGGCAGCGTGTTACAGCTCACGTGTTTGTGTTTACAGCCTGGCTCAGACAGCGGAACCACGGCCGTCGTGGCTCTGATCCGAGGGAAACAGCTGATTGTGGCCAATGCTGGAGACTCTCGCTGCGTGGTGTCTGAACGCGGTAGGTCCAAACTATCTGATTCAAGCACTGAGTTATAAAACAGTTGTCAAAGCTGAGGGTTTCTGGCATAGTAGTGACTCTCCCCACTGCTAATGTGCAGCATACAGTATGTTTATATTGTGTGTTACGTAAGAAATAGGACCCAGGATTTCTCCAGTGCCACGATAAAGATTGAAAACCTCTTAGCTAAATCAGTTGTTGTGGTACCTCCTCCAGCAGCAGGAACCTTGACCTTGCTTCTCTTATTTATTCTCTGATGTTTTACTGAACAGTTTGTTGAAGGATCAGACTTGGAGTAAAGGTGGATTTCTGCACAGTCTTTATCTAATTTGTGAGCACTCTGTTTCTGTGTGACTGCAGGCAAAGCTGTTGACATGTCCTACGACCACAAGCCAGAGGACGAGGTGGAGTTAGCTCGCATCAAAAACGCTGGAGGGAAGGTGACGATGGATGGGCGTGTCAATGGTGGACTGAACCTTTCCAGAGCCATTGGTAGGTGACTCTGAAACCTTCAGATTATTAATATTCGGGTTCTTGGAATCACTCCTATTCATTTTCTTTTGAATATAGTAGCAGTTCTTCATTGATGTCCAGTGTTTGCATGTTCTCAACTGCAGTGACCAAACTTAGTCTGAACTCTGACTCTCAGGTGACCACTTCTATAAGAGGAACAAGTCTCTGCCACCAGAGGAGCAGATGATTTCTGCAATGCCCGATGTTAAAGTTCTGACACTTAACGAGGACCACGACTTTATGGTTATTGCGTGCGACGGCATCTGGTGAGTGTAAATGGTTATTTGCCCCATTACCGGTAACTAATTTCAGGGGTGTTAGTAAAATGATGTCCAAAACTGGAGCTAGTCAAATAATTTTGTAATTTGAGACAAAAAAAAACGGACACCAAAGTTACCATGTTTTGATTCAGCTGTTTAAATCCCGTTTGTGCTTCTGTGTGTTTGCAGGAATGTGTTGAGCAGTCAGGAGGTGGTGGACTTCATCAGCGAGAAGATCAAACCAGACCAGAATGGCAAAACCAGAGCACTTTCCTCGATTGTGGAAGAGGTGAGCATGAAGGAAAAACTCAGATTTTATATTGAAGTACAGTGTAGTCATCAGGGATTAAACAATGCTCTACTCAGCAGCAGGGCAAAAACTAAATGGATAAGCGATAGATATACAGTTTTTGTAAACAATTAGATCTAAGAGTAGAGCATTAGAACTAATCACATAGCATTTGCTCTTAGAACTATTAGTTCTTCTGCCACACAGAGATAAGATTGTGGAAATTTAATCCATGCAGTAGCTTAAAAAACACTTGTGCAGTTCTCAGAAGCCAACATTGTGTACAGTCATGTGAAACAGTTTTCACGGGACTCGGTTCTTCACAGTTCCACAAAGTACATCCCGTGATTCAGGAACTGTTACAAACACCTTCAGCAGCAGGAACTTGGAAGTAATTATTTTCTGAACGATTCGTCTCTCACATCATTTTAGAGCAATTTATGCTCGCTCCTCTTTAAAATGCTGCTTCAGTTCATAGAGATTTGTTCATGCACAGCTCTTTTAAGGTCCTGCCACAACATTTTAAACAGATTGGGCTCCTTTTTCGATTTGCTGCTGTGATTGGGTTCATTGTCCTGGCCTCACATCTGGCTCTAGAATACTTTGGTATGCAGAAAAGTTCATGGTTGTCTCAGTGACTAGAAGGTGTTCAGGTCCTGTGGCTCCAAAACAGCCCAAATCCTCACCCCTCCACCACCGTGCTTAATAGTTAATGTGAGGTGTTTGTGCTGATATTTTCACCGAATGTGGTGCTGCGCATCCCCTCCAAACATCTCCACTTATCTTGTCTGTCCAATTGATATTGTTCCAGAAATCTTGAGGTTTGTTCAGACGCACCTTTCCAAACCTAAGCCATGCTACCATAGAGAGAAGACTCTTTGTCCTGGCAGCCCAACCAAACCTGTTCCAATTCCAATTGTGCTGTCATGAACTTTAATATTTAACATGCTAAGTGAGGCCTGTAGTGTCTGAGATGTAGCTATTGGGGTTTTTATCCCTCAGCTGTAAAAGGCTGATGGGGTATTGCTGTCACCCCAGTTTGTGAATGAGTTCGAATCTCAGTGACCTTGACCTCAAGGTCAGAGGCCAAGTTTTCTGAAAATCTTGTGAATGCAATAACTTGAGAACAAGGTTATGTATTTTCATATCAGTACCATAGATGTGTCTACTGGGAGGCTGAGGGGTAGCATTGGCCATCGCCAGTATTTCAGGCTCTGTCATCATGTGACAAAGTACTGCGTATCGCCTGCCTGCTACCAACACACCATCATGCCAGCTTAATAAATTTTTTCACATCCATCCATGTCGCGTCAGGGTTCTGTCTCGTCAGTGACAGGGAGTTGGAAATAAGTATGGCCTACGATATTCCTGTGAAAGAGCGCACCTTTCAGGAACAAACCTATAACCGCTCACCCTTGTCATTATCATCCTCATGCATGCAGGGGTTAAACTGATCTATAATGTGGCATTTGTACAATGTTCGATCTCTTCCTTTTAATTGATAATTTATTCTTAGACTAGTCTTTTTCTTCACATTTAAGTGACAAGTAAATTAGTTACCAGGAAAATCACAAGTAATCACTGTTGTCTGTCTTACTGCCTTAATTGCCTAAAAAATATTGTCCAAGGTCTCAGTCTTCAATTTCAAGTTTCACATGTCCTCCTGACAGCTGTTGGACCACTGTTTGGCCCCCGACACATCTGGAGATGGGACAGGATGTGATAACATGACTTGCGTCATAGTCACCTTCCAGGCACACCCGTCTTCCACAGATTCGGACGACACAAAGAAGAGGAAGCATGCAGAGGGAGAAGGGACTGAGCAGGAGGAGAATGGAAATGACAGCAAAAAGGCAAAAAGTGACTAAAGAGGAGACGAGAGAAACTGTCCCAGATGGAGCAGCTGGTCCCACGCTACCCCAGACACAACACAGAGACACATTCTGTTCAAAATTAAATCCTGACCTCACAAACGTCATTTCACCCTGAAGCAGACATTAGAAAAGCTCTGCCGAACTGAGACCATGAGAAGTTCGTTTTTTTTCCTGTGCTCTGTTCTTGGTGGATTTTCAATTAAGACACACCCTGCAGTAGTTTCTTTTGATTGATTCAGCTGGAAAGAGATTCTTAAATTCACAAAAGGCACACACGAAATACCACATCATTTTCCAACCAGTAGGATGCTGCAGGGGGGGAACCAGTCTAAAGAGTCAGATGTGTAGATCCCTGCAGACAAATGCGGCACTGTTGTTTTTTTTGTTTTGTTTTTTTAAATCACTTTTCACGTAGCAGGTTGTTTTGGTAAAATTTTGATCAGTTTGTGAAGTTATGAGTCTAATTCATGTTCACGTGTGTGACACATGCACTTCCATTGTGGCTTTGCAGTGTAAATTTTGCCGTTTTAGACTCAGATGTTGCCAACCATGAATTCTTGTTTCACATCCTCTTCAGACACACTGAACCCAGAGTGCTGGAATGGATGCTGGTTGCTACGCTGTAACTGTATAAGAATGAATTGAACGAGAGGACTCCCAAAGTGAAGCTTCAGGATGCAGTGAGAATGGATGTGCTGGTTTAGCTCTGTCAGTTTGTGTAGCTCTGCCCATCAGGATGAGGACCACACAGACTCTTGTCCAGTTGCTCTAATTTGCCATTTATATTTTTCTCCCTTTAGCACTCTTTCACAAGTAAGGATAAAGATATATATATTTTTTAATTTCAGTCTTGCTGCTGATGCAACAGCCCAACACCTCACCTTATCTTGCCTTTCTTCATTCCTGGTTTTGTGTTTTGGTTCATTTCAATTCTGTTTCCAGCCAGGGTTTTTGAGCTTGTGTGCTTTCCATCAGTAAGATTTGATAGCAGGGGAACCGAGGCCTTTAATGTCCATCCAGAGAGAAGTGGCGATTAGAGCCCGGGACCTATCTTCACCTCAGCTACTCGCACGCCGCCTGTCTCATTCCCACTATAACTAATTTTTAAGGATATCTTTAGGATGCGTTTTAAGTAAAAAGTATTTCCACTCAGCTGTTTGTTTTTCATTTATGATAATCAGTCCTCTGGCAGTTTTTCTAACAATTAAAAAAATTAAAGTCTTTTTGTGAGCACACTCTGAAATCTCCTTGACGCTGGACTGGGGGAAGGATGCACAAGGTTTTTTTTCCTGAGTGGAAATACAAATTGAGGTTAAGAAAACGGTGTAGACTTTTTTTTTTTTTCCCCAGTCTCATTTAAGACATCGTGTGACTGTAAAGTTGTTTCCAGTGTCCTATCTCGTCACCATGCCCTTTTTTTCTGTACATAGTTTTTTTTCAATACTTGTAATTGAAGAAATGGAAAATGCTTTTTCTTTGTAATTGTGAGTCGGTGTGACATTTTGGTGCATACTCTTTTGACACCAGTATGTAAGTACATACAAATACATTTTTTTAAATAATCAACCGTATTTGTGTGTGTGCGCCTGTTATTTATTGTTAAAACCAGATTCATGTTTGTTTGGGTTTTTGTTTTTTTGGGGGTTTTTTCCAAACATTTAAGGTGGTCAAGCTGAGGTCACTGGAAATATTTGTGGGGTTTTGGTTTTCATTAATTTCAGGTAGTCCTTTTTAATTCAATTCAATTTTATTTATATAGCGCCAAATCACAACAAAAGTCGCCTCAAGGCGCTTCATAGATACAGAGAAAAACCCAACAATCATATGACCCCCTATGACCAAGCACTTTGGTGACAGTGGGAAGGAAAAACTCCCTTTTAACAGGAAGAAACCTCCAGCAGAACCAGGCTCAGGGAGGGGCGGCCATCTGCTGCAACCGGTTGGGGTGAGAGAAGGAAGACAGGATAAAGACATGCTGTGGAAGAGAGACAGAGGTTAATAACAGATATAATTCAATGCAGAGAGGTCTGTTAATACATAGTGAGTGAGAAAGGTGACTGGAAAGGAAAAACTCAGTGCATCATGGGAATCCCCGGCAGCCTACGTCTATTGCAGCATAACTAAGGGAGGATTCAGGGTCACCTGGTCCAGCCCTAACTATATGCTTTAGCAAAAAGGAAAGTTTTAAGCCTAATCTTAAAAGTAGAGATAGTGTCTGTCTCCCGAATCCAAACTGGAAGCTGGTTCCACAGAAGAGGGGCCTGAAAACTGAAGGCTCTCCCTCCCATTCTACTTTTAAATACTGTAGGAACAACAAGTAGGCCTGCAGAGCGAGAGCGAAGTGCTCTAATAGGGTGATATGGTACTACAAGGTCCTTAAGATAAGATGGGGCCTGATTATTTAAGACCTTGTATGTGAGGAGCAGGATTTTGAATTCAATTCTGGATTTAACAGGAAGCCAAAACAGGAGAAATATGCTCTCTCTTTCTAGTCCCTGTCAGGACTCTTGCTGCAGCATTTTGGATTAATTGAAGGCTTTCGGGGAATTTTTAGGACATCCTGATAATAATGAATTACAGTAGTCCAGCCTGGAAGTAATAAATGCATGAACTAGTTTTTCAGCGTCACTCTGAGACAGGATATTTCTAATTTTAGAGATGTTGCGCAAATGGAAGAACGCTGTTCTAATCGCTCTAATAGGATATTATGGTCAACAGTATCGAATGCTGCACTAAGGTCTAGCAGGACAAGCACAGAGATGAGTCCACTGTCAGAGGCCATAAGAAGATCATTTGTAACCTTCACTAAAGCTGTTTCTGTGCTGTGATGAACTCTGAAACCTGACTGAAACTCTTCAAATAAGCCATTCCTCTGCAGATGATCTGTTAGCTGTTTGACAACTTCAAGGATTTTTGATATGAAAGGAAGGTTGGAGATTGGTCTATAATTAGCTAAGACTGCTGGGTCTAGAGATGGCTTTTTGAGTAAAGGTTTAACTACAGCCAGCTTGAAGGCCTGTGGTACATAGCCGATCATTAGAGATAGGTTGATCATATTTAAGATCGAAGAATTAATTAATGGCAGGACTTCTTTGAGCAGTTTTGTAGGAATGGGGTCTAAAAGACACGTTGATGGTTTGGAGGAAGTAATTATTGAAGTTAACTCAGAAAGATCAATTGGAGAAAAAGAGTCTAACTTAACATCAACGGTACTAAGAGTAGCTGTAAATAATATTACATCTGTGGGATGATTACTGGTAAAAATTTTTTTTGTCTAATGATTAAAATTTTATTTGTGAAGAAGTTCATGAAGTCATTACTAGTTAACGTTAAAGGGATTGTTGGCTCAACAGAGCTCTGACCTTTTGTCAGCCTGGCTACAGTGCTGAAGAGAAACCTGGGGTTGTTCTTATTTTCTTCAATCAGTGATGAATAGTAAGATGTTCTGGCTTTGCGGAGGGCTTTCTTATAAAGCAGCAAACTATTTCTCCAGGCTAAATGATGATCCTCTAAATTTGTGACACGCCATTTCCTCTCCAGATTACGAGTCATCTGCTTTAGGGTACGTGTTTAAGAATTATACCACGGAGTCAGGTACTTCTGATTAGAGACCTTAGTTTTCACAGGAGCTACAGTATCCAGAGTCGGTAAAATTATTAACAAGATTTTTAGATTATGAACCCATAGTGCCATGCAGCCATCCTGCACTAAAGTATTTACTGCATACAATGTAAAAATAATTGGACCCATTGCTTCAGCCCCTGCAATCAGCGTTTTAGTAAGTTCTTAAATTCACAAAAGGCACACACTAAATACCCAAATGCTTTAATTCTTAAATTATCCATATAGAAGCTGAACAGAGAAAAATCTTTTTTTGCTACCAGTTAGAAATATCCAGTTGTGGAGGTACCAGTCTTAAAGGTAATTCTCAGAAAGTCCTGCAGATGGCAGCAGACAATAGACTTGATTTGATACAGAGGTACCAGGACACTAATAGGAACACTTTTTTATAATTGGGTTGGCCACTCTTTTGCCTTTAATTCTTTATCACACAGAACTAACAAGGTGCTAGAAACATTCCTCAGATCTATATTGTCCTTATGGTCCATATTGATTTGACAGCATCATACGCACATCACCTGTCCGTCGTGTGAATTTCCTGTTCCACCACATCCTAGAGGTGCTCTATTGTGATGTTTAAGAAACCAGTTTGAGATGACTGGCACTTTGTGACATCAGTAGTCATCAGAAGATGTTAAAATGATGCTCAGTTGGTATTAAGGAGCTCAAAGTATGCCAAGAAAATATCCCACACGCTGTTAGACCACCAGCAGCCTGAACTGTTGATTAAGGCAGGATGCACGTTGTTTACACCAAATCCTGACCCTCCATGTGAATGTCACAGCAGAAATTGAGACTCATCAGACCAGGCAACATTTTTTTCAACCTTATTGTCCAGTTTTGGTGAAGCTGTGTGAATTGTAGCCTCAGTTGTCAGGAATAGCACCTAGTGTGGGTTATTGTAGACCATCTGCTTCAAGGGTCGACGTGTTGTTACAAGTGGTTATTTGAGTTACTGTTGCCTTCCTATCAGCTCGAAGTGGTCTGACCATTCTCTGACCTCTGACATCAACAATACTTTTTCACCCAGAGAACTGCTGCTCACTGGACTTTTCTTCTCTTTTCTTCTAGACCATTCTCTGTAAACCGTAGAGATAGTTGAGTGGAAAAATCCCTGTTAAAAGTCGCTCAGTTTCTCTTTCTTCCCCATTCGGATGTTCGATTTGAACTTTAGCAGGTCGTTTACCACATCTGCACTGTGTTTCTGCCATGTGATAAAGTTAAAAGACAATGTAGTGTATATAAATCTATGTTCCATGAAGGGCAAAGAGGCAGGGGGTTTCATGCCCTGCTGATGTTCGTGGACTTTAACCAGGTGGAACAACTAATCATGTAGATCACATTCTCTGTATTGAATGAAAAACCCTTCATACAGTTTGTCCTTCGTCCATAGTACACAGTTCCAGGCCTTCTATGGAAGACAAAATGTGTTATACTTTAAACCCCCACAGGAACAGCAAAGCAAAGGAGGACAGACTTGACTCCTCGCTAGCCTCGGGGCTTCTCTGTTCCTGCCTCGTCATTGGTCGAAGCCCTTCAGTTCTGGTGGCTGTGCAGCTCCCCGAGGATCATAGTTGCTGCAGGAACAATAGAAAGCAAGAGAGGAAACACACACTGTCCTTGGAATCTAAAAATGTTTTTGCAGACACAAATACACGCGATTTCTCCGGGTCTTTACCAGGCAGGATGTTTTTTGTTCTGGTAGTCCAGATTAGCACTGTGCTGTGTGTACAGAGAGTGCGTGCAAAGTTTATTAGTTTGTGTGTGTGTGTGTGTGGGGGGGGGGTTTCATTATTGGACTAAAGGACAGAAATACAGACCGAAACACACAAGATTTTGTGTCTCTATCAGTGTGAATGTGACTTTTGTTGTTGCTTCTGAAAACCAGTCCCATAATTTCCAGGATTTTCTGCACAAGATTTTATGTTTTGGCAGTTTCTCAAATACTCAGGCCACTGTCCAAAGCTGCTGCTAGTTTTTTCTTCCCTGCTTTAGGTGTAAAAAAGTTTCTTTAAAGGCTACGGCCATGGAGCTCAATGGTGGCCTTGTCCAGCTGTGTGCGTGCTGGGGGAGCTGTTTCTGTCTGTAGACTCTTAAACTTGACTGATGACTGTGGAAGAGAACCACAGGAGACCTGCAATTGTACATATAGAACCGTGCGTTCGTGTGTGTGTCTGTGTGTGTGTAGTCTAGCCAACAGGTCCTATATAGAAAGCTAGACCACAATAGCAGGTTGTAGCCAGACACTGTAGGCATTCATCTAGACTTGCACAGTCGTTTTCGATCTCATGCTCTAAAACTGCATTGGCCTTGTTGCCCTCACGCTGTAGAGTTTAGCTGTTTCCCAGCAAACACACACACACAGACACACACATTCCAGTGGTCACAGTAGTGCAATTAAAATATGGGCAGCAACCAAAAACGGTTAACTGCAAGGTCTTTTTAAAGGCAGACACTTCTAATCTGCATTCGTGTCCCTGTGCATTGATGCTACACATGATAGAGGATGATTAAAACTACATAATAACAGCCCCATAAGGACCCTTTTTGATGGGTGTTTTAGCAGAGCCTGTGTAGCTCAGATCTTGATTGTCCATTTGTCATTTCACCCTGGTATGTCTACCAGAAGATTGTGGCATGTGTACAGTGTGGGTGCATTGGTGTCTGCGCTTGTAAACTTTCATTCCAGTTTCACCACTGGCTAGCTGTGAACAGGAAGCCAAGTGCATATGTCTTCCATGCCACTTATAGCCTCTCATCCTGTAAAACCCATGTGGCCCAGATACGGGATCCTCCACAAGCTGGTAGATGGTAAATTTCAATTTAATTTATATATCACCAAATCACAACAACTGTCACCTAAAAGCACTTTATACTGCAAGGTAAAGACCCCACAATAATGCAGAGACAACCCCACCAAGCGACAGTGAGGGGAAAAACTCATTTTTAACAGGAAGAAAACTCCTGCAGAACCAAGCTCAGTGAGGGGCGGTCATCTGCTGAGACCGGTTAGGGGTAAGGAGTTCAATCTGTGAACTCTTCAATTTTTAGTTTGACGTCACTCTTTTGTCAGCACCTCTTTTCTGTGAAAAGGTTATTTGAAAAACCTGAACCAACAAAGCCAAAAATTTCCCCAGGAAGACTAAAACCAGAGCTAAACGAGAGGGTGTTACATTCATGTGCATTTTTTTGTTTGTGTAAATTATGTAATAAATAAAGGGCACACAAAAAGTCCACAAATTGACCTCTGAAGACGTATGTCCACCACAAATCACAGGACTGTCCTATCAGCATGAGCGTAGCTGATAACGCAGACACACACATATGTCACAGTCAGCTGTTCTTTTGCAGGAAGTACCAGCGTGTCAGTTCCAGATACATCCTCTGTGAGTGTTTGTGTGTTTTCAGCCTAAGCACATTGAACAAACTGATAGTAAAAAGAACTCCTCACATCCTTTTTTTCCTTTTCTTTTCCTCTTGTCCCTTTCACCTCCCTTTTTTCCATTTTCTCCTCCACCCACTCCTACTTCCTGTCACCTCTTCACTCCACTTCCTCTTTTTTCCCTTCCTCCCTGTCTTCTGATCTTTCCTCTTCACTGTGATAACTTTGTCTCATGTCCCGTTCGCTCCCTTCCTGTTCTCGTGTTCAGTTTTCACAGATTTCAACAGATTTGTAGACTTGTAGCACAGCACGGGTTAATTTGTAGGTTTCATTAACCTCTAACTTATATTCCATATTCTGTATTCCCAAGGCCTTACCACAGTGGACAGCATCAGATGCCCTTACTGAAACAACCCTAGTGTAAAGCTAATTTAAATATACGAAAGATAAGAAAGATGTTTGTACTGCAACCCTCAAATAAAATCACCAAATCACCAACACAATGATTTCACTCTCAGTAATTTCCTTTAAGATACTTTATGTTAGATATTAAATGTTTTAAACTGTTTATCTGTAGATGATTTAAATATTAAAAAATTAGAAGCAAAACATGATCAAGTGACACTCAAATGAAATAAAGTGATTAGAAAGGTCAGTGAGTTTAATTTCACTAGCCACACCAAGGCTAGAAGAAGAAATCACTTAAACAGAACCAGTGTGACAAAAAGAAGCAGGCTAAAAGATCTCAACACGTAACACATCATGTCACGATCTAAAGAAACTCGAAGGACAGATGAGAAACAAAATCAATTATATCTACCAGTCTTACAAAGCCATTTCTGAGGCTTTGGGGCTCCACAGTGAAAGCCATTGTCCAAAAAAAGAAAAAACTTGGAATGAGGGTGAAAATTCCCAGGATTCCCCAACCCACCAAAATTAATCCAAGAATGGATCATCATCTAAAGACCTGTAGGCCTCACTTGCCTCATTTAAGGTCAGAGTTCATGATTCAACAATAAGAAAGAGACTGGGCAAAAATGGCATCCATGAGAGAGCTCAAAGGAGAAAAACACGCTGACCACAAAGAAAAATATGACTTGTCTCACATTTGCCTGAAGACATTTTGATGATCAAAAAAATTTGAAAATAATTCTGTGGCTCTTTTTGAAAGGTTTGAATCCTCTTACATCTGACATATAACTAACACAGCATTTCCTAAAAAGAAAACATCATACCAACAGTTAAAGAATGGTCGCGGTAGTGTGATGGTCTGCGGTGTAAATGGTGGAACCATAAATTTTGCTCTCTACCAGAAAATCCTGAAGGAGAATGTCCGGCCATCAGTAGCACAATGATCCAAAACACAGTCCATCGCTGAATGGCTTTAAAAAACAACAACAATAACACAAAGGTTTTGGAGTGGCCTAGTCAAAGTCTGGACTTAAACCAGATTGAGATGCTTTGGCATGACCTCAAACAGGTTGTTATAAGAAAAACCTCCAATGTGGCTGATTTAAAACAATTCTGAAAAGAACATTGGGCCGGTATTTCTCCACAGCGATGTGAAAACCTCACTGCCATCACAAACACTTGACTGCAGTTCTTGCTACCAAAGGTGGCACAGCCAGTTTAAGAGATAATTACTTTTTCACACAGGGTCAGGTAGGTTTCGCTCAATTTTTTTAACCTAAATAAATGAACTCGTTTCAAAATAGTGCATTTTGTATTTACGCAGGTTAGTTTTTGTCTAATCTGATGATCTAAAAGGTGTATGTGCAAAAAAAAAACCTTTTCACAGCACTGTGCATACATGCTAGCAAATGAGTGTACACAGTAAGATACAAGACATGCTAAATATAAATAGAAAGCCCACTATATCAGGGTAGCACATACCACACAGATGATTGTTTGCCTACATAGACACACAAAGAAAAGTGTGCATGCAGGAACTACTACACATATATCAGGACATCAGTATGTACAGTAGGCAAACACTCACACACCAGAGCGGTGAGGTCAGAGATAAGAGAATGAGGAAACAAGCTGCTGTCTGATCAGCGGACATACTGCTGCCCTTACATCACCACGCATTTCTTCACCGTCTCATTTATTCACTCTTTCCCAGCCACAGATTCTCCTCCTTTAACTCCATTTTTAAAAATCAGCATACCCGCCTGTTTTCCTCAAAGATATTTTTCCTTCTCTGGTTTCTTTCCTCCCTTATCTCCCATTTCTTACTCAAACTGTTTATCATCAAACAGAAAAGTAAAACTGAGCATTCCTGTAAATAGATAACTGTAAGGATTATCTCACAGTAGTCAAAGTAAATCAGATATAATAGAAGCAGAACATTTTGTTCTTCTAACCTTGTCATGAGCTTGTCATTTTAATGGCTCTTTAAGCAGGCATGAAGGGCAAAGCTGTGATGAATAAGCAGCCTTTGGCTTTACAGATATTCATTTGGTGTCAATGTCAAGTTTGACTTTTATCTAAATCTTCTGAGCACTGCCAGATTCGGACCCCCCAACCTCATCATGGTTAAAAATTTGGTAGCACAACTATGAATCTCACAAAAACAGCATTACTGTATTAGCACGGCAAGGTTACAGGAAAAAGAAGACAATGCAAAGGGATCAGCAAAATGCAGCTGAGACACTTCTGAATTTAAAGGTTTAATCCAAAGATGCAAAAGCAGTGAAGTGATAACCTCTAAGCCTCAAATCTCTAACCTTTCTGTGTGGAGGTCTTCTCCGGGTACTCCGGCTTCTTCCCACCTTCCAGAAACTTGTGTGTCTTTCACCCTAGGACAGCTGGGATAGGCTCCAGCCCCACCTTGATCCTGAATTGGATACATGGTTAAGAAAAAGGATGGATGGATTTAGTAACGGGGTGCTGATGGGGAAAAAAAGAGAAAAACATACAAAGATGAAAAAGTCAAAGCTGCACCTTCAGTAAATAATAATTGAATAACTGGTAGTTTAGTGATAACTCAAAGACAGCCAAGGCCACCGTATGTGTGTACATGTTTGTATATGTGATATCACACGTGTGCAAGTCAAACGTTTAGTTTAACCAGACCTAATTCCTTCTATCAATCTGAAGCCCCCATGAGCGAGCGTCCGCAGTGAGGACATTTAATGCCATTACGGAGAGTGTTTAATGGCCAAGAGGTCTCATTATAGTGTGGAGCAGACAACACTTCCTGTCATCTGCGTGTTTACCAGTGAAAGAGAATTTGTTCAGCTGTCATAGACATTACAGCAAAGAAAGGCCGTTCTTCAAGTAAAACATGTTTGTGACACCGATCAAAAATAAACGCTGACATCTTAAAGGAAGAATAGATACATCTGAAGGTGGTTTGAAGATCTCGTGACTGGAGTAATCTTGATTTTCCCCACAGCTGTTTTATCTTGTGACTGGGTTGATAGCCATCTCATTGCTGCATCAGAGGCTCTGCAGTCTATATGCAGCACAACTGGATCATATGAACAATTGTCTGAGCTCATGACTGCTGAGCTGATGAATGCTATGCAGTTCTAGCTCAGAGAGGGGCTTTTTTATGTTATGAGACTATAACTTTCTAAAATAAAAGGGAGGTTGGTTATTGATCTGTGTCTAAAACACTAGGCTCATGTGCAAGTTTTTAGCACAAGGTTTACAACCTTAAAGCCTCTGCTGCTAACTAAACATCCCCGAGAAATCTAATTCATAAAGGGTGTTAAAGACACGTCGATGAGTTTCTGAAACAAACAACAAACAAACCGCAAGAGGGTCTGGGCTCTAGTCCTCCACCTTCCTCCCACAGTCCAAAGACATGCATCTGACTTTAACTGGTGATTATACATTGAACATACATGTAAATGTGAGCATTAATGGTTATCTGTATCTGTGTTATCCCTATGATAGACTGGCAAACCATCGAGGGTGTACCCTGGCTCTCGGCCCCTAACAGCTGGGATCAGCTCCAGCACTGTGGCAACCCTGAATTAGGTAGGTATAAGAAGATCGATGGAAGGATACTTCATTTAAGCTCTGTTGTTAAAGGTTGTGTTTAAAGTTTTGGCTGCCGTGATGCAAACATTTCCCAACTCTTGGGATAAATAAAGTATATCTTAGCTTATCTTCAACTATCAGGCTCCTCAGTGTGAAAACAGCTCCCAGTTTTGGGTTGATCCATTCCTTAAATGTGCTGCTGCAGGCCCACGGTGCAGAGGGAGTTCCCATGAAGCACTGAGCACCTCTCCTCCACTTCAGTCTCACGTATTTACTTGCTACTATTGCTTATTTTTTAAAACTGTATCTTCTCTCCCCTGTAGTTTATCCCTTTTCTTCTGATTCTCTCTGTCTCTTTACATCTTTGCTCTGATGCTGGTGGAGCTGACCGTCTCAAATCTACATTTGCTGATCAGAGCAACAGGCTCAGTGTTTACAGTCTGTTGCCTCTCCACGCTCTGCTTTTTCTTTTCTGCTTATCTGCCCTCAACAAACCCTGTCCACTCTGAATCCGGCATTTCTTCCTAATGAAAGGGAGGTTTTTCTCTCCACTGTCACCAAGGGCTTACTCAAGGAATTGTTGAAAGGTTGTATGATTCATGATTCGCTTGGGGATTCACCCAAAACCTTAAGAAATAGTCCAGTTTTGTGTGTGTGTGTGTGTGTGTGTGTGTGTGGGGGGGGGGGGGGGGGGGGGGAGAGCATGGGACATTTTTTTCCTTGATAAACTACATACTTGTTATTACAGGACATTAATAAGCTAGTCTTCTGTTGCTTTATGTATACTATTATATTGACAGGTAGGTTTTCAAAGTGGCAACCTGCTATCAATAAATCAGAACAGTGTGTTCCATATACGTTAAGTCCCAAAGGTCTTCAATTATTGACAGAAGAGCTTAAAATAGGTATCATATTCAGGGTTTTCTATTAAAGCTATCTAAATTTAAATAAATAAAAGGTTTGCTATTTATAGAGGTGAGGCTTCTGTGATAATCTAGATTCAGCATAATTTGTCCAGAAAAACACAAACTGTGCAAAATCACCCTCCCTTTGCTTTAAGGATCAGTCTCTCATGACTCATTGTATTGGATTAATCCTACTCCCTTCAGTTACTGCCTCAACACTACACACCCAGTCTCTCCCCTGCTGCCTGTTCTGGGTTAAACAAACAGACATGCAAGTCCTGCAAGGTGCACTTCACACATGCACTTGTGCTTCTTTCCAAAAAAACACACACTTATCCAAGCTCATGTGCAACTTTCACTTGCCCGTGATTTTAATGTGAAGATAAAGATTAAAGCGTTTAATTAAAGCGGCAGCACGGAAAGGTAATAAAGTCCAAGTGTTCCAGACCTTTGAAGAACATTTGTCCTCGATCACAAAGATTCATTTGAAGCAGCGTCTCTGAACTCTGCACAGCTGAAACTAGGCCTCCCTCTCTCCTCATTGTGTGTCAGCTCACACAGTTGAGAAAAGGACAAAAGTTCTGGCCATGAGCCTGTTGGTCACAGTGTGTGTGTGTGTGTGTGTGTGTGTGTGTGTGTGTGTGTGTGTGTGTGTGTGTGTGTGTGTGTGTGTGTGTGTGTGTGTGTGCCAGCTGGTTACATCTGGTTTCAGAGGCTACACAGGGAGGCTGATTACTCCCACCTCTCAGTATCAGTAACTAATCCCCATTTCCCAGAACAGTGTTTATGTGTGTCTGTATGTGAAAGAGAGAGACTCACAAAATGTGTTCATTTTAAAATGTTAAGATACTGTAAATCCTGAGAACTGTGACAGAGCATGAAATCCAATTACAAACTGTCAAGGTGGCAGACGCTATATTCACCTGTCTCATTCACCTGTCGGTTTCATCAGTGTGATCAATCATTACCTCCCACTGACCGACTCAGAATCATATTTAACAAAGCTCTGTAAATAGTTATTCATACTATGAATATTTTTCAAGTTACAACCACAGAAAGTACATAAGGGTGGGTTGAAATCTTGCATTTAAGCCTTTTATTCTTTAGCTTAAAGCCACAATCGGCATATTTTTTTAGTATAACTTGAGCACCAATATCATAGCATATGTTTGCCACAGTTCACTGTGTTTACTGTACAGTCATAATCCAAGCACAATTAATGACAAAAGGCACGCTTTTATTGAGGCTAATGAGAAACTTGAAAATGAACAAAGTCCCAAGAAGTTTAAAGTGACTGCAGGAACACAAAGAGCTAGCATACAAACTAGCACAGACGAAGGAAACACAGAGCTATGTGTGCGTATGTACAGTATAATATCTCTGTGTTAGTGTTGTTCCTACATCTTCATAATAATGTTGGTCCATGATCAACATTGCAGTTAACCAATGACATTTTCTGAGCATTCAGTCAGCATTAGCCAAAAAAGTAGCTAATGCTTTTAGCAAGCTAACATGAGCAACCTAAATTTGGCTAACAGCAAATTTTACTTAAAAATACATTTATTATATTGTATAAATTAATAAAGACAACACTTAAAATGCTAACCATTTGTTCCAGAAGAGACTCTTAAGTAAACAAAGAAAATTTTCCTGCCAAGCTATGAGCATGAGGTCTCAAAAGCTGGAAAAGACAGGAAGTAAAAGTAGAATTTGGAAAACGTATAAACAAAGTTCAAAATAAAACTGGAAAATTTTTAAAATATTCTTCCTGCTAAAAGGGAGCACTGTAATGTTTTTATTCTGCTTGTTTATTTTATTTTGTTATTCATATTATCATCTGTGTGGATATTCTGCTGCAGCAGACAGGAGGTGAAGGCCAGGTTAGTGAAAATAGGCGAAGCGGAAGAATAGAAAAAGAAAAGGAACAGAAAGAAAGAAAAGAAGAGGATGAAGCAAACAGACATGCTGAGTCTCCAACTGCTGCATCTGCAACAAAGCACGACTCTGTTACAAACTGTCAACGTGTAAAGGACTACAGAGTCTTGAATCCTGACCTTAGTCACTGTGTTGTAATTTACTAAAGTGCGTGTGAAAATTCACATGCTTCAGCTCTTAGCACTGACCTTCACCTTTAAAAGTGAGTGGTCAATGCACCTTTTTCACTTATTGCCAAATTATAGCTGGAAAGCCATTCATGTAATTAATAGTTTTAATGATGCTTCCACTTCATTCCTGCTTCCTGCTATTGCAGACTTTCTGTCATGGCTCATTGGGACACTTAATTGAGAAGTGAAGTCGTTAATATTATTAGTCACACCTGGATTTTTCCAACCATAAAAAACATGTGTAGGTGTAGCTGTGTATCACGGTTTCTTTTCTTCCACTACAGCTGAAGCCCAACAAACACAAAGCTGTCTTCTAATGTTTCTCAAACTGGGATCCTACACGTTCCTGTACTAAGAAACTGCATCAAACCAGTCAACTTAACAATGTTAAAGAGTGTCACATTAAAAAACACCCATGAGCATTAAATCTCAGTCTTATAATACAGCTCTGCAACAAAGCCTAGTACATCTTATTACATCTAACAGGCTCGGGATCAACTGACATTTGGTTATTCGCTCCACGATAATCCAGAAATTATCTACGCCATGAAATGAGCAGTTGGAAAAACCTGTCAGTATGTCCCGTTTACTGATAACATGGAAACACACGACCGATGGAAAGCATCAGCAGACTTTGCCCAGATGTTAGGCATTCTTATAATTATTAGGAATTTCTGACTCTTGCTGAGGCACTGATTTGTGAGCAATTTAAGACTGATCTGCTCTCCTCTAAATGAGATTTGTCAAAGCTCCTACTTCCAGACTTCTCACAGCTCCAGTTTCACTCAATTAATGAATGAAGTGAAACAGAATAGCATCCCTGTATAAACTGTTGCATTTTGCAAATAAACTTCAGCTGAGCGAATCAAACACACGACAGGTTTTCAGAGGTGTGACAGAAAAAAGGTCATTAAATAAGGCTTTGCTCATGAGTCTATGTAAGAAAAAGAGATTATTTTCTACTTAGTTTTATTGCATTTTTAGCTCAAAATTCAAGTCTATTAACTCAACATTATAGCTCGACATCTGCTTTCAGATCAGCATGTCTCCCTCTGGACTGTGTGGATATACTGTATTTAATTGATATCATCTGTGGCATGACAAATGAAAAATTACACCTTTATTGTTCTTAGTGGTGCATGAAGTCCACTGACCCCTGTGGAGCTTCTCAGGTGAAGTAAATTCAGCAAAAACATCATGTACAGTTTGCTATTATATGCTTAAAGTTAATGTGTATCACATGCAAAATACTGAGGCTAGTATTTTTACTTTCATTGACGTAGTGAACCCTGACATTGTTAGAAAAAGTATGTTCTTTAAAACTGAAAAACAAGTGTAATGCTGGGCTGATTCACGCTGTTTGAGTGTCCGATTCAGAGTTTAAAGCTTCCTTGTGAATCAGCTGTGGTGTCAGCTGCAGCTGCTGCAGACTGAAACGCACCCTGCAGACTTCATTACCGAGAGCTTTTATCTTTTCCAGTAAACACACTCGAGCAGCGACTAATTAGATGAGATATATTAAGTCAGAACAAGCAATGATATGAAACCACATGCCTTTGATAACAAGAGGTTTATCTTGACAAACGAGAAGTATGCAAATACCACGTTTTATGCATACGCCAAAAAGAGACTTGGGTAATACTTGTAAGGTCCTTGTAATAGGTGTTACTTAATTGGTGGTAAAAATTGTAAAAGTCCTTATAACATGCTTATTAATAATTAGTATGTGCCAGTATAATGATTATTAATAAAACATTTATAGTTTTATTACAAGGCATTTACATTCATATAACAGATTACTAAAGGACTTTGGATTATAAGGACTTTGAGTATTTTTGTATTTTATTATGGTTTATTGAGTATTAAAACACCAATTGTACCATTTAGTTAAATCTTTCATAAAGAGGACCTGTTGGGCTGCCAGTATAGCTTACTTAGTTGAGCATGTGACCCATATACTGAAAGATTTTTCCAGGCACCCACATTTGAGTCCACCCCTGCCATTTCCTGTGTGTCTATCTGCTCTCATATCCTGTCAAAAATCAAGGCTAAACTGCTGCAAAAAGTTTTTTTGTTTGTTTGTTTGTTTTTTAATTTAAAGAGAACCTGCTGTGCTCATTTCTTTCTTCACAGTTTTATTCTATACTTACACGACTCAAATTTAAAAATAATACTCGTCAATCCTGTATGGAGCATTAATATAGCCCCTCAAAGTCATCGACTCCCTGAAACGAGCTGTTTTATGTCTCAAACAGAAAGTTTGATGGTCAGACAGGTGGAGCTGCTATGAGATGATCATATTAGAGATATCCTGTCCCTGATTAACTGATCATCTAGAAGCAAGAGTTAAAAAACACAAAACAAACATTTTAAAGCTTAAGTCATAGTTATTAACAGCACATACCTCAGTCTTTGAAACTTTGTAATATGAGCATTCATTATTGTTGCAGTCTATATACAGAAAATAAGGAAAATCCTAATCAGTCCCCCTGCAGTACTTTTTGGTTGCGGCTGTTTATGGGAAAATGTAAAACATGAAAATAATAATTTGTTTTCAAAATAGCTGAGTGTCAATTGTGTACAGTCCTGTGAAAAATTAAATACAGCATTAATCTGTCCATGTCCTTAAACGTTTATCCAGTTTAAGTCTACTGTGTCTAATCAAATGTATCTGATTAACTGATCATCAGAGCCTCTATAAAAGCTGAACAAACCACAAGACTTTCAGTAGCAATGTATTTTAGACCAATAAGTGGAGATGTTTGGTCATAATGCATAGAACCCCGCTTGGTTAAAACCAAATACCTGACACCAACTGTGAAATAGAGTGGTGGAGGGAGGGGTGATAATTCGGATGTGTTTCACAGACACAGGATCTGGGAACCTTGAAATCATTGGGTCCTCCATGAACTCCTTTGTATGCCAGAGTATTCATTGTGAGGTCATCTGTCTGACAACTAAAGCCTAGCTGAAACTGGAATAGGACAATGAGTCCAAGTATGCCAACAAATCTAAAACAAAACGGCTAAATTAAAAAAAGACTCAAGGTGTTGCAATGACAGTTCAGACTTCAAGCCGATTAAAATGCGGTGGTGGGACTGAGAGCTATGCATAAACAAATCCCAACAAACCTCAATGACCTACAGCCGTGTTGTAAAGAAGAGCAGGCCAGAGTTCCCCAGCAAGGATGTGAGGGACTGATGAAGTCATGCAGAAAACAATTACTTCAAGCTAAAAGTGTTTCTTCAAGTTTTCACAGTGCTGGTGACCCCTAAGCCTTTATATCATGGAGGCCATGATATAAAGGCTTAGTGGCATTTGAAATAACACATTTATTAAATACACAGCATTTCCAGGGCGGTTACAGGGATTTTATGGCGGTTACAGTCGTCAGCTGTTGTTAGCAGTTCACAGATGAGCTGTATTAATGTGAAGAGTTGGAAAGTGGGAGGAAGGTGTATACACTGAATGTGTGTCACACTGTTTCTCAACTCAAATGCTATATGGCACCTTCTCCCTCATGGGTTATCCTCATAAACTATGTGAGCAAGAGGGCAGAGAGAGACCAAGAGAGGAGAGAGTGTATTTGACTGGAAAGTGATACGGAAAGGGAGAAAAAAAAAGGAAAGAGCATATTTGTTTGAGAGCAGGTGAATGGCCAGAGATAAAGTCCATTCAGGCAGCAGTTTCACTCGTTCAGTAAAGATTCCAGGAGCGTGTGTCAGCGTGTTTGAACAGTGGGTCTGTGCGGATCATTGTGAGGGGAAAATCCACTCATTGTCACAATGTGTAGATTAAGTTGTTGCTGTGTATTTTGTGATCTCCTCTGGCCTTTTTGTATGACATTTGCATGTTCCCTCTGTGCCTGCAAAGGTTTTCTACCACCGTCCATTGTCAATTGGTGCTGGAGACACCTAAATGATGGATGTGTAAATGGGTGAACAGTATCACAAATAGTGCAGAAGACCAACCTTACTATGGTTATGCTTAGTTTTTCACAGTTTCACAGTAGTGCATGGAGCTCTATGAAAATTTTCATTTTTACATTTCTGTACGTAGATGTCTTACTAATGTCTGACTAACAGCTGCTGGGTATAAGCCATAGTCATAATCTATTTTTTAGTTCCAGTAATCAGTGTAGATGGATACAACATCTGGTTCTTTTTGAGCTGTTTTCCTGTCTGATGCAGATAACAGAAGAGCTTTACTTACAGAAGATATTTTGACTCGCCATGGCAGGAAAAACACAGGTGTAACTAACAATGTCATGAGTCATGGTCATGGTCAGCAGGCCAGCATCCACCCTACCAAGAACCTGAAACAAAAACAGCAACGCTAAATATAAATCAGCCATTCAGCCTCACTCTTGTGCTTTTCTGATTGTGACTGCACTCTGTGGAAAAAGGTCAAAACCCTTCAGTAAAAATGATAGCCTCTCATGATTGTAAACTATTGAGTCAGCTAGTTGCAAGATGTTTTCTTATGGATAACACCTGGATTCAGTATAAAAAATAAGTAACACTAATAATGTTGTCAGCAAGGCAACACTATTAGTGTTACTTAACAAAGACAAGCTGAGCACTCAAAACGAAAGCAGCTGGTTGTTATCAACTTTGCTAGAAATTACATTAAAATAAAAATCATTTACCGCAGCAAGTAAGTTTTAAAGGATTGCTTAATGCAGTCCAGATTATGTCCTGTTTCTTTATTCAGTACAAAAAATGTTATCTTTGAAGATTGCACTGTCATTACTATTGTCTCCATAATACACAATCCCACTGGATGCTGTGTGAAATGCAACTAAAAACAGAATTCAGTGATTTGCAAATCTCATATACCTATATTGTTTCACAAAAGAATATAGAAAACAAAAACGTTTAAACTGTGACATTTATCATTTCATGTAAATTCTTTTGAATTTGATGACATAAACACTTAAAACAAAGAAAGCTCAGACAGGGCAATTAAAGGGTTGTAAAAGTAAGTGGTACTAAAAAAAGAGACAAGCCGTAGGAACATTTTGCAACTAATGTTATGCTAACTGGCAGTTGATTGGGTTTATATGATTGGGTCTAAAAAGAGCATGTTGGAGAGGACGAGTATCTCAGAGAAAAAGTGTTCAGTAATCAGAAATCATGGACGCCGTGTCCTCCAGACTAAAGAGAAGAGGGACAGTCCAGCTTGTTATCAAGCCTGCATCTCTGGAGATAGTTCAGTGAGTCTGATTAATGTGGCAGGAGGCATCTCTTATTTCTTAATTTTACATAAAGTTTTCTAATGTATTAAAACTGGATTTTAAAGATCTCTAATTCTCACTCTGTCACTAACTGATCAAGTATTTATTTGTGTTTTTCTATCTACTCCTGCCCATCTGTTTTTCCCCTGAACTTCCTGTTCTGTACTTTCTCTTAACACTCTTTAGCACATGCTCGTGCCCACACACACACACACATACATACAGCAGCTGTCAGAACACACATTGATTGGGTTTATAGCTTGTTAGGAAAGTGGAGATCATATTTCAGCTCTGCTCATTAAGAGTCAGCACTGATGTCACTTTGGCTCCTTTTTTGGTTACATAACACACACGCGCGCGTGCATGCACGCACGCACGCACACAGAGAGGGCTATAAAATTATAAAATGAATTGGAGCCAACACTTAAACCATTGACTATACTGGCAGCTTTGTGAACATGTGACTGTAACATTTATTAGCATAAATGCACTCTCATGTGTATTACCGATTTCCATTCTTATTGCTTCTTGTGTGAATATCATCATATTGATAAAACATCTGCCTAATACAGTAACATTAATGCAACTGCAGCATGATCTTATTTTGCACCTTATTAAGTTAACCAGCAGTTTTATACTAATTTCACAGTGTACAATTTTAATCATTTTAAGTCTTAAAAACACCAGCTGGACACAGGATGTGGCTATGAATGGTAAACCAAACAAATCTGAAACTTGAGCAATTCGATAAGACTAATGCAACAAAAACACGGAAAGCTTTGGGAACCTCTGAGAACTGGCATCACCAACACTTTTAAGACCTCATCATGAGGTCAGTGGCTTTATAAAACTAGTGATGTGTCAGCCTTCGTGACATGTGTTTTTAGTCAGTTGTGCATTTTATCATAAGCATAGTTAATGGGGGTATTGTATTACATTTTGACTACGATTGCAGAATTACATAATCATTTGTTACTGCTCCTACGAGGTTCGGTTGGCACATAAAAACCATCAAAACAGAACTGACATGAAATAAGGGAATAACATTATTGCATTTTGGAAAACAGGCTGTAATTTGTGTCAGGAGCTGATCATCCAACAGGACCTGGCACTGCTCGAGTCACAGAGCAGCTGACCTAAGGAGAACAAAGTCGGCCGCCTCTTTATTCACTAACTGTGTTGTCATGTGGAGCAAAGCAGTTTGTATCTCAGTAAGATTTACAATCACTTTCTCCTATACACACACACAGAGTCTCCAAGAGCTGAGACAGACCACTAACCAAATGTCACATGACAGCCTTCAAAATAAAGCTCTTGCATAACCGTAAGGGCCTG
This sequence comes from Rhamphochromis sp. 'chilingali', assembly GCF_963969265.1. Lineage (NCBI taxonomy): Eukaryota > Metazoa > Chordata > Actinopteri > Cichliformes > Cichlidae > Rhamphochromis > Rhamphochromis sp. 'chilingali'. The sequence goes on from NC_137933.1 coordinate 27,702,561, forward strand.
GAAGCAGAGAGTCTGTTTACAATGATCCAGTCTGAATTTGGATGACTTTCTGTAGGCTTTCTTTGTGTGTGTGTGTATTTGTCTGTATCTGTGTTTGGTCTCTATGCCCTCAGACGTTGCTCACATCTTTCATCTCACTGTCCTGATGTTCATCAGCTGAGCGTAACATTACAAAGCAAGCTGGAACATGACATCAGCAAAAACAACATGAACAAACATGTTAGTAGGCGCTCGTACTTTCTAACAAAGTAGTTGAGGGTCTGCTTATTTAAAAGTTAACTTAGAAAGTTAACTATAAACCTCCTTTTTGACAAAACACACAAATATAAACCACATGTTGTAAACGAACTATTTCATACTTCAGGGGTGTTAAACTCCCTTCAGTTAATGGGCCGTATGAAGCTCAGTTTGATTCCATTAAAAAATTCCATAGCTTAGATTTCCTTTAATGTTAAGAAAGCTTGATATAAAGTTAAAGACACAAAAGATTGACTACACAAGATGCCACCCATCCAGGCAATCAACTCTAGAAATGCTTTTAACTTTCCATGCATTTTCTCACCCATACAAGTGCCCACTAGGAGTAGCAGTGGATTTTATTGAAAAACCCCAAAATATTAATGACTAATGATTAATCAGTGGCAAAGCTATCCAGTGGGCTTGAGTGAATGCACGCTTGACACCACTGGCCTGTTTTCTTGACTGCTTATTTAACTCAGGGTCATAGAGAGGCTGGGATCTAACCCAGCTGGCACAAGGCGAGGGCAGGAGGGTGCCAGTCCATCATTGGGCTAACACAAAGAGACTGACCATCACACACTCTCACCTCCACACACATGTAGACAGTTTGGAATCACCATTTAACCTCAAAAGCATGTATTGGGACTCTGAGAGGAAGCCAAAGAAAGCAATAATAAGTCATGTGCTGTTTTACTTTATGATTCTTAGTCTGTTTACACTGTTGTCAGTTTTATTTCCTGGCCTTGTTAGTTTGCATGTTCCATCCCGCCAAATATCTCAGCCGTGTGGTCCTTCACACATGTTTACAGATAGCCATCAGTCTCCTCAGCATATATACCTGAATTTGTTCTTCTTACCTGCCAGAGTGTGTTGTCTCCTTCAAGCTTTCCAGTATTCCTAAGGGTTTTCATGCCTTTTTGGTGCTCATAGTTATTTTCTGGACTTCAGGTACTTTCTGTGGAGTTTGGACTTTTGTCAAACTCAAAACCGTTCTGCATTCAAGCAATGGTGCTAAAATGCTGCATGCCCTACTGCCCTCATTTCAAACATGCATGCACCTTAAAATGAAACCTCAGTCTTGTTTACAGCCTGTGGGAGTAGAGTTTATATACACACACATTCTCAGTCTGCCACTAAGCACTCAAACACAACATATTTTTATACCAAATATTCTTTATTTCTCAGGGTATAAAACATCTGTACAAATATATCAAACACAAACCAAAGCCCTCGGTTAAACAGAGAATTGTAGCAGTGTTTTTATATGCAGAGAAAATGAAAACACTGGCACTTCACACAGGCTCAGTGGACTAGTTTCCTAAGAGAAGCTTTCAGCTGGTGTCTCATGTGAGTGAGCTCAGGTGTCCTCTAGGGGGTATCAACCTCAGTAAAACAATTGAACCTCAAAAATGAGACCTTCTGTTTGGCAATGCTTCTGTTTACACTCACATAACCACGTGGTGCAGTCTTGTGCAATCAGAAATTAGGTCAACATGGGCATTTAGTGCCCAGTTAGGTCTAAATGTGCATGAAGTTGCACATTTAGACCTAAAGTAAACAGAGGATCAGTTCTTGTTGTAGTCTGACTCAAACATTTTCCTATTGGATGACTTTAACTTGCTATCCAATAGCACTACACAAGTTACTTATTGATAAGTGTCCTCAGCAGGGATAATTAGGTCACTCTGGAATCCAGTTCCAGCACCAAATCTACTGCAATAGCTAAACTCAACCACATCTCTGAAAACTCATAGCTCAATAACACCTATAACACTCCTGACTTTGGACCTGCTCCAAACACAGAACATTTCTGTCTTAGCTTTAGAAGAATACCAGCACACCACATGTCTTCTCTGACTGTCTTTAAACACTGCTCACTTCCCGAGACCGATCTGTTCTACATTGCAATGCCTTACATCCATCATACAGTGCAGGGTGCATGCTGCTGTTGAACACTTGGAGGGAAAGGGGGGAGGGGGCAGCTAAAAGAAGTAAAACTTAATCTATGCTGTTTTCTGGTAGCACAGTCAGTCTTACACATTAAAAGTTGTATCACATGACAGCAGTTTGAATTGTAATATCCTATTAATCAGTCAGTCATGAACAGAGTGGCATAATTTGCATGCTTTATGGAATCAAATTTTAATGTATAAGGAGGAGAAAAAATCATCAAGGAGGATTTATCCTCAAATCCAACTCAGACCTATGTAAGAATATGTTGATTTAATGTATTTCAGTAGGTATACATTTAAAAAAAAAAAAAGTATATTTACTGAAAGACTGCAGTGAGCAAACATCCTACTTTCCAGAAAATTTAAACTAGGTAAAAGCTGATAAAGGGAAACACAAGCTATGATAAAGACTCTGCATGACCTTTAGCCTACTTTACTGCACCATCAGCCAAGACTGCACACAAACAGCAAGACAAGTAACCTATTATGCCTTTTCCCCTGCAAGAAACAATGCGTTTGCTATCAAGCCTAAAACACCGTGAAACAGTGAAACCATTCAGTCTCCACTGTAACATCTTCAATAGAAAGCTACCAAGCAGCTCTAGTAAAACCCATTCTAAAGCTGATCTGTTTTGCTTTTTCTTATTTTCTGTTATACATCAACTGTTACACTCATGGATGGTCGTATTAAACACAGGCAAATTTTCAAATAATGACATCAGATATCCCTGTGAGCCCAAAGGCTGAGGCTGTTTTTTTACTCTTGGATCTTTATGATGTCACTGAGAGGTGATGACTTTAATATGGTAATTTCTGAGCACAGAAGCTCCACCCACCTGCCAAACTTTTCAGACCTTCTGTTTACAAGAGGAATCCAAAAAAGGTTGAAAGGGCCTAAAAACAGTTTGTTTCAGACAGAAGATGACAGAAGGCCCAGTGCAAGAAACATAAGGATTATTTTGAACTGTGACTCATGCAAAGCTACTCTAGAGTCCAAGAATAAATATGAAGCTGAAAATGAGCACAAGAGTGTAATTTACTAATTGGCTGAAAATATGCAACTCTGACAGAAAACACTACGTGGATTCCAAACTGTGGATATTTTAATCTAAATAAAAGTCTCATTATTAAAATGAATTGAACTTCCCAGGCACAACATGGCTTACTCTGCTTCACACCAGTAAAGAACCCAATGGCCACAGATGTGATGCGGGGTAGTTCTTTGGGGGAAAATGCTTATTTTGAGAACTGTACAAGGTTTTCACACCACGCTTAAAAGCCAAAATACCTGTCAGTTACATCTTACATGGGCCTGATATCATTGTAACTTCACACATCCACAGCCTCAGTTATTTTTATGTTACTAACAATACAAGAAGGAAAATATGTCATTAAATCAAATCTTTTAAACAATTTTAAGACCCTGAGCTTTAAACCATTTGCCCAGGCCATCCTTTTTGGTGCCTCATTGGTGGATATGTATGCTGGCTCTTGTATATATCTTTACTCTGTGCTGTTTAGAATCTGGTCTGTGATATGTTTTATGAAGGCCGCAAGCTGAAATGCGTCAGTCAAATAATAAATCTGTTTTTCATAATATAATTATCTTTTTTTTTCTAATAAATTCTGACATTTAACTGGGAAGTTAGATAAAACTTCCAAATTTTGAAATGCAGCTATGACAGTGTTCATGTCTGATCTCTATGAATAATTGTGTTTTATGCTACAAAATGGCATAACAAACATTGTGCTCTTTCCTGTCTGCTGCAGTGACTTTAATACAACGGGCCTTTTTAGACGGAGACACTGAAGAAAAATAAAACAGACCCTGCTGGTCTGTGCTCTCGGTTTAGTAACTATGGTGTACGAAGGAAGGTGTGGCAGCTGAGTGTGTGACAGCCACATGTTTTCCATCTTCACTTTTGTTTTTATTGCTGCTTTACAACACATAAAGCTACATCTATTTGAGAGAGGACAGCCTGCAAGCACTATCACAGAAAACAGTAAACACAGGGTTGGCTATAACAGTGAGGGCAGAAAAACGGATGGTTAACATTGCTAGTAGAAAATTCAAACTTCACAGTCTTAATTGCATTTAAAAAAAAAAAGGTGAAGTCACTTTCTTTTTTTTCTTTTTTTTTTGCAAACTTACAGAAACAAGCACATGCAAAGAGCACTGCGTGGGTTTAATTACATTACGTGCTCATAGTTAAGGTTGTTTAAGTGTCTGCAAAGATAAATCAAACCCACATCAAGCAGAACAAATATCTAACATCAATTGGCTTTTATTTGCCTGCCTTGCAGCTTGTGCCTGTAGATGATTTAGATTCGAATGTCTCAGTTTTAAACTGAATTCTTCATTTCCATGTGAAAAGAGCCACTTGAGTACTGCACTGAGCAACGTTCTCGTTTGTGGAACAATGCGATCATGAATTACAAAATGTCCTCCTGCCCGATTAAGGTCAAGCACCAGTCACCAGCACAGTGCAGAGATTTATATTTAACCACGCCACACTGGTACCACTCTATTTTAACAGATTGTTCAGTCTTTCAGTGATAATGGGGGCTAGATGAAGATGATAAAATACCACAGCTACCAGTGGAAACCCAAAGTGGGTCACTGAGTCCTGGATCCAGGTTGTATCTTCTTGACTAAAGATACAACTTGCTATTAGAGAGCAGTGGATATTCAGACATGCTTTTTAACATATTATGATTTTTTCTTCATTATCTGGCTCCTTATTCTTTGAAATCTCACTTTTGATCAAAGCACAAGAAGAAAGACATGATTGGCACCTATCCAAAGCCTAAGCCTCACCGAACCTTTTTCTGTCAGGACACGCTGAAAACTATGCTTAATTTCATGCCAGATCTAACAGCATAATTGTCCAGATCAGCACTATAATAAAAGGGGAAAACCTGATCCAGGTTATAGACTAAACATGTGTGTCACCAGGAAATACTTAACAGTTTAATAAAGTTTTTTTTTTCATTATGAATAACAATGGCCCCAGTTATAAAAAGCAGCTCTAAAATTAACTGAGGGTTGGACTTGTTCTGACTATAATTATAGCCACTGATCATTGTCTGGGTCAGAAACTCCAAAATGACAACGTTTGGTCTGGTCCGGTCTATTTCAGTTAGCAGTTCTTTCTAATCATGGGCATCTGAAACCAGACTAAATTTAGAAGCAATTTAAAAAAAGGACCAGGAATTGGACGCACAGTTTTTAAGCCACTAATAATAACAATTATATTCTGAAGACAGTCCAGTTCCCCTCCAGGGTTCGTAACCAGGCTGCATAAATCCATTATAGGTTGGATCTAACTCCAGAGAAAACACAGTTCCAAGTTCCTGTTCAAATCTGTACCAGTCTAATCCTGAACAATATTATCACATCTTCTGCTAGTCCCACAATAGAACTGGTTCATGCCAGTTTAATTCCAGGAGACACAGCACCACCTTCTCCTGCAGGGAGGCTCAGTAGTAAATCTCATCCAGAATCCAGAATGGGGGCTAAAAACAAAATATTTTACATCTGTGACACTTCCCAGCCGCAGTCCAGGAGAGGTCCTGTATCCGTCTCCTTTTAAAGAGAAAACCACCTTTCTGTGCTTGTCAACTAAAACCCAGCTGAATCAGACAAGAATAAAGTCTCCTCTAAGCCACACAACAGTACCTTCTCCACCACGACTTTGACAGACTTTTCATCTTGTCCGGTGTCTGTCTTTGCTTTTTTCTGCGTTTCTTTTTCCCCCTTTGGTGCTTATGGGAGCTGTAGTTCTGCAGGCTGGCCAATATGGCTGTGTCAAACACTTCCTTGAGATTTTTTTGGGTCAGCGAAGAGCACTCTAAGTAGGCCACTGCTCCAATCTCCATCGCACAGTCCTGGGCATCCACTGGGTCCACGGGTCTTTCACGGTACTTCGCCAGATCAATGAGGACCTAAAGAAAATTACAAAAATATGAAATAAATATACTTACTAGTTTAAGCAAATAGCATCACATCACCCCAATACTATTTGTCTTAGAATTGCTTTTTACATTTTAATTGAGCCTTTTAAGGTATATCTGGATCTGACTTTAAGTTATATCTCTTTCCCCCTTGGATGCCTATTAGAGTCAAATCTCATCTTTATGGGGGAAAGACATACAGCATAAAAGTAGATCCAGGTGTGGCCCTTGTGGCTGTTTTAAAGTCAAGAGGGTGACTGCATGTTTACATGAGCACCGGCCTGAGGAGATCCTTCTCACAGAGTTAGTTATTGTTTTCCCTTTTCGGTCCTCTTAATCTGTATTGCCTGCTTTTAGTCTTCCTTTTTATAATTTTTTACATTTTTTGCCTGTTTTGTATGTTTTTCGTCTAAGCTCTTGTTTGTCTCTTTTTCTTAAATGAATTAGTCTTGTGTTTTTTCCAATTGCTACTTGCTGGAAATGGACTGACATTTGTACTGATCATTCAAAGTGCTTTAGACTACAACAGATATATATATATACCCAGCATCATCGAAAAACGTGTAAGCAAAAACGTGAAATCTACGACGGTCAAAACATGAAGTGGACATGAAAATGGACACGGTGGACCAGCGTGTTTATTACACGCTTTGATATCAGATTGCATCTTCATACTTTCATTAAGGGTAAATTGCATCCATGGTCAATTTTAGAATTGCCAGTTAAACTCACATATCTTTTTACTGTGGGACGAAGCCAGAAAGATTAGAATCTGACAACACTGATGTATAGCAGGAACACATTTGCAGGAACCTGCTTACTGTAAAGTGACAGTACTGACCTCAGCACACAATCAGTTGAGGAGACAGGAAAGATGCATCTGTACAGGCTTTAGCGTTTTTATGCACTGGGTAAGTTGCACAAAAAGGTTTTATAATCCAAACAGCTACAGCCCCTGAGTATACATGCATGTGCTTTTTCCTACAAACACATTATGCAATGCCAAAATTGCATTTGGTCATAATGTCGAAAGTTGCAACATTACCAACTTGTGACATTGCGACAACTCTTCTCTGTGGTCACAAAAAAACATCCAGACAGCACGGAGACTTGGACATTTACGAGGCTCCAGTTTGTGGTGCTGCTGAACGATGCTGTGTTTCTAATATTTACTCTACCCTGACTGATTTAAATGGAGCAGACAAAATGTATAAACCTCGACAGTGGTATAACTAAGGCTGCCAAAATGACCATAAAGGTGAATAAATATTTCTCTACAAGAGAATCAACACCAGCTGAACGTCATAACCTTCAAAATGTTACAGTTTAATTCTAGATTCACAACCAAGCTGTGCAATAACTATAATAACGCTTCCATTTAGTTTGTGCATGGTGTCATTGGTTTACACAATGATAAGAATGATAAGAGAGAGAAACAGGCAATAGAATTACATAAATTGTGATTTATGTACAGAATAAAAATCAACACCTTGACATCCTCTCTGAGATCACACTGCGTCCCGACAAGAACCAGCGGCGCAAAGGGGGCGTGTTTCCGAATCTCTGGTACCCACTTCTCAGGAACGTTCTGAAATGAGGCAGGGCTGACGACGCTGAAGCACAGCAGGAACACATCTGCACTGGTGTAACACAGAGGGCGCAGCTTGTCGAACTCATCCTGGAAAGGTTGTGAGAGACCGAGAGTGTTCACACAGAGATACTGTGATTCATCACTGCCTACCTCTGCTTCAAGGCAGTGGTTCTTAAACTAAAGGACGGGCCCCACTGCAGGTGGGATGATGAGGACTAGGAGTAACACAATGTTCAATTAATGTGATTTTGGTTTTAATATATAGCATACTTAAGCTATCATGCTAACCTTTAGTTTATTAAAGTTCACCTCAGATCCCATTTTACTGTTCATGATAGATAATAATTGGTAGAAGAGTGTGAACTTTATTTCTGCTTCTGGGGTGAAGCCTATCAGAAAAAGTTTGAGAAGCACATTTTATCAAAACCTAAAAATTGTCTTTCTGTTTTTCCTTGATCTCCAACTTTATCTTTCCTCTCTCATTCAATGTCCCACTGTTTTTGAGGGCAGCTGATCATTGTAGTGATAATCTACCATATTATCCCAGCAGTGCACTTTTCTCTGGAAGTGCAGGTTTAACTTTTGTTTCTTGCCATTTGCTATAGAACCAGGGTGATTGTACAACTGATGATGCTACATGTCATTAATGTTTGTCTTCTCTCTCCCAGAGTTTGTATTTTCTGCTGTTTTTTGTTTGTCTGTTCCTCCTTTCTCCTTACTCTTCTCTTTCCCCTCATTCTTTATCTGGTTGTACCAGAAGGCTACCACTTTCACTGGCTACTAATCAGATCTAGGTTGCATTTTAAAATTTTTGTTTTAATCTTTAGAGCACTACATGGACAGGCCCCTCCCTATATTGCTGATTTGATTCACATATACACCTCTCTCGTAACCTCCGGGGGACCACGGTGTTCCCCCACACTCGTTTCAGAGCTTGAGGGGACTGACCTTTCCTTGCATCCAGACTGTGGAATGCACTTCCTATATTTCTACAGCGTTCAGACTCTGTGGAGACCTTCAAAAAGCAGCTAAGGACATTTTTATTTCAAAAAGCTTTTAATTAGACCAGGGCTTTTATGATGTATTTGTGATTGTATTGAGTTTTTGTTACCTCTCTTGTGAAACACTTTGTGACATATGTCTGTGAAAAGTGCTATATAAATAAACTTTTACTTACTGATTTACTTTACTGTTTCTCTTCCTGCTAAAAATAAGTTCTTTCTCCCCATTGTCACCAAATCCTTTCTCATAGGGCATCAGCTGATGGTTGCAGTTTCCAGATACTACAAACTGTCTTACATATAAATACAGCTGAAGTGAGCTGAAAAATGGTGATTATAATGTTTTTTACATGTTACATGTCAAGGTTATTACAGCTAACTAAAACGAAACTTAAAAACTAAAACTAGATGTGAAACTAAAATAAAAATAAAAACTAGAACCAAATGAAATGATTTTGTAAACTTAAACTAACAAAAATAAAATAAAAACATAGAGGAAATGTCCATTTTTAGTTTTAATGTTTGAGTATTTGTTACTTTGGATCAAATAAATGTATTACAACTTGCCTGATGAGTCACTGATAGACTTGTTTTTTTGAGACTCTATTTACAAGACTGTGAGCTGACTGTGAGTTAAAATGTTTTGGGGTTTTTGTTATACCTATAGTAATTTTCCTAAATCTTGCCTCTGATTATTATTATTATGCCCTCAAAAATAATGCTTAAAAAACTAACACTGAAACTAATAAAACATAAATTAAAACTAAACATTTTTGAACAATAAAAACTAAACTGAAATAAGAAAATCCACTCTGGAAACTTACTGAAACTAAACTGAATTAAAAACAAAAAGTCAAAATGAAGTAAAAAATAAAAACTCATTAGAAAAAAAAAGACTATAATAACTCTGGTGCATGATTATGTGATTATACTGCATGTGTGGTGATTTTGTTTTACCATATTTGTTTTATCTCTATCAGCATATACCCTCTGTTTGATGTTTAACCAGTTGTAGCTTATCACAGTGTTCTACATCTTCCACTATCTTCAAACAAACATCTACTCCTTCGCAAATGTAGACAGAATTACATCACTTCCTGTGTGCCAGAGAGTTATTCCAAGGAAAGACCTAGAGATACACAAAACACTGATTTATCTTTAGTCTGTGAGTAATCCTAATCTATGTTCCTGTCATCTATGAAACATCCCTGCAATGTAGAACCTAATGAACTTCATGTTTTAACCTGTTTACATGTTATCCCACTGACTAGGGCTAGGACGTGCATTGTCCTGTTTCAATGCAGCCTCTTTAGCACGTCTTACCCCTCTTCCCTCCCATTTCCTTTGTAGCTCAGGCAAAAAAAAAAGGCATTTGTCTTACTGGATGCTACTCAGACAGGCAAGAAAGTAAGAAAGAATGATTTCCTTGGGAGAGGCATTGTGTCCAACATGAATTTAAAAAAAGAACAACAGGAAACACTGCCCTCTGAGTGTCTAGTGTTAGTTTGTACAGAGGTCACTGACCTGTCCAGCTGTGTCACAGAGTTGTAGTTTAACTGGCTGCCCGTCCACTGATACCACCGCTACATGCACACATGCACACACACACACACACACACACACACACACACACACACACACACACACACACACACACACACACACACACACACACACACACACACACACACACACATCATCTTGAGGTTAGTATCACCAATGTAAAGTTTACTGTTGTAATAAAATGACAAACTTTGACTTTGATGACAACACAAACTGGCAAAAAAGTCAGTATGATAAAAAAAATTAAAAGAATATGAATTAAAATATTTAATATATTAAATAAGTCAAGTAAACACATAAATCAATCCCTTGAGACAGCATCTAGTAGGCAAAACTGTGGCTGTGTGAAATAGGATCATTAAAGCCAAAGATATCATTTCTAACACTTGATGAACTGAAACTTAGATCATTGGATTTATTGGATCCTATGAACCATGTCATGAGTTTCTCCTATTTTTTACCTGAGAAGTTGTCAAACGCAGTCGGGACGTACTCGGTTGGATAGCCGTTGGTGGTGTAGCTGACCACCAGGCTGGTTTTCCCCACAGCCCCGTCCCCGACCAGGACGCACTTCACCCGCTTCTCCGCTGCTCCGGCTCCCGCTGACCCTGCCGCGGATCGCCGCGTCCTGCCCGAGCCTCTGTCCCGGCTCCGGACCCTCCGCGGGGGCACAGGCGGAGCAGGGGACACCGGTGCCGGCTTGTAGCAGCCATCGCCCCGCTGGGGCATCTGGCACGGAGAGGAGGGTGACATGGAGCCCGAGGAGACCCGGGCGGGAGGTTCAGTCCTGTTGAGGGCCAGTTTTCACTCCGTCCATTCTTCCGTTAACGTCCGCCACAGTTTGTCAACTGACTTTATGTGGTAGCCGAAGCCCTCTTCCTTTTAGTTACCATGGTTAAATCACCAAGGTTGGACCCGAGGCTCACCCAACACAGCCCCTTTAAGCGTCATGATTTATTAAATTATTAATGAGAGTCCGATTCTAAGAGCGGAGGATGAATTAACGTTGGCCGCTGGTCTGAGTCTATGTCCGTCCAGACGTCCAACGGACAGACCCGCCGCTAACTCCCCTTCAGTGACATCACGGTGCCTCTGTGTGTGTGTGTGTGTGTGTGTGTGTGTGTGTGTGTGTGTGTGTGTGTGTGTGTGTGTGTGTGTGTGTGTGTGTGCTTGGATTACAGGTGTTGTGGGGACACATAGCGGTTGCACGCACTCACACTGTATGGACTTGCAACTCTTCGGAGGACAAACTCTTCGGATGTCTTACAAATCCATTAAGGTTTAGATTGATGTTGGTGTTAACTAAGTAAAAAAAGTAGTAGACGATGGTTTCATAGACTGAAATTTGATCTATTTTTTCCCTCTTTTTTTCCTGTTGCTTTTGTTTTCTTTCTTTTGAAAATGCTCTGCTGCTTTCATCAAGCATTATAGTGGCGTTTTCCTTGTATGAAATATCAGCATTATAGTCTAACATCTTTATTTTCATTTTTTGAAATGAAAACCATGGTATGTGGTTTTCTCTTCTTTTTGTCTATTCTGGAGTACTTACTGCAAATCGCATACCACATCTTATCACACCACAGCAAAGCTGGTTTACTGGTAGCCTATTATGTACTTTACTACTGGAACTTAAAAACAAACTGAAGTCAAACATAGAGGAACAAAAGATCCCCAGTTCACAGAGACACAAATGCCTTGTGGTTTGCATATATATATATATATATATATATATACACACACACATGGATACACAGTATATGAGGGGGGGAAAGTTTTGTCCAATTATAATGAGTTGAAAGTCAATATTTGGTGTGACCACCTCTATTCTTCAACACAGTCTGAACTCTCATAGCCAGCTTTCTTGTGATTTCTTTAAGTGGTCTTCAAGAATAGTTCTATAGGCTTCTTGTAGGACATTCAAAGTTCTTTTTTGGACATTGGCTGCCTTTTGTTCCATTTTCTGTCAAGACGATCAAGTGATGCTGAACCCTCCCTTATTTACACCAAGTCTAAGCTGATGGGGGCTTCCCACGATGTACTGAGCATTTCTTTTTCACTCATCTCTTTTCACTTTCTGTGTATTGATACACCACTTTGCATTTAATCATTACTTATAATTAATATCTGGCTCATTTCCACAGTGTGTCTTTTGTCCTGTCCCCTTCCTCTCATCCCCAAACGGTTGCCCCTCCCTGAGCCTGGTTTTGCTGGATGTTTCTTTGTCTTAAAAGGGAGTTTTTCCTTCCCACTGTCACCAAGTTCTTGTCTATAGAGGGTCATCTGATTTTTGTTGTTTCCTTCTGTATTATTGTAAGGTCTTCACCTTAAAATAGTTATAAAGCACCATGGGATGACTGTTGCAATTTGGCACTATATAAAATTTAACTGAACTGAATGATCCCACACTTCTTCAGTAATGTTAGGGTCCAGGTTCTGGGGAGACTATTGTGTGTTTTTCTATCCAGGTATGCATATGCTGCATTTTTAGTGGGATCATTACTATGCTAAAAAAAAGAAAAGAACTGTAGCTGCTACCAATCAGATGCTTTTCAAAACTGATGGTGCTTTTCTGCGTTCATAATTTCATCAATTTTGACAAGATCCCAACACCAAGGCTGAAATGCAGCTGTAAAACATAACAGTACCTCCACTGTGTTTTACAGTTGGCTGTAGACATTCAACTCTCTTGAACTCCTCCATTGATGATGATTCATCACTCCATCAGATCCGCTGCTACTGATTTTGAGTCCAGTTCTTGTGTAATTATTAATACCTCTGCCTTAACCCCCCCCCCCCCCCCTTATTTCCCCTTCTTAAGAATGAGAATGAATGAATGAGGCATTAGTGAACAGTGCGTGGATGAAGGGCCAGACACAACATTGATTCATCCCTTGTATTCTGTTGTTTTTATGCTTGCCTGACTCATAGGGAAGTGTTAAGTAGCTTAACAAAAACTTTGAAAGACCCCCAGAAAACCCAGAGAACTGTGTCTTAAGAACATGGATGGGATTTTTTTTTCTTTTCCCCCCCCCCCCCTCTGCCTCTTGCTTTATTAGCCTTACTTATTAGCCTTGCTATTCCAGCCTTATGACAGCTGAAATAGCCTCCTAGCATAAGATAAGATAAGATAAGATAAGATAAGATAACCTTTATTAGTCCCACACGTGGGAAATTTGTTTTGTCACAGCAGGAGTGGACAGTGCAAAAGTTATGAGGCAAAAATTAGAATACAATAAGAATAAATACAGTACACAACTGTACAGAATAGAATAAAATAAAATACTATATACAGTAGAATAAAATAAAATAAATATACAATAAGATAAAAATAGAATACAAATACAAATACTATATACAACTGAGTAAAAATACAACGATGACAGAAAGGATTATTGCACTTAGTATTATTGCATATGTATGGATGTGTGTGCTTGATCAGTTAAAGTCTTTATTATGGAGTCTGACAGCAGTGGGGAGGAAAGACCTGCGAAATCTCTCCGTCCCACACCGTGGGTGCCGCAGTCTCCCACTGAAGGAGCTGCTCAGTGCTGTCACAGTCTGCTGCATGGGGTGGGAGATGTTGTCCATCAGGGATGACAGCTTAGCTGCCGTTCTCCTGTCACTCACCACCTCCACTGGGTCCAGAGGGCATCCTAGAACAGAGCTGGCCCTTCGGATCACCCTGTTCAGTCTCTTCCTGTCCCCAGCAGAGATGCTGCCGCCCCAGCAGACCACGCCATAAAAGATAGCAGAAGCCACAACAGAGTCATAGAAGGTCTTCAGGAGTGGGCCCTCCACTCCAAACGACCTGAGTCTCCACAGCAGGTACAGCCTGCTCTGCCCTTTCCTGTAGAGGGCGTCTGAGTTATGAGTCCAGTCCAGTCTGTTGTTCAGATGAACACCAAGGTACCTGTAGCTGTCCACAGCCTCAATGTCCATACCCTGGATGTTCAGTGGTTGCAGTGGAGAATGCTTGTGCCTGCGGAAGTCTACCACCAGCTCCTTGGTTTTACTGGCGTTGATCTGGAGGTAGTTCAGCTGGCACCAGTCCACAAAGTCTTGAGTCAGTCCTCTGTACTCCTTGTCGTCCCCATCAGTGATGAGGCCGACTATTGCAGAGTCATCAGAGAACTTCTGCAGGAAGCACTGGGTGGAATTGTGGGAGAAGTCTGCAGTGTAGATGGTGAAGAGGAACGGAGCCAGAACCGTTCCCTGTGGGGCCCCCGTACTGCAGACGACCCTGTCCGACACACAGCCCTGAGTCCTCACATACTGTGGTCGGTCGGTGAGGTAGTCCAGGATCCAGGTAGTGAGGTGATGGTCCACTCCAGAGTTCACCAGCTTGTCCTTTAGAACCGAGGGAAGAATGGTGTTGAAGGCACTGGAGAAATCAAAGAACATGATTCTCACAGTGCTTCCAGCGGTCTCCAGGTGAGCGAGGGGACGATGTAGGAGGTGAATGACGGCATCATCCGCTCCAATGCCAGGCTGGTAGGCAAACTGAAGTGGGTCCAGTGATGAGCTTATTAGGCGCCGAAGCTGAGCCAGGACCAACCGCTCCAGGGTCTTCATCAGGTGGGATGTCAGAGCCACCGGCCTGTAGCTGTTGAGGTCCTTGGGGCGTGAAGTCTTTGGCACTGGTACAACACAGGAGGTTTTCCAGAGCTGTGAGCTGTAGTCCCTCCAATTCCAATTTAAAGCAAAATATAAATATTGAGGGGAGCCTCGGGAAAGAAAAATAGAGCTATATCACGTTATAACGTGAAAAGTACAATATAAATATTATAATGTACGAACGTTATAATTATGTATATTGTAATAACGTGAAATTATATTATTCAAACGTGACTTTTTGTAAAACTTTTTAGACTACAGGTGTGACATTTGCGCCATCTGGTGGACACAACAAAATACAACTAAAGTTAAACTTATTAAAACATATTAAAACTCTACTTGTAGAATAGCAGTCAAACGTGTTAATTCAAGCCACCAAGCACTATCATATATTTATGAGTATTTACCAACAGAGTGACAGTTTCGAGGCCCACGGAACAAAAGTCTGGGCTGTGTTTCCTCACGGACGAGTTTCAGAACTGTAGCAGCATGTGTTTTGGTTGTGAGATGTAGAAGACGCTCCGTTAGTAAGGGTTAGAGTCTGTTCGTTAAATATTCTGTAATACCAGTATGTCCTCGGCGGAGGTAGTTCTGGGTTTCCTGGAGGATGCGGAGCCGTGGCGGCTTCGGTCTCCTCAGTTCCCGAGTAAAGTCGGAGGGAAGCCGGCGTGGCTCAGCCAGAGAGGCCTGCCCTCTCTGCCCGGACTGGAGTGTGAGATATGCCGTCTGCCTATGGTTTTCCTGCTGCAGGTGAATCTCCAGGAGCCATGTTATCCTACTTCATAAAAATATTTACTTCACTGTACTGTACTGTGGTATAGAGAGATGTGCTGACAGTATAATATAAAGACTGAAATAACTTTTAGACTACAGTTTTGGTGTCCTGTATAAAGAGTTAAACAGTAAACTTAAAGAAGTCCAGACGCTTTTCTTTGCAAGCTCCTTTGACTACGATGACCTGGATGACTGAGAACCTTCACAGACAAACAGTAAACATATTAACACAACATTTTTAGCAGCATAAACACAAAGAAAGGAAAGTGGCACACATATCAAACATTTGTATTTTATAAGCCTCCTAAAAAGGTACATACTGAAATATATCCTTAATAAATTAGAATCCCCCAAAATATATTTAATTGCATGGTTTAGGTACTAGACCTTCATTAGCCGGCTGGTTATTGATATATATTCTGATATAAGAATCTGAACATATTACCCAGGTGGTGTACAATGTGTGAGTATTTTTCAACTTTAATTAAGTACTTTTTACAAGCCTGATCTCTCTCTCTCACACACACACACACACCCACCCACCCACCCTATACCTAAGTGCACACATACTCAAATCTGGGTCAACTCCAATTTAACTTCTGCATCCCACCTCAGCCTTATTCACTATAAATAAATAAATACTAGATTTACCTGACTTGTTGCAGGTGTATGCACCAATATCCGGTCAGGACAGAAGTTTTCACCGAACGCTCTTTCTCTTCTGCTGCAAAACTCCAGAGTGCTACACGCGAAATGACAGCCGCTGCATGAAAGGTAGTTCTTCACTGTTTGATGTCTGTCACTTCCCAGGGGTGATGTTGTGAGATGTTGTCTGATTCTACTAATTTTTCTCAATAGATTTTGCAGTATTTCTTAAAAAGCTGTGTTTTCCTTCATGCCAGTTTTCAGAAACCAGTTACAGAGGAGGAACGAGTTCTACCCCTATGACCCTCCAGCAGGTTTGTGAATTTTTGCTGCCTAACTCTTAATGAAGTATTCAAGATTCAATTTCTGAGTATTTGTAGAAGAATATGGTGGTGGTAGCATCATACTCTGGGACTGTTTTGTTGTTAGTAGTGCTGGTGGTTCCACAAAGTGGATGAAATAATGAAGGAATGGAATACCAGTTTAACCACTTTGTCACACTTGGATGTTCCTTCCAGCTACCAAAAGTTTCTGGTTGAGGTGCAATTTGCTAAAGAACATTTAACAAAATATACAGAGTGTGTATGTATATATTTGAACCTTATACTATACTTTTCACCCTGTGTGGAGTATAAAAATGTGTATGTATGTGAACCTTTGACCAAAACTGTATATCAACAAATATAAAATTATCATCTTCCCTTTAGAGGATGAACCACCCTGTGATGCTGAGGAGGGCCAGAGTGTGTTGCCCGTTTCGGGAGTTAAACTGTGTTGGGTGTGCGGATGCCCCGGTAACAAAGCCTGCTCTCGGTGCCACACTGTGACCTACTGTGGAAAACACCACCAGACCCTCCACTGGAAACAATCTCACAAGAAGGAGTGTTGCAGCCAAGGTGTGTGTGGGGGATATTTACTGGAGCTGCAAAAATCGTAATCACATTTTTTCAGTGTTGAGTTTAATGATTGTGTTCATTAAACCTTCCAAAGAAGAAATCTGGTTCTGAAATTTTAATAGATGAATACATAAAATGAATTTAGAGTAAAAAAAAAAATGAAAGGAGTGAATTTGGATTTTTATAAAGAGGCAAAAGTAAAGAAAGGTGATGAGTTCAAAATCATAAAACAGCACAATAAACCTTTTATTAATTGATGGAAGCTAAGGTTGTAATTGAAAATAATATTTGAGTAATTTCACAGCCCTCGGTACATTTAGATTAATTGGTGATTGTAAAATGGGTGTTAGCCCTTTAGTGGGCAGCCGATCTGATCCAGAGTGTATCTATATTTAGAAAAGCGATGGATAAAAAGAGAAGTGGTCCATAATCCTTTTCCGTGAGTTAAGAGAATTATGACCGTCATTTCTCATCACTAGAAAGACTAAACTTGTCCGTCTCTGTCTAGAAGGGTCTCCTGTTACACCCTCCCCGCTCCTCTTTCCTGAGACTGAGCTGGTCACTGAGCCAGAGGAGGAGGAGAAAGATGTCAAAGAGGCTGAAGGAGAACAAGAAGAAGAGGACGGTGGAGGGATCATTACTCAGAGGAGTGTGGATTGTCCCGCCTTGGCAGAATGTAAGGTTAAAGGTTAAAGTTTTTCTCAGTTTTCAATTGAAAAGTGAACTTTTATGTAGAAAAGTCCAGTCTTAGTGATGTATACAGTGGGGCAAAAAAGTATTTAGTCAGCCACCGATTGTGCAAGTTCCCCCACCTAAAATGATGACAGAGGTCAGTAATTTGCACCAGAGGTACACTTCAACTGTGAGAGACAGAATGTGAAAAAAAAAAATCCATGAATCCACATGGTAGGATTTGTAAAGAATTTATTCGTAAATCAGGGTGGAAAATAAGTATTTGGTCAATAACAAAAATACAACTCAATACTTTGTAACATAACCTTTGTTGGCAATAACAGAGGTCAAACGTTTACTATAGGTCTTTACCAGGTTTGCACACACAGTAGCTGGTATTTTGGCCCATTCCTCCATGCAGATCTTCTCGAGAGCAGTGATGTTTTGGGGCTGTCGCCGAGCAACACGGACTTTCAACTCCCGCCACAGATTTTCTATGGGGTTGAGGTCTGGAGACTGGCTAGGCCACTCCAGGACTTTCAAATGCTTCTTATGGAGCCACTCCTTTGTTGCCCGGGCGGTGTGTTTTGGATCATTGTCATGTTGGAAGACCCAGCCTCGTTTCATCTTCAAAGTTCTCACTGATGGAAGGAGGTTTTGGCTCAAAATCTCACGATACATGGCCCCATTCATTCTGTCCTTAACACGGATCAGTCGTCCTGTCCCCTTGGCAGAAAAACAGCCCCATAGCATGATGTTTCCACCCCCATGCTTCACGGTAGGTATGGTGTTCTTGGGATGCAACTCAGTATTCTTCTTCCTCCAAGCACGACGAGTTGAGTTTATACCAAAAAGTTCTACTTTGGTTTCATCTGACCACATGACATTCTCCCAATCCTCTGCTGTATCATCCATGTGCTCTCTGGCAAACTTCAGACGGGCCTGGACATGCACTGGCTTCAGCAGCGGAACACGTCTGGCACTGCGGGATTTGATTCCCTGCCGTTGTAGTGTGTTACTGATGGTGACCTTTGTTACTTTGGTCCCAGCTCTCTGCAGGTCATTCACCAGGTCCCCCCGTGTGGTTCTGGGATCTTTGCTCACCGTTCTCATGATCATTTTGACCCCACGGGATGAGATCTTGCGTGGAGCCCCAGATCGAGGGAGATTATCAGTGGTCTTGTATGTCTTCCATTTTCTGATGATTGCTCCCACAGTTGATTTTTTCACACCAAGCTGCTTGCCTATTGTAGATTCACTCTTCCCAGTCTGGTGCAGGTCTACAATACTTTTCCTGGTGTCCTTCGAAAGCTCTTTGGTCTTGGCCATGGCGGAGTTTGGAGTCTGACTGTTTGAGGCTGTGGACAGGTGTCTTTTATACAGATGATGAGTTCAAACAGGTGCCATTCATACAGGTAACGAGTGGGGGACAGAAAAGCTTCTTACAGAAGACGTTACAGGTCTGTGAGAGCCAGAGATTTTCCTTGTTTGAGGTGACCAAATACTTATTTTCCACCCTAATTTACGAATAAATTCTTTACAAATCCTACCATGTGGATTCATGGATTTTTTTCTCACATTCTGTCTCTCACAGTTGAAGTGTACCTCTGGTGCAAATTACTGACCTCTGTCATCATTTTAAGTGGGGGAACTTGCACAATCGGTGGCTGACTAAATACTTTTTTGCCCCACTGTATATTTATTTCATTATAATTTATAACCAATCCTGACCCTTCTGTTCTCTATCAGCCCTGGCAGAGAGCGACCTGGACGAGATGGCAATGCACGAGACTGAAGACAGTAAAGTGTTCCAGAGGTTTAAGAAGAAGATCGCACCTGAACCTCACCAGGTAGAAAATAGAAGAGCTGAAAAGATCCAGACGGTTGTTTTCTTCTGTCCATATCTCACAGTGTTTGTCATTTCTAGGTGATACGTTACAGTCGAGGGGGCTCTCCCTTGTGGGTCTCCTCTCAGCACATCCCTTCAGATGAGGATATCCCACCATGCACCTGTGGTGCCAAGAGGACGTTTGAGTTCCAGGTAATCGACCTGCTGATCTGTTGAAGACCTGCTCGGGTCTTTAATCTTTCGCTAATGGTTGATTTATTCACAAGTTTGTGCTGTTGCTATCCTGTGTGCGTGTAGGTGATGCCGCAGCTGTTAAACAGTCTAAGCGTGGACTCGACTGGAGCTAGCATTGACTGGGGGACTGCGGCTGTCTACACGTGCTCTGCCAGCTGTGAACGCAGCGACCAGTACTGCCCCGAGTTCATCTGGAAGCAGGACTTCAGCTCAGATCAACACACGCAGACTGAACGAAGATGATGGGCGTCCCTTGTTTCATGCATAGCAGGAAAAGCACAGGTGGTGCTGATTTCATTAATATGTTTAGGCGACTCCGCTTCAGTGTGTTCGTTCACCCACGTGGCTTGGTGGGACACCTGATGTTGACATATCCAAATGTTTCACCTGAACTTGTCATTCAGTCAAAAAGCTGCGTGGTGCTGCAGGTAAGAGCTGACTACTTATGCTGACTGAGCTAATCACATGGGAGTAATGCTGCCTCTCCCTATTAAATGGACTGGAGATTTAACTAATCATAAACTTTGTGCAAACATAAACATCAGTGTAAAATGCCATCTCCAAATGTATAAACGACGTGTGTGCAAAAAGACGTGTGTTGCATCATTAAAAACAAATTTAGCAAAACAATGTTTAAAGAAACATCTGGATTTTTCCACTAATCACCTCACAGCGGCTCACCAGCGTCCACCCACACAGTTTAATAACCACAGCAATAAGTCACCAATTGAGACAAATTCTGACATTTACCAGCAAGACTCACCTCAAGTTACTGACTACGTCTTTCAAACTCTATTCATAGTTCAGGTTAAGTATCTTAGCCAGAACATTTAAGTAATTAAAATGTATTCAGATACAGAAAACCGAATGTTTTAATGAACGAGTCTGATAAAGGGCTGCACAGGAAAAACACATCAAATACTTGATACCAGCTACAGTATGCTATGATGCATGCTCCTTTACTGCTATATAATATGAAACAAGGATGAAGCCACTGCCAAACCTGTTTACAGCTGTGGATTTAACCTAAAATTAGTACCATATTATCCTAGTAAGAGCTCTTCCCTCTCAAACTGCTGGCTCATTTGTGGTTCCTAGAATTTCCAAAAGTAAAATGGGAGGCAGAGCCTTCAGTTATCAGACGCCTCTGTGGAACCAGCTCCCAGGTTGGGAATCAGGAAACTCTCTCTAGAATTAAAACTTTTAAAGTTTACTTACTTTTATTTTTTCATGTCTATTTAAGTGCTATTTATGACACTATGTTTGCACTGAAGCACCGCAGCAATTTCCTAATGTTGTAAACCTGCTCAACATTTGGCAATAAACCCCTTTCTGATTCTGATTCTGCTATAGTCCGAGGCCCCTCCCTGAGCCTGGTTCTGCCAGAGGTTTCTTCCTGTTAAAAGGAAGTTTTCCTTTCCCACCATCACCAAGTGCTTCCTCATAGTAAGTCACGATTGTTGCTTTTGTATTTTTAATATTGTAGGGTGCTTAGCTTGCAATATTAAAGCACTTTGAGGTGACATAAATAACATTGAATTCAAAACACAGGGGGTTAACCAAACAAAAACGGTGCTTAATCCAACAGAAGACCCAGATCCAACAAAGGAGTCCGTATGTACAAGTTTATTAACGCACTGAGAAGTACATTAACAGTTTAAGAAGCATGTAGATGCGACAGGTTCCTGATTGATTTCCATACATACAGTTGATAAAAGTGGCTTAACTGAACATGTGAACCAAACGATCTGCCAATCAAATATTCTGAACCGGTTAAGAACTACATGTTAACACTGGTGTGAAGGATGTGCCCAGCTGAACCTGCATGAGATACACAAGCACATCAAAACGTGACCAGAATTAAAACACATTTAAACGGCTTTTTTCCCCAGCTGTGTGTCTGAGCACAGTTCACTAGTAACCAGGACAGAGTCATATTTTTCTGTTTGTAAAACGTACCTAAAAAAAACTTTTAAATATAGGTTTGATTAGCCAAAAACAAATTATTAAAATTAAAAATATTAAAAATATGCAGCAACGTGATGCATATTTTACCTGCCATCAATCACTAGATGTAAATTCAGGATTAGGTTGGCAGCCGCTTCTTGTACTCAAAGCTAATAGCGTCTTTCTTGCAGGTCACATTTCAATCCTGGCTAAACTTAAATGCCAGTGATCTTACAAACACGCTGTCCTGTTAGTCAAAGAAACAAAAAGAATATCTGCAGAGCAGCATCTCCTTCAAGGTCGGAATCACTTATTTACAGTAGAAAAAATATTTCTATATGTACATACACATGAAAGTTTGAGCATTAAAACACTTCTTTCAAAAATTACAACATGTTATCTGCTCCAGAGAAAATTTTAGACCGACTCCAAACTATTAAAGAATTAAGCAGGATTGCAACAGGAAACCAAACTGATGAACTACTCAACTTCAGCTGTAGGATTTGGATCAGTTTAGTTCAACTTTAAGTGTTTCAAACTTTAAGAGAATTCACTGTCAATAACTGCTGAACTTACCGGCCTTAAATTTAGAAAGAAATCTACCTTTGCAAAGTAGGCGAGTTCGGTTTTGAAGTCTCTCTCTCTGATTTGGGGCTTACAGAGCTGATTATGTCAAAATAAAATATGAGCAATTAATAAAAACCAGAAGTAGAAAACTAACTGCAGAAAAACAAAAAATAAAATAAAAACAGTCCAGGACTGCCCCTTTTCTAATTAGCAGTTTTTACACTTTCTTACAATCTTATGTACAATCGAAAGAGGACTTAAAATGTGTATGAAATAAACTGACTTTTAAATATAGAAACTTGTGAGATCATAACACAGAAGAGACAATCCTTAAAACCCTGCTTTTAAGATAACATGAAATACTGTAGGGACAAAAAGTAAAAGTGAGGGAATCACTTCATTGTAGCACATCTCTTACAGAGGTCCACATGAAGAGGTCAGCGTAAGGCTGATGCTTGATGTGAAGCTTAAAAAAGAAAAAACAATGTTTGAAACAGGGTTGTGGGGATGATAAAAGAAGAGATGCAGGGTCTATGTTGTCTTCCGAAAGCCTTTGAGGATGGGGTATATGTTTTCAAAAGCGTCGTAGATCTCTCCTCTCACTTTGGCACCTTAAACAAAAACAGGGAGTACAGTAAGTTACAAAAGTTAATTCACAACAATCATTAACAGAGTTTGAAAACTGAATTTAAAATGTTTGCACCCTCACAGAATAACGTCCTCACTATGCACTGTGGCACTTTAACTGTTGTTTGTTTATTATAGATTTATTGTATTATTTTTATCCCGATCCACTTTAAAACAATTTCCTGTTACGAAATCAAAAAAAAAAAAGCATCTATTGATCAACGTTTAGTACTATTATAGTTTTATATAGTTTTATTATAGATTCATTGGATCATGGGTTCAAGGAGGTTATTTGAAGATATTTTGTTAATTTGATTTTCGCCAACTACACAAATCAACTGACTGGAACTCCCTCAAACTTTATCATTTACGACTGGAGAAGCTATTAAATCAAATCCTTTCTGTCTCTCCGACAGTCAGTATATCATTCGACTGTGCAGAGATTCTGTGTGAAACATTTTCCCAACTACAAAATGTCCAGTTCAGTATCAACTTTAAATGTATCATCAACTCCATGTTTAATTCTTGGACTCGCGATTTCTTTTGTATGGCTCATACATCAAAATAATTTATCTTATTTACGATGAGTGGCAAGGACATGAGGACATTTAGAAAACAAGACTAACAAACTTTAACTTCTCCTCCTGTGTTTAATACACACAAAAGAGAAATGTTTTGTTTTTTAAGCAGACAGGATGGGCTCTTACCTGTGAGTACAACTTTCCCAGACACAAAGATGAGCAGGACAATTCGGGGTTTGATCATTCTGTAAATGAGTCCTGGAAACAGCTCCGGCTCGTAGCTGCAAAACACAAGTCGGTTATTTTAGTTCTTAAAAAGCAAAGAGTACAAAATCATTAACAATCATTTTTAATTTTGCAATTCACATGCTTTCAGTCATTTTAAAACAAACAAAAACTACCTGCTAAACTGCTGATGTGTGAGGACCAATCCCTCCAGCCGAATGGGGAACTTCACATCACAGCTGCCCACCATGTTCTGAATCTTGAAGTCCAGGAACTTGGCGGGAAAACCGAGCTTCTGCACAACACGCGCATATTTTCTGGCTGCTAACCTCGACTGCTCCTCACTAGAAAGATAAATGTCATCGAGAGCCCAGGGGAGCAGTCAAATATTAGTAAAGTAAAGCAGAAAGACTTTCCCCCCCTTTTTTGTAAAAAAAATAAAATAAAAAAATTTAACTGTAATCTGACCTCTTGGCTCCTGTGCAGACCATCTTTCCAGAGCTGAAGATCAGAGCAGTGGTCCTGGGCTCTCGTATTCTCATGATGACAGCAGCAAAACGCTAATGAATGGAGACAGCGAGGCTGACCATTATTACACACGTTACTTTTAAAATACAATAATTTCTGCTTGAATTTGATCCAAGCTGGGATTTTAATTCTATATAGATATTTGAGTTCGGTAGAGGAGACATGTTTAAATATTTATTTTTTAAAAGTGAGTTAAACAGGGGGCTGAAGAAGGAAAGATGTTGAGACTAGAGCTGTGTGCAACTAGTCGACTACAAGAATAAACAAGAACACAAGTCTGTTAACGTGTTTTTTCAGTTTCAAAAGCAGTTTAACTCTCCTCCCACCAGCCATCTCTTACAGCTCTTCTAGAGGTGGTGGCTGACTCAGAAGAAGGCATCCCTGCTTAGACTGCCGCCCCTGAGTCCCACACCCAGATCACAGGCAGAAAATGAACGCTATGGACAGCTGGATGGATTTACAACACCAGATAACCATTAGTTGTAATATGTAATGACATCACTTTCTGCAAAATCTCTATGTGATGAGAAGTTGTAAACAGGGTGGAAATTAGGTAGCTGACAGCTGTGTGTAGTAGTGCAAATCTACACGACCAATCATTGTGCAACAAAATGTACCTAACTGTTTCAGCTGGATCTTAAAAACCCACAGAATATATATATATATATATATATAAAGACAGCACACCCTGTCTCTTTTGACCAATTTAGACTAATCAGCTGATGAGAGTTTCTCTCTCTGGTTTATTATCTAGTACAGTGGATTCCAGAGTGTGCGTCGAAGTAATAACAGAAATTCAGTTTGTAATCACTCACAAGTATTTATAGTTACATATTTGTATTAATGAATTTAATTATATAAAAATGAATTAAAAACTGGAAATATGAGGTAGTTCATTTGTTATATTAATCATTACACTGACCTTAATTTACTCCTCTTGTACTGAAGTTTGTGTCACTTTGCATATGATTGGGTAGCATTAGCAATTTATAGCCAATGGCCTGTGTTGTTTAAGTTTTTGAATACAATTATCAAGGAAATACGCCACTCTGTCTTTTATTTTGATTAGAGTGGATATTTAAGATTTGGGCCCTGTCAGAATTCCTGGTTTTCAAGTGGGCCACAGCACTCTTGACTTTAGGCCTTTCTAGTAAATTAATTACCAGGAACATCCACAATTTGTAATTTGTAGCCTGCAGCCAGTAAAGTCACATCAGTAAGCTGTAGAGCAATAAAAAGCCAAGAGCCTCACCTTTGGGTTGTACTCTGCATTTCTGGCTCTCAGGGCAATGGTCTTCAAATCCAGTTTACAGCCTAAGTTTACAGTAGATACTATATTTCTAAAAGTGAAGGGGAGAAAAGAACAAGAGAAAACAACTGAGTGAAGGACATACAAACAATTAAAAATTTCATTCCCTTAAAGTACAATTTGGTTCAATATATGTGCAGGAATTTCTTTCCTTTTAAAGCAGTTATCACCAAAAATGGGGGTGGGTGGGATGAGATGTGAAACATACTGTAGCTGCGGTACTATGCCAGAGGTTTCTGAAGAAGGGGTGGCCGGCGTGATGGGGGTCATGGGGGTCAGCGGGGTGGTAAAGAGGGGGGTGTTTCCTGGCAGTGCAGTTGTGGTCGAGCCTCCCACTGCCTGGGAGTGGAAAAGTTGAGGGGTCTGCCCTGATGTCCCTGCGAAGGGGGAAAAAAAAAAAAAAAAAGGTGGTTATTTATGTGTAACCGGAGATTAACTTCCACCACGGCTAAATAAAACCAAGATTTCTCATAATAAATGTGGAAGATAAAAAAATGACAGCTTGTGGAGTACCTGAGCTGGCCTGTTGTGCCTGTTGTTGTGCCTGTTGCTGCTGTTGCTGAGCCTGCTGTTGCCTCTGCTGTTCCTCCAGTATTGACAAACTGTTGGTGTTCTGCACTGGCTGGGGTGTCAGACCAGAGCCATATGGCATCATGGGGCTGAAGAGCGGCATGCCTGGAGTCATGGCTCCCTGCATGGGGATAAAGCAAAAAGAAGGGCGTAATGAAGCAGAAACTAACTAGAGATATAAGACAGTTCCCTCAGTGTTAGTATTCTTGTTTTTAGGTCTGATTCTTCTCTTTACACAAATAAAACGAAAAATCTAAATGACAGCAGTCTCTCCACGGACTTTAAACCCATGAAGAATATGTCGGTTCTGTTGGAAGTACAGCCATTTCTGACCAGTGAAAGAACAGAAAAGATCACAACTGTGACAGCTCAAGGTGTCTTTTTTTCATGAAATAAAGACGTAACTTTAGAAATAAATCATACTTAGTAAGGTTGGATGATATGTAAAATTTTCCAAACGACAATCGTCGGCCCGATAAATAACGATATACAATATATTCACGCAGGTGCAGGCTTTTTGATGTAATGTAATCTGATTTGCGCATTTAGAATTTATATGTTTTGTTTGGAGGGAATAGTTCACCTTCTTTTCTTGTTTGTTTCAGTATTATTACAGCTACTTTTTGGATTATTAGCCAGTATCTCCGTTTCCCTCCCCACCATTGTGTGTGGGGTTTTTTTTAATTTTTTAAAAATATGATTGTTGTTTTTTTCTTCTGAACATAGGCTACTGCCTTTTTCTATTATGAGTTTGAGTTAAATTATTTTTTCCGTTGACTGCTTGTCTTAGCTTTAACCAACATCATTAGCAAACTTACTCATAGGCAAATAAATAAATAAATCATTCTTGTAAAAATGATCGGTGAAAGGCTCAGCCTATCGTCAATAGTCAATATATTGTCCAATCACCCAACCTTAATATTTAATAACACATAAGATGATTTAAGGGGTGTTGACACAGGGAGGACATTACTCATCATCCATCACTTTGTCGCTAATGGTTCATCACTGGAAAGCAGGCTCCAGTTGCATAAGTAACATACATTCATCAGCAGTATCCCTCATTCTCATTGGGAGTCACTTCAATCAGTCACCTCAAATTTGAGAAACGTAAAACTTTGTGTCCACCCACTTTGCATCACCAACACCTATTTCACCCTGTATCGATTTAAGTCTTTGAATATCCCTGATTGTATATGGTCTTAGGTCATCACAGTAATTCACTTCCTGCAGGGAATGGCTCTAGACCTCTTCCCTTCACCACTGATTTTCAATCCAGTTCTTGTGTAATTT
This sequence comes from Rhamphochromis sp. 'chilingali', assembly GCF_963969265.1. Lineage (NCBI taxonomy): Eukaryota > Metazoa > Chordata > Actinopteri > Cichliformes > Cichlidae > Rhamphochromis > Rhamphochromis sp. 'chilingali'. The sequence goes on from NC_137933.1 coordinate 27,730,133, forward strand.
GTTGTAGCATTTCCCCCTCCAGTTTCCCTTTCTTAAGAAAGGCTTCTTGACCATAATTGTTCCACTAAGACCATTTCTGATGAGGCTTCAGTATACAGCAGATGTATGAATGAAGTGAAGCACAAGACACAACACTGGTACATGCCTTGAATTAGGTACCTTTTTAATGCTTTAATGACTCATACGTCATTTTAAGTGGTTTAACAAACAAAAAAAGATTTCTATGAAAACAGGGACTGAACTGAAAATGTGGAGAAAAGCACCCATTTTAAGAACTTTAGAAAGCCTGAAGAACTATTGTTTAAGACCACTTCAAAAATAGAAGAAAACGTGGCTCCTTGGATGCATAAATATAAAGAAACAACGGATGGCTAAATCTGTGACTTAATTTTCAAAAAGTCTTAATGATGAAACACAAAGCCCATGTTACCTGAGGGGAAGCCACCAGCCCTTGGAAGGCTGGTATGCTGTTGTTCTGGTCCATCCCTTTAGATTCCCACGTTACTTCACTGCCACCCAGTAGAAGGCAGTAAAAGCGTGATAACTAACCCAGCAGGGCTCTTTAAACCTCCAGCCTACAATGTCAAACACCAGACGCAAACACTGCACTCTTCTTTTTACCCCTGGCAGTAGTGTCTTGGCTGAAAAGATGACAAGAAGCACACTTTACTCAGATAAAACTCAAACAAAGTGGCGTAAACAACATGCAAATGAATGAAACCAAAATCGTGCAGCAGCAAGCGGTGGCGCGAACTCATTTAAATAACTTTAACCTTTTCTAACATTACTTTAACTCTCTCGTTCATATCTTGCCCAGTACATGAGGTGTCCTTTAACCAGTTAAGCGTGCAAAATGCCGCTAATAAAGTTACCAAACATTCCTCGCACAAAATGAAACGTGTAAGCACACGGGCTAGCTGAAGTTAGCATTAGCAAATTTAGCAATCATGAATCTGCAAGCTAAACGTTTAAAAATTTCGGATTTATGCGGTAAAAACAACTGCAAATAACTCGAAAATCTGTCCGCATGAACCAGAAAATCATTCTTTAGCTTACAATCAAGATGTCGCTGTTAAAATCAACACACGAACAGCATAAATTCAGCTCTAGCTCCGTAACTACCCCGGACTTGTTCTTGGGCGCTCACGACCTACTTCCGGAAGCTTCTTCTTCTTCCGTCGTGTCACAGTTCACCGCAGACACAGCAAAGATGGCGTCGCTGAGTGACAAATCAGTTTGGGATGAAGTGGAGGATGGGATCGGCGAAGAAGTGTTAAAAATGTCCACAGAGGAGATAGTTCAGCGCACTCGTCTCCTCGACAGCGAGATAAAGATAATGAAGAGCGAAGTGCTGAGAGTAACCCACGAGCTTCAGGCTATGAAGGATAAAATTAAAGAAAACACGGAGAAGATAAAGGTGAACAAAACGCTGCCCTACCTGGTGTCTAACGTGATCGAGCTGCTGGATGTGGACCCCAACGACCAGGAGGAGGACGGGGCTAACGTGGACCTGGACTCCCAGAGAAAAGGAAAGTGCGCAGTTATCAAAACTTCAACCCGGCAGACCTACTTCCTGCCGGTGATCGGGCTGGTGGACGCCGAGAAGCTAAAACCGGGAGACCTCGTAGGTGTTAACAAAGACTCCTACCTGATCCTGGAGACCTTACCAACCGAGTATGACTCCAGAGTCAAGGCCATGGAGGTGGATGAGCGCCCCACAGAGCAGTACAGCGACATTGGAGGTCTGGATAAGCAGATCCAGGAGCTGGTGGAGGCGATAGTGCTGCCGATGAACCACAAGGAGAAGTTTGAAAACCTGGGCATCCAGCCCCCAAAGGGAGTCCTCATGTATGGACCCCCTGGCACCGGGAAGACCCTACTGGCCAGGGCATGTGCCGCTCAAACCAAAGCCACATTCCTGAAGCTTGCAGGTCCACAGCTGGTGCAGATGTTCATTGGAGACGGTGCCAAGCTGGTGAGAGATGCCTTCGCCCTGGCTAAAGAGAAGGCCCCATCCATCATCTTCATAGATGAGTTGGACGCCATTGGAACCAAGAGGTTTGACAGCGAGAAGGCTGGAGACAGGGAGGTGCAGAGGACCATGCTGGAGCTGCTCAACCAGCTGGATGGATTTCAGCCAAACATGCTGGTCAAGGTAAATTTGCCTTTTTACTCTTGAATACAGCAAAAGTGCACCTCAATTCTGCTACCACTTCACTGTTATTTAATGTTCAATACTGATAAAACATTTAAAACTACATCTGAGTAGATCTGAGGCACTTAAAGTGAATTTGTACAACAATTCATTAAGAAAAACGTTAAAATTTCATCAATATCCAAACCCCCACATTAATACTTTTATGATGACTGGAGTTTATTGCAATGATACTGTCTTTATTATTTAGGTGATTGCTGCCACCAACAGAGTGGACATCCTGGATCCTGCCCTGCTCCGTTCAGGTCGTCTGGACAGGAAGATCGAGTTCCCCATGCCAAACGAAGAGGCCAGGGCTCGCATCATGCAAATTCACTCTCGTAAGATGAATGTCAGCCCCGACGTCAACTATGAGGAGCTGGCCCGCTGCACCGACGACTTCAACGGCGCTCAGTGCAAAGCTGTGTGCGTGGAGGCCGGTATGATCGCGCTGCGCCGCGGAGCCACAGAGCTGAACCATGAGGATTACATGGAGGGAATCCTGGAGGTCCAAGCTAAGAAGAAGGCTAACCTTCAGTACTATGCCTGAGGACACTACCTGTGTCTGTGTATTTGTGTGTGAGAGTCTTTGATTACTATTAAAAGCTGTTGAGAAAACATGTTATGATTTCTCATTATCTTGAGTCAATAAAATAAAATGCCTCGAGTATCTTTTGTTATTTCCGCTAACAATTTTAAAAAAAATAATGTAAGGGTACCTGGTGCTATTTAGAAGCTGCACATCTGGAATTGCATAGTAGTCATGAATTTATTCTTAACTTAAAGCAGTTAAAGTTAAGAATAGATGGCAGGGTTCAACATACAGTTGTGGTCAAAACACACACACACACACTAATATTTCGTTTAATGTTCTTTAGTAAAAATTCTGGGGAATGGTAGAGTTAATTTATATTGGTTGGTTTCCGGTCTTTTGACTTGGCTGTTAAGCATAGTCCAGAAATTTTCAAAAGGGTTGAGACTGGAGTTTTGGAAAGGCCATTTCAGAAGCTCAGCATCAGCCTGGTTTATCCTTTCCTTAATCAGTTTTAACACGTTTGGGATCATTGTCCAACTGTCTCCAAGTTTCAACTATTTTGCTGTTAATCTAAAGTGAAGTGGAAGAATTTGGAGGTAGTCCTTCATTATTCCAACAATTTTGTACAGTCAACCCCCGTATTCCCCGGGGTTAGGGACCACAACTCCCTATGAATATCTGAAATCCACAAATACTCAGTACCCCCTCTAAAAATGCTTATAACTACCTATTTCAATCTTTTCGGAATCTTTGTGTTTGGAATTTGCGCATCTTTTGTTAAGAAAAAAAAAAACAATTTGAATGATATTTTGCTGTGTTTACATTAATATTCAAATTTGAAAAGTACATTTTTTATCATAAAAAATGTATTTAGTCAGAAAAATTACATTAAAAATCCATGAAATAATCTGCAAATATTTTGGAGTTGCTTTCCACAGAAAAATCCATGAATACCGAACCCCGGATCGACTGTATACCAAGTGGAAGAAAATGGATGGATCAATGAATACATGCTGGCTGTTCACATTTTAGATTTTCTTTTCCTATACACACACTTGTTCTGATCACGACATGAGTCATGCTTTTAATTTGACAACCATATAGACACACACTGAGCGCTCCAACTGTTCTACAGCCACACAACCCTTTTATACATCAGCCTACGATGATGATGTCATACATTTCTTTGAAATACTTTTACAAGTACTTAATGTGACAAGCTCAGTTTTTACAATTTGGCCCTTGTCAAAGTTGACCTAACTCATTTTATTGGTTTCAAGCACATCAGTTTCAATAGCTGACTGTTCACTGGGTGCTTCCTTTATTTTATTATACAGTCACATGAGATCACTTGGGTTGTACATAGCCAACAAACTAAAATGATTTTAATCCACTGATGATGTGTATGAATTATTTATGCCTACTATGCTAACCGATGGTTCTAAATGGAAAAAGCAAAACAAAACAAAACCAAAAAAACAAACCAATTTTATTATTTAACAAGATATTGTATTAAGATACTGTTTCCATTTGTATTCTTTTGGTCATAAAAGACAGGTCTATCTGAGGTGGAATGTGCAATGAACAAGCAGAGCAGACTTTTAAATTCTTTACATTTATTAAGAATGTAAAAAGAATAGCAGAGAGGATCTCCTTTGAAAACATAATGAAAAATCATAACAGAGGCAGGGTCTAGGTATGGGCGAGTGAAGAACTTACTTCTCAGAATAGGAGTGCTGATCCAGGATCAGCCTGCCAGACCACATAAAAGAGCATGTGAACAGGAGAACTGGAGTATCTGGGAAACAGGGGGAAGGAAACTAGCTCCCCAGTTAGCCACTAAGGTGGCTACTTGAATCAACACTCCTGTTTTGAGAAACCTGACGTAAAGGTGCCAAAGCCATAAAATGAATGTGCACCAAACAGAAAAACTAGAGGCAGATGGAAACAATACGTTTCCTCCTCAGTCTTTCCTCAGAGGTATAGTCTCCTCATTAATGCCCTCCTTAGTGATGACACAGACCCGAAGGGCATCTCCGGTGTAGACATCTCTCTCTGCGGCTGAGATGAAGACGTCTTTGACCAGCTGAACTGCCTTATCCTTAGTCAGAGGAACATGCTCAACACCCTCCATGTTCTTGAAACCAATCTGTGGAGAGAGAGAGAAGACCGAGTCCTGTATTTGTCTGTATTCTCAGAAAAATATGTTTAGTTGATTTTTTGTTTAGAAAGGACCCAAGTACAAAAAAAATCTTGAGTGAGCGAGCGAGAGAAAAAAGGGTCCAGAGACCAGATTAGGCTCCCTTCCACCTGCAGTCTCTGAGCAGGTCCACCCTTGCCATCCACCAGGTCACCAGCACCCTGTTTAGAGCTAAGTTCAGGTTTGCCTTTTCTCCTTTATACAGAATGGTTTTTTTTTTCCATATGGCATACCTCAATGCAGGTCTTATAACAGAATAACTGGAAGGTCGAGATTCTGAAACCTAAAATGTGGCTATGAAGTGGTTTGTCATGACTTGGTGGATACTGGGAGGCTAAATAAGCTTAAAAATACACACCCAAGATACAAGCACATGAATATAGTAATGTTAATATGGAAACATCAGGTTAGTACACGCGCGTTTTAAAAAACCTGGTTATCTAGTAGTGGCTGTAGCATGGCGCTGGCTGATCCTCCGGCCTTGTAGGTGTCTCTCTGGTAGGAACCCACTGGGTCAAAGCTGTACACTGCTCCCTTACCTGTATTACAATTACACAATATTACAAACAGAAACAGGATTTTACATACAGTAACACAGTAAAATCTTAATAGTTTTAAACATAACACAAACTAACAGTATGACATAAGAGTAACATTAAAAATAACACCTCACCCAGCACTACACTACACATGAATTATTTTATTTTTTGTAGACTGTCACCTCTTTGGGATCATTGTCGTTTTTTTTTTTTGTTTTTTTTTGGCGCGGGAGGGGGGATGCCCGTTTGTTCTTATTATTTTGTGCATGTTGTCATTAGATTATAGTGGTGGATTAGAGAGAATAATAATAAAGTTCTTAAATATGAACACTAAAGTAAGTAAACCTTGAAGTTTTGGTTAAAAAAGTGTGATCAGATCAAAACCTCCCTCCTTCTTTGTCTATCCTGCAAGACATTTTCATTTATCAGTTTAACTGAGAGAGTAAAAACGTATTTAACTGTATCCTGTACCTTTTACCGAGTTCATTAGCACAAATTCAGAGTTCAAGACATGCTGTTAAAATCCAGTTAGCCTGCCAAACAGTGGACTGCTCCAAAAATGCCTTTAGAATAAAAGTATGTTGTTTTCTCTGTGATCTTTCCTGGCATTTTTACCGGACTAAAAATTCTGAGTGTTAGACTATGTGCCAGGTAAGTTCACACACTAGTGGATGAAGGCTCCCAAGTTCTTGTTACCCATCTTTCATGGCTATGTATGCTAAGAGAGGTCTGATATCCAACTGACTTGATATCTACAATAATTGCTTTTTTAATATATAGACACATTACAGTGGAAATGCTCATCATAGCTTGTCCACTCAAGCTTTAGCTCAATTATTTTACCATGTTAATAAAAGTTGTTTAATGAAGTCTCTTGGCAACTTTTAGTTTGTTTCCCAAAGTTGTTATACAAACTAATGTAGTCTCACAAACTTTATTCACTTAAATGTGTCTTCTGCACAAAAAATAATCTATAACCATAGCAAGAAAAAAAGATCTGCAGCCCAAACACAGTTTAAAAAAAAAATGTAGTCATCATAATATCAGCACCCACCCTCTTCATCCAATCCTCCAATGATGTTGTAGACGTAGTAAGGAAAGAATCTTCTGCTGTACAGGATGGTGGACAACATGGCTGCAATGGCTCCGCTGGTCATCGTCTTGTTGTTCGAGTGTTTGTACATCTGAAAGGAGAGAAAGCATTAGAACAGCTGTGTTTTAGCAAGACGATGCTGACTGAGAGTCCTGAAGTGGGTGTGGATGATAGCCTGTTATATTATCCATCATGCAATGTGAAGTCTTTCTGTACCACTTCACCTTTAGTCTGGCATCAATTATTTTTGTCAGAGTCAGGCAGTCGCCATGGAAACCACTGCAGCCAATTACAGTTGTGTCAGTCCTGCAAGAGGAGAACATTCTGATCAATATATTATTTATCTGGTAGCTTTATCCCCAGAAAACAACAGCTCATTTTTGGCACAAAAAAGAAAAAAATGTACACACTATTAAAGGTCTCACGGGGCTCTACCCATAATTCATAACCTGTTGTTTCCCAGTGGCTTCACAGAGAGATGACAGTGCACTTACAGCTTATAGCATTTTGGGGAGTCCCGGCTGTGGATTGAGTAGCCTTCACTCAGCCTGGTGTCTGAGGCTACAATGGCAAAGTCTTCTCCGGCAACAGCCAGTACAGTTCTGAGGAAATACACCACAGAGGTCAGCCTGTTCACCTCACAAGAGCGGAAAAAAGTCTGCTGCACCAGGAAACTGCAAATGGCAGCTACAGGCTACTGATCCGAAACTGAAACTGTAGGTTTAACTAATTTCTAACAAAAATCTCTCGCTCACAATATAACTTTTTTCCACTAAGGTTAGATAAATATATAGGTATACAGTTATATCGCAGACAGGATCAGAAACTTTTCATTAACTCAACAACTGCTTTGTTGACAATTCATTTTCGGAGCGGGTTAGCTTGAGTCCAATGTAATAGGATGTAAACGTTAGCAAAGAAGCAAGCTAACTACACAGGAATTGAAAATAAGCCCTCACCCTCCGTTGAAGGCGTATGGAGAGAACTTGTGCTCTACTGGACCAGTATAATGATAATCTTTCATCTTCCCAGGATCCCCGAAATGCTGAGAAGAAAGCATAATTGAAGGAAAAGGCCGACGGTGCTGAAGCTTCTTTCAGATAAACTCGCTGTATCACTGCAATATGGCAGCCTCTTCTTTTACGGTCGTCACAACCGAGTCCTCAAAGCGCCTCCGCGTGACAGCGCCTCCACAGGCCGCTCGAAGTAATGCACACCACACGTTTAATGCTTTCACTAGCCAAAAAAATATCTCTGAAATTGAAGAAAGAAAGACAAATTGTAATCGAAAGATCAAATTTGCTCCGTTTTTTTTTTTTGAAATAAGATACTTCAGAATCTTAAGAGTCTGAATTGACTTGAAGCGCATTTCTTTTTGAGCAATTACAGTTTTAGTTTATTTTAGGCTTGAAATACTGGGGATACTGGCTTCTTGGAACTTTTGTGCATCACTTGCATATTAATGTAAAGAAACAGGAAGAAATTAATAAGAATCTAAAATCAGTTGGAGATTTGACCCATATTAATATACATGGTAATGCCATTAGACAGCTTATAATGTACAAATACTTAGGGGTGCAAATTCATAATGCACTTACCTGGAACATACATGTGAAAAGTATGTGTCAGAGTTCATCAGCAGCTTCATTTTCACTGGAGACTGAGTTTTTGGGGTCTGCTGCAACACTGTGTCAATTTTTTATAGAACTACTACAAAGTTTGTCTTAAATTTATGGCATCAGCAACTGGTTTGGAAATTTACCACTCAAGATCAAATTTTAATTTGATTAAAACGGCAGGAGAAAAAAAAATCACAGCAACAACACTCCTCAGTCACCAAGATATTTTTGCCTGCTTTTGAGCAGGCTACCAGGATTTTATCCGACCCCTCACACGTCCTGTTCTCAGAGTTGATGAACTCTGGCAGAAGGAACCAAGTCCCCAGTGTAAGTATAACTGTTGTAAACATTATTTGTTCCACTGTCAATTAAACTGATAAATGAGCAGGTCATGAGTGAATGACAGAGAAGTGTCGAGGTTTTTTAAAGTTAGTTGTTTTTTAATTATCACCTATTCTTAAGTCTGTGTGTGACATTTTAGTGCAGCAGTTGCCTGATCCAGGATGATTTTCTCTGGGAGAGTTAAAAAAAAAAAAAAAAAGTTATCCTGTATGGTGCTGTGGCAGGCCACTTTCTCCAACATGGCCACTTTCTCCAACATGGCTCAGTGGCTGAATCAGATTACTTCAGCCTCATCACACTGCTGAACTGCTGTGAGCATGCATCTCAAATGTATAGTTTCTGCACAAAATACCTAAATTAAAATCACACTTAGCGATAAAAGCACACCTGTTAGTACATACTGAAAATTTTATCAGTAATATATGAACTATGGATGTACTTCTCTATAAATAATGCAATGTACACAATATAACCTTACAGTATTAACTAAATTGCCATCTGTCTATGCGGTGGTAAAGCTGTTTGGCTCTGATATTTAAGAGATAAAATAATGCAATGCTGAACTGAGACAGTTTTTTCTGCTCAGCCTGTGAAAAAAATAAATGGAAAGGTAAAGCAGGAGGACACATGACTGACAGGGGCTCCTTTTAACATCATAAAATACTGATAGAAAAAAAGATAAACTGTTCTTTTTAAAAAAAAAAAAAAAAAGCTTTATTTAAAAAAAACAACAAAAAACACATTTAACTTCAATAACCAAAGCATTATATTCAACAACAAATATCCCGTTAACAACCTGCTTATTGCAGGACAGCAGGAAACTTTTCAAGTTAATTGCAGAAACATCAATTAACCATCGAGGTGATGGACGCTAAATTCAATGTAATCACAATTCAATGTAATTACGAGTGGTTCCATTTTTCTGAGACTTTGTTTCGTTAATAAAGACTCACTCCCAAAACTTGAAAACTCCTGCAGCTATGAGGTCTGACAGCCAGTGTCTTTTACATAAGCACCATGTCATTATTCACTTGAATAAGATTTTACTGGCCCGCCTCTGTGAATCACACATTATCAACATACAAACTGTAATTCAAAAGATATAAAAAAAAATAAAAACACACCAAAAAAACAAAGACAAAGACAGAATTTTGAGAGAAAAAAAGATCAGCTGTTTCAGTAGTAAAACGATCAAAAGCACCATTTTCCCAGCAAACAAGTTATCACTGCAGCAACATAACGAGGCACAAACTGCACGATTTAACAATGAACAGGCGACACTGTTAGTGGTTTGGTCAAAGGATTCAGTGCAGCAAATCTGGATGGATCCGAGTTCCAGTTTAGCTTCTACATTATTTATGTATGTGGAGGTCATTCTCCCGAGCTGCTCTGTTGAAGGTAATCCCTAATGTGGACACATACATAAGTTAATAAAACCGTAATGCACTGATCGTGTTTATTGGTGGGAATTAATTATGTTTTAAATTATAGGCCTGTAGCAGAAAAGTCTTAGTCTGTATATTAAAGACACACCAAACAGCAACAGCAGGTTAAACATTCAGTTTGGATTTTTTAATATTAGGAAGGAAGCTTCACTACTGTGTTTGCTTTTTTTTTCTTTTTAAATGGATCACAAACTGTGCATTTATCTTTTTCCGTCAAAGCTGTTTGGCCAAACACTTATCTGTCATTTTCCAGTTCCACAGCTTCTAATAGCAGTGCATTTGTCTAGAATGTGATAACAGGATTGTTATGATTAATGGAACCGCTGATCATTTCTGAGCTGACTTGTTCTTTTTGGGTGTTTTAGCTCCTCCTTTCTTCTTGGGCGTGGTGAAATTTTTGTCGCAAACTTCACATATCCAAAGACCTGAGGAGACAGAGAGAATTAATCAAAAACATGAAAAAAACTACACTCAGCTCAAGAAGTGAACTTCCTTTGCAAACCTAAAAATCTGGGATTAAACCTGAAGGTTACTTGGCTAAGCCCCAAATCGTGTTTTGCAGTACAAGCCTCAGGTATTTGTTGGTCTAAAAATCGCCTTTGTAGGTCCATCTACTCACCTGTAGGTATGGAATCCATGCCCACGCAGAAGGTGTGATATCCTCGATCGCACATGTCGCAGAACATCATCTCGTCCTCGTGGTGGGGCTGCTGGCACACGGTGCAGGTCTTACACTCCATGCACTGCCAGCGGTACGTCTGGATCATGCTCACCAGCTCCTCGCTCATATCCAAGCAGGATGGGTGGCCTGAAGTTCACGGACATGTGCAAAGAAGCAGAAGAGCCGGAGAGACACACACGAACCCAGATAAATACATGACACATGGAAAAGACAGGCAAAATACCGCCCTGATATTTTACTGACCCCAGTAAGGCATTTATCCACCGACATACTAAAGCCCATCATCTAAAACAGTAATATTTGTGACATTAGAACATTTTCAGGTATAATAAATAAGATGCTGAATTTTTCTACCAATTAAACAGCCTTCATCCAAATACCTGCTAATTCAATTGACAGATGACTTTGAACCACACAAGCTAAACTCTCTTACATACAGTATCATAAACAGTACAAATACTTTAAATCATGCTTACACACAGGTATATAAGGTTAGCCAGCTGTTTAACACTTAACTAAAAGTTTCCTTTGACTAAATATGGAGGTGACTTAATACATGTTAACTGCTGATGACTAACTAGACAATTTGTAGCAAAATACAAACAGATGTGATTAAACTGCCCTCTGGAGTTGAGTGTGTGAACTTACCGCTGTTTTCACACTCGGAGCAGTGAATGAGAGCCTCTGGCTTGCCTTTCTTGTTGGCCTCTTTACCCTTCTGGCAAATGCCACATATATCACTGGGAATGACCTTAGGCTGCAAGGGCAGAATAATGCTATAAAAATCACACACGAGCATCCTGCAGTCATGGGTGTAATTAGAAACAAAACTTTCAATATTTGGTGTCAAAGCTGCATTTAAGGTTTTGGTGAACATAGATTTTATTATGTTTCTTATTTAACTATAAATGTGATCTTTAAATAAAAGTGACCCCAGGATGGCCCTAAAATATCATCTGATCAATCAGCTGCAGCACCACACAAAGTTACCCTTTATGATGTTAAAATGTTCAATAAATTTGAAAAACATTTATACACTCTGACTAATGAATGCTTTGACCCTAACATAACTTCTGTCCTCCCCACGAGTGTGCAAACTCTCTCATGATGACTTATGAATGTGGAAATATGAAGTACCTGACTCATTCCATAGAAAATCAGTGAGTTACCCCCACCTGACCCCCTGAGAATCACCTGATTTTTAATGTAGGAACTTCTAGTAACTTTAGCATATCTAATGACACCATGCAAACTATAAAAATACTGGTGGCTGGCAGTGCTACCCATCAGCCTCCTAGAAGATTTGAGAATCCTATCCTATATAACTCCCCGAACTACAGGCTTTGGACATACACAGGAGTGGGTTAAAAGGATTTTAGCCAGTTGTCAAAATGTAAGAAAATATGGGACCTTTCATATGTTGTAACTTGTTTCGATAAAGTTGACCCCAAAATGCACTTTTTAAAGTTTTTCTCCAGTGTACTATTAGACATCAAATCAAGCATCCAGGGTACCAATGCTTGTTTCTGTTACTTTTTACTCTACATCACAGACAGGGTGAAACTGACATCCCATTATATTATAAGCTTTAGATTTTGACCCCGGTAGTGTTATATTGATTGGGTTGCAGTTCTGAAAGGATCTTAAAGGTCGTTTTAACTCATGTGGATATCTCCTTTACTGAGGAAGCTAAAAGGACTCAAAATAGACGACAAATGGCGGCAAATTGCAACCCATAACAATGTACTTTCTAAGGGCATGTAACTGACAGTTTTCACAGTATGAGGATAAAGTTCACCTGACCTTATTAGATATGCTTAAGTTATTGTATAAATACAAACAAACAAACATCAAACCAGCCAATTCTGGGGAGTCAGGTCTTTTCCTGAACTGACTGATTTTACATGGAACGACCACCCTGTGAATTCACCGTCTAGTTCAAAAGATGGCAGAGAGTAAAGAAACAGAAAGAGCAGAAAAAAAGTGGCTCGGGGACATTTAAGTCCAGACATCACACAAATGGACAACCATTTAAAACTTATGAATCTTGATGTAACTGTACAGGAAGCTGAAGAAATAAACATCTGAGGGTAGAGCCACAGCTCTAAAAACAAAAAGTTGAGTAAAAGTCAACTCAGCAAGTATCTAAAGAGGATGAAATTCTTATAAAGATGAACTGAGCTAATGGAAACATCCCATTAATCACATGTAGCCCTTTATTACTATTATTATATTTATTTATCCTTATAAACTCATAGCATTATGTCCAATTACTTCAAATGCCTGAAGATACAGCGTGACATCCATCATTAAAAATATCCCCTGACAGATTAGATTAGACTATACAAAAGGCGTGGCTTACTAATGGTGGCAATCAAAAACTAGAAACAAAGCAGAGAAGAAAACTAAGAGTGAAACAGCAGCAGGAGAAGGAAACGAGAAAAAACTAAGAGTAGTCTCTTGAACTGAGCCCCGCTGATTATGTGTTTGGTCTGGCTGGATTACTGATGTCACCAGTAACATCTATACTGCCATTTAAAACGGACTCTTTAAACGTATTTGTTGGTTGTAGATAAGTCATGCCTGCATTTTGCTTAGGCGGGAAATCTGGGTGGAAACTTACGACACAAAAGGAAACCTTTCTTACCCCTACGCCGTAACTTTAATATTAAGTCATCTGCCTGACAGGTAGTTACATTTCCCAGGAGGTCGGGTTACGTCAGGTTACGTAGAAGATTACAGCGTGGAGTTAAGAGGGGTTTCCGGTTACGTCATATGTTACGGTGAAGCATAATTTTTTAACTTTCACACAGCAAAAATGAATAAGAGCAATCATGACACTTAATCTACTTTCGTTTTTTTATTGCATTATAACTGCTGGATTTACTGTTAATACAATCTACTGATTGATTGTTATGTTAATGCAATTAATGCCAATACAAGTGAACCAGCAGGGCGGTGCCTTGATGTGCAGGCACATTTTTAATCCCAATCTCAAAAAAATATATATATTTTTAGCTCAAGAGTTAATTTTTTTCCTGGTTAAATAACGGTTAATAATAATAATTTACTATCATCCTTATTAACCTGTTGACTCTTGACTGATTGGCTTGCGTCACCTGCATGCATAAGAAGCCAGAGAAGGGAAGGCATGGGGTTCGACTCGCACTATTAATTATTAGTTTGGTTTGGATTTATAAGCAGTCTTGTTTTTAATGTTAGTTTTATTATTTTTGTTTATTAAATGAGGAGAAATGCTGAATCTAACTATTGTGGGGTTGGTTTGCATTGTTACTCTTTCGTTTGCTTTTGCCGGGGCTCCAGTCTCACTTATTTGTGTTTGTTTGCATCTTTAAAATGCTTAAAATGCAGCAGTGTAGTGCGTCACATATTTTAGGTTCCTCTGAGCCACGTATTTAAGGACTGAAACAACGTGTAAGCTACCGAAAGGCTCTAGAGCCAAAGCTTCAGTAGGATTTTTCTCTTTTACTCACTACACTTACTTTGTTTATATTACGCTAAATATTAAACGTGCAAAACCTGAACAAAAGTCTGCTGTAGAGCCAGGTATTCAACAATCTAATTCCATCTTTGGTGTTCATAATTAGCTTTTATTTGTGAGTTGCTTATAAAACAGCTTTCAAGTGAGGTCACCATTAAGCACTGCATGTCCAGTAGATGGTAGCCAAACCAGAGCGAAGTAACGTTAATCAGCTAGCAGCCTTTCACATGTGGTGACATTTGAAAAACAGTAACAGTCATTTAAAAAAAATCACTCAAACTTTTCATCCACTGGGGAAAAAAATAAATTCTTCATCACTTAACAGGAAGCAGGCATATTTTTACTTAACAAAATGATAGGTCATACTATATCATATACTTTTATTAGCTGACTACCTCTAGTTGATTCTGGCTACCAACATGCCATGCCACATTTGGACGCTCTTATGCAGAAAGTTGTGATGATAAAAATGTCAATTAAAGCAAACTTTAAAAAAAAAAAAACAAACACTGAAAGTCTTAACAGGTCTTACACTATCAAAAGGACCATGCCCACACCACAAAGCTGAGCTGAACTCAACTGGACATACCCAGGTCCATTTTAACATCTGAATAGTCCTATAAAGTTGGATTGGAAAACTACAGACAAATGGAAAGTGCACAATGAGCTGTGGGGAAGCAAAGTGGTGCATTTGCATCAAGTTCAAAGACTTTTAGTTTAAAATGAGGATATTCCACGACTGTGTGTCAGTCTACTTCTAGCTCAGCTCAGCGACAGTGTGAATAAGGTCAGCAAGGCCTCGTCACGCCATGATGACATCACAGGGGCAGGTAATGCCCTTGTCAAAACAGCTGTCTGATACTTATTAACAGTACATCACAGAGTGTATAAACAAAGTATGTTACTTTACCGATACACACTTAAAACAGTAGGGTTAAGTGCCTTCTAGACTTAAGGAGATAAATGTTAAAATTCTTTAGTGTTAACATTAACTACTTTTTAAAAGCAACTACAAACTATATGTGGTTTATATTTTCTATATTAGATTAACAAAATCATTTTATCATTTTTGACCAAAAAGGAAGAAACTAGCAGCCAAAAACATCCACTTACTTGTCTTGGAAGTATTTTTTCTGACAAGTGAGGACAGACAAGAGGTATACTGAAGACGATCAAAAAGCAAAACTTTGTCTTCACCAAAAAAACATAAAATCATCAAAAAAGTGAAAGTGCGGTGAAAGAAACGTGAACTGTTCCTTTAAAAGTTCTTATTGCTCACAGTCTTGTACAAAGAGGAACAAAAAAACGGGGGGGGGGGGGGGGGGAAGCCACGTGGCAATCCTAAAAACAACAACAACAAAAAACCTGAAGATGGGACTCCCAGTGTGTGTTTGTGTGTGTGTTTGTGTGTTTGTGTGGACCAGGCTGTCCCAGCTGAAAAACTGACAAACTGTAGAAGCTGGAGAAAAAAAGTGAAGAAAGCTAGGGAGGGGTGGCGGGATGGATGGAGTAAGGGAGTGGTAGTAGTAGAAAGAGGAGGAGGGGGTAGAAAAGTGCTGCTGCTGTTGTTGGAGAAGAGTTCAGGTGGTTTTGTCCTCTACCTTGTACCCTGCGGTGGCTTTCTGGGATGCAGAGTGGCGCTGGCTGCCGTCTTTTCCCGTTGTTGATGTCCTGTCTTTGGCCTTGGACTTGTGGCTCTGTCTCCCCACACCCTCCTGGCTCTCCACATCAGATGTGTTGCCGGAAGAACTGTCCTATAGATTTAAAGAATTAAACAGGTGGAGGATCAGTGAAGGACAAATGATATAGCACTGCTGTGCGAGAGAGCATATCCATGACGAGGTAACTGTGATGGAGGTTAGTGACTTTGACATGAGACCTAGGATCAGTCTCACAGTTGGGCATTTCAGACTTCAGTGTGTTACCAAACTGTAATGTGGATCCATTGCTTCACTTTCCTTGCACTGTTTGTGTTAAAAAGCTTAGAAAGGTTTAACTTCTCCCTTCCCAGCCAATCAAATCACTCTGTGAAAATACCCAACAGGGCGATGTAAAATGAAGAGTGAGTAATCACATACAAACATGAGTAAGAGGCAACTAGATTGGCTCATTTATGACTAATGAAAGCTTGGGTAGTTTGCCTTGTGATTAATCAAAATATTCATGGACAGCAGTGACACCTACAATAGAAGTCACTCTTTGTTTTAGTTAACTTTTTGGTTAAAGTAGCATCCAGTTACTCTATACTTCTGATTTTCTTTTTGTGAATATCTGGTTAAATAGAAAATCTATACAATAAACTAAACCTCTTTCATCGGATTAATATTACTCCCATAACAAATTCATATAGCTGTGCACAAAATACTGTCTTACAGATGAGTTCTTGATCTTCTTGTCATCCTTGCCATCCTCAGCGTCGTCTGAGTCAGGCTCTGAGTCCGGTGCAGGAAGCTCTGGATCCAGTGGAGGTTCGAACAGAGCTGTGTTCAGCGGCAAGTACCGCAGCTCATTGGGAGAGTATCTGTCATACATCAAAATAACAGAGGATCAGGGCGAAACCTTTGATACATTGCACCGAACAGTAATTAGAAGTGAAAGTACTTATTTTAGTGGGTGCCGTACTTTTTGTAATAGTCTTGGAACTGTCCTGGTATAAGAGCCACAGGGTAGGGCCCTGTCCTGGTTAGCTCTGGAGCCAGCACCTTAAACCTGCCCTGGGGCACCTGGATGATCTGGGACAACAAAACACAACACATATAAGAAAATTAAAAAAAAAAAAAAAACCTCAACAACAAAAAAGACAGTTTGTTGTGGCATTCATAAGCCTCTAATCAGCTATAACCACATATACAATTATGTCATTCAATTTTACTTTTTTGACACCTGTGCACCATCTAACAAATTTTGATCTAACCAATGTGAATATATCAGTGTATCACGAGTCATTTTAAACTACATAGTGCCATACACGGATTTTCTCTTTATAGAGAAACATCACAGAGAAAGAAGTAATGATGTTTTAAGAGAAAAACCTGCACCGCTAGGGCATAAAACTGGAGAATTTCCAGTTGAAGTAAGTGAAACAATAGCCTCCAAAGAGGAAGCCAAAAAAAGCTTTGCAAGCTGTTTTTGGTTTTGGGAGACAGACATCCGCTCTGCTTTCTTTTTTTGATAAATGCCTGAAATTTAAATTAAGTCATCTATTGGGCTATTACTAAAACCCTGAAAAAAACAACAACTTTAGTTTGGATTTACATGTGTCTGGAGGTCAAAGTAAGCTCTCCTCTCTTCCATGCGCTCCCTGTTGAAGTTACTGTTGAACTCGGCAGCTTTTTTTGCTGCCTTCTTTATGTACTCGGGGACTTTGCTGGCCTCCACCTTCTGAGGGTTCTGCTGTTGCATTTGCTATGAAAGAATAAAGAATGTTAGAAATATATTTGGAGATGTATGCAGAAGATTTTCATTACACTTTAGATGAAAATAATGTGGCCCTACTTCTACAGGATCTTTTTTTGTTGCTTGTGAACTTACGGAGTACTCTTTTGCTATTCTCTGTCGCTCCCTCTCCTGCAGTATGACAGAATACTCTGAATGTTTAGTGGGATATTCCTTTATCATCAGATCGATCACCTCATCACTCCTCAGAGCTGTCAAACCTGAAGAACAGGAAAGAAACGGAAAGATGTTACCTTCTAATATCACAACTGGAACAGCGGTCGAGTCTGAGTTTGAAGGACTGGTTTCTACCCAGAGTGCATTGTGTCTCAGTGATGACATTCTGTTCACGAAGGTAGAGCTTCTCTTTGTGGGACAAGTCTCTCCTCTCCATATCTAAAAAGAAACAGAAAAGCACAAACCAACACCACCAGTTAATATCTTAGAGTAACTCTTTACAACAAAAAACAGGTAAACACAAAAAAATCTCACTTCTTACCAGGATACTTCCTCTTGAACGATGTGACTCCCAGATACTCGCTGACCTGCTCCTGCAGCATATAGTACTCTCCTGTATCGTCTGGTGGCCATTTGTATTCCGTCAGGTTTTCTGCTGGGAAATACGTCGGACTGGAAAGGAAGGTTGGAGGGACAACAGAGTTTGATGATTGGACAAGATTTTGTAAGATTAATCTTTGCTGATATAGACAAAAAAATCGCCATTGGAAGAACTAAATAGACATCAATACTGACAGTTACAGCTTTTAGGGTTTATCATATACAAGTATATTTTGGGGATATATATTAAAATAAAAAGAATGTGACATATGGTAACAACAAATTTTCTGTCCTACTTGGTTGTCAAGAATGCTTGAAAATTATGCCAGTGGATGTTTCTTGCCGAATGCCAAACCAGCTTACCCAAGATCTTGACTTGAGGTATCACAGCTTCGAGAGCTGTCCCCTGAACCCATTCTCCTTCTCTTGGGAGGTTGGCTGCCATCATTGGACACTTCTTCTATGACATCCTCCTTCAGAGGAAAAGAAAAATCAGAATTAATTTTTAACATTACATAATGTGATGTTTGAAAACTCCAGAGCATGAAGTATATCCACAAAGCTTTTAGGAGCTTTCTGATTTTGTATTCGACACTTTTATGACACAGAAATGAATAGAGCCCAAATTCATTTTTGCTTGGTAAACCTGAACCCTAGGACTCATAATTGCAGGATTCATCTTCCTGTTGCTACAACAAATTTTAACATGTGATTCTCCAAGTGGGGGGCCCATCTGACCCACTTGGTTCCTGAAAGAGTTTCCATTCTATCATCGCTTAAGACCAATTTGCCTTGAGAGACCCCACTAGAGGCTCCCAGGATCACTTGGTTGACACCATGTTAATGTGACAATTCATGGAGGGACTACGACACCTCCTAGATGAGTTGTTTCATATTCTAAGATAAGACCCAGGATGTGCTGGAAAGATTACTTCTCTCAGCTGGCCTGGTAACAGCTTAGTATCCCACCAAGAAAAGATAGAAGAGCGGGCCAGGGAGAGAGAGGTCTGGGCATCTCTGCTCAGCCTGCTGTATCCACAAATCAGGCCCACTTAATGGCTGAGCAGTGCATACTTTTACTATTAATGAATCACAGTGTATTTAAACCGAGTGTGATTTTCTGTATATGCTCCACAGGCATGAGATAAAAATCACACACAGTGCACACTACTGCTATTTTAGACATGATAGTATTTCCCGGCCTGATGAAAACTTTTTAAACAACTGCAAAAGTTAACATTCAGAGATTTAGCCAGTTTAATACAGAGGGTTCATTTTGAAACACACTAAAAAATGATTTCAGATAAGGATATTTTCCCTCTTACATCAACACGAAGCTTTATTCAATATTATTGACGGTTAGATTATAGAGTTAGATTATAATTACTTTTTATGCTAAATACAGACCAAAACATGTATGAGTTTACACGCCAGAACTGACTGACAGAAGGAGCACAAATTGTCAAATCACTTATAATATTACGACATTAAACGTCGCGTTTTTACTTAGATCATTCAAAACGTACACAGACCAGATCACTGCAGATACATAAAACGAGGAAATTCAAACCGAACGAGCTAACTAACCAATTACTACACAGCTGAAAACAAAGGAGGGACGCTAATGTGGCTACTGATCATCAATCATGGACTAAAGTGTCCCATAAATGGCCAGTTAGCTATTAGCTCAGGCTATAGCCGTACAGAGCCGAGGGAACTGAGCAAACAGTGACTCGTGTTTTTATTATTAGTATTATTAATATTGTTATGGCGTACAAATGTCACCTTTATGGATTGTGCTCCGGGGGTAGCGGGGTTGCTATCGCAGGGCGGCCTGACGGGGAGCACAGCAGCCATATTTTTTGCTAAATGATTTCTGCAGCTAGGCTAGCATACTAGCTCGTTACTCCTTCGTTGGTGAAGTTTCGCGGCTGTTGGCGAGCGTTGAAACATGGCCGACACCTGCTGGACTGGACGCGTGACTTCAGGACAGGACTGGGACTGTGTGGTATAATCTCGATTTATCTTAATTATTATAGACAGTTAAAGTGAATTCATGGTCGTTACAGTCTGCATAAATTAAAACTACGTTTGATGAGAAGTTTGAACAAGTTTGAGTTATATTAACCCTTACATGCTGTTCACGTGTCATTTCTTTGACAACGTGGTTTAGGCCAGTTTTGACATAGGCCAAGAATTCCCTCATAAAAAGTACCTACAACGAATTTTGATCCACACAGTAGCGGGGTTTGATATAGGCGACATGGGCGGTTGCCCAGGGCAACATCGTGATGGGGGCGTGATAATACATACTTATAATTTTCACCGATGTTTTTTCGAAATTCTATGCGCGAAAAGTGGACAAACATTTCTTATCTATGATTTAATTCGTTATTATTAAATCCAAGGGCGTAGATTTGACATGAACGGAAGGGACATGTCCCCACCAATATTCAGCGATTATTAAATTGTCCCCACCAATAATTTGATCTATTCCAGTAAAGAAAATCAAACCCGATAGAAAGAAAAAAAACGATCTGTCAACGTCTCATTCACCCAGCGGTGCAGAAAGAGTTAAATTACGTCCTCTACTGGAGTCCTACCTCATGTGACAAATATGGCCAATGTGATTGGCTGTGCCTTTCAGGGAGCTCTGTTTAGTTTTAGCAGCGGCAAGCCTGCGCTGCCAGGAGAGGATGATGGCAGCAAAAAGGAAGAATCCAAATGAACTCATAAAATATGTCCGTCATAATAACACTGCGGTAAAGTGAGCCGTCATTTGTGAGCCGCGGTCAAGCCAGCCGCCTCCTATCCGCCGCATGAATTTCCTTGCGCTTTTACACCAGTCTTTACGGTAGCGCCTTTTCGCTTTATATCCTGATTGAAAGCCTAGACTCGCGCACACACGCACGCGCGCACACAAATTACAATGGAACAGCCCAATACAGCCATCGTGACAGTCTGGTTGCATATTCAAAAATTCATTAAAAATCATTCTTAAAAGTTGATGCCAAGCTTTCAACACAATCCTCTTCTCGGACACCTACTTTACCTCTGGGCCAGATTTACTGTAATATTACTCAGAAATCACAGTAAACTCATATTCAGTGCAATACAGTCAATGCACTACAATTATGTTTATTTCAAAAATTCATTAAAAGTCATCCTGAATAGTTGAGGTCCAACTTTCAACACATTCCTTCTCTGGGACACCTACTGTACCTGTGTGCCAAGTTTCAGCCAGATTCACTAAAATTCCTCAGAAATTAATGGACATTTATATGCAATTCAATACAGCCAATACACTACAATTATGGAAATTTCAGAAATTCGTTAAAAATCATCCTGAGAAGTTGAGGTCCAACTTTCAACACATCCCTCCTCCGGGAAACCTGCTGTACGTCTGGGCCAAGTTTCAGCCAGATTTACTGTAATATTCTTCAGAAATTGCAGGGAACTTATGTTCAGTGCAAGAAAGGCTGAAAGACGACCACCACTGAACAAGACACACAAGCTGAAACGTCAAGACTGGGCCAAGAAATATCTCAAGACTGGTTTTTCTAAGGTTTTATGGACTGATGAAATGAGAGTGAGTCTTGATGGGCCAGATGGATGGGCCCGTGGCTGGATTGGTAAAGGGCAGATAGCTCCAGTCCGACTCAGACGCCAGCAAGGTGGAGGTGGAGTACTGGTTTGGGCTGGTATCATCAAAGATGAGCTTGTGGGGCCTTTTCGGGTTGAGGATGGAGTCAAGCTCAACTCCCAGTCCTACTGCCAGTTTCTGGAAGACACCTTCTTCAAGCAGTGGTACAGGAAGAAGTCTGCATCCTTCAAGAAAAACATGATTCTCATGCAGGACAATGCTCCATCACACGCGTCCAAGTACTCCACAGCGTGGCTGGCAAGAAAGGGTATAAAAGAAGAAAAACTAATAACATGGCCACCTTGTTCACCTGATCTGAACCCCATTGAGAACCTGTGGTCCATCATCAAATGTGAGATTTACAAGGAGGGAAAACAGTACACCTCTCTGAACAGTGTCTGGGAGGCTGTGGTTGCTGCTGCACGCAATGTTGATGGTGAACAGATCAAAACACTGACAGAATCCATGGATGACAGGCTTTTGAGTGTCCTTGCAAAGAAAGGTGGCTATATTGGTCGCTGATTTGTTGTTGTTTTGTTTTTGAATGTCGGCGAGGATTCCGCACGGCACTCCCCTCCATTCACCTCGCGAATCTCTGCTCTCTTCCAAACAAAGTCGACGAATTACTGCTCTTAAACCGGACTAACAAGGACTTTGCACGCTCTGCTGCCCTCTGCTTCACTGAAACCTGGCTCAGTGGGCGAGTCCCAGACGCTGTCTTAAATCTGCCGGGCAGAAAGGATCATCAGCGCCCCCCTGCCCTCCATCCAGGATCTGTACCTCTCAAGAACCAGGAAACAGGCAGGGAAAATCATCACAGACCCCTCACACCCTGCACACAGACTTTTTGATCTGCTGCCCTCTGGCAGACGGTACAGAAGCCTGCAGACCAGGACCACCCGACACAGGAACAGTTTCTTTCCCCTCGCCATCTCCCTTCTTAACAGTTGACCTGTCACACTGCTCCCACTGCCAGACTGCAGCTGCACCTTATGTACATTTTGTAGTATTCATTCCACCTCATTCATTTCTGTATTTTATGTATATAAGTTTAGATTCGTTATTTATAGTTGGTTTACATAGCTTTGTGTATGTATGTGTAATGTGTATATATAGACATTTGTGTGTGTGTGTGTGTGTGTGTGTGTGTGTGTGTGTGTGTGTGTGTGTGTGTGTGTGTGTGTGTGTGTGTGTGTGTGTGAGATTTACATTGCTGTGCTTGAGAGCCACCATCTACCGGAACCAAATTCCCTGTATGTGTCTGCACATATACTTGGCCAATAAACACGATTCTGATTCTGATTCTGATATGTATATTTGTGAATGTGGAGATGTTATATTGGTTTCACTGGTAAAAATAAATAATTGAAATGGGTATATATTTGTTTTTTGTTAAGTTGCCTAATAATTATGCACAGTAATAGGGATAGCTCAGTAGGTAAAGTGGTCGCCCCATGATCGGAAGGTCGGCGGGTCGAATCCACTTAACGGCTACCCTGAGGTACCCCTGAGCAAGGTACCGTCCCTACACACTGCTCCCCGGGCACCTGCTTAGTGGGCTGCCCACTGCTTCACTGAGTGAATGGGTCAAATGCAGAGAAAAACAAGTAATTTCCCCATGGGGATCAATAAAGTATCCATTATTATTATTATTATTATTATTAATAGTCACCTTCACACACAGATATCCCCCTAAAATAACTAAAACTAAAAACAAACTAAAAACTACTTCCAAAAACATTCAGCTTTGATATTAATGAGTTTTTTGGGTTCATTGAGAACATGGTTGTTGTTCAATAATAAAATTATTCCTCAAAAATACAACTTGCCTAATAATTCTGCACTCCCTGTAGGTCTGTTGACAGAGCTCTGTACAGGTCTGCTCGAGCTGACCTGAAAAGGGGTCCCACCTGTCCAGCAACAACACATGGCATGGAATAATAGACATCATAAACCACAGAGGCAGAACTGTGAAAACAGAAAACCTGAGTGTGCAGCTAGCAGAGGACATAAACAGCTTCTTTGCCCGCTTTGAAACACCACAACAGCAGCATTCATCTGCCTCAGCCCTGCTCCCATCCTCATCCTCACCTGGTTCCTGCACCGCTCCATTCACTGTAACGGAGCACGATGTCAGATGAGTGTTTCTAGCAGTGAACCCCAGGAAGGCATCCAGACGGAATACGTGGTAAAGTGCTAAGACCATGTGCCCACCAGCTCACCCTCATCTCCACCAGAATCTTCAACCTCTCACTGGATGAAGCAGCCATCCCATCCTGTCTAAAATCAGCCACAATCATCCCAGTACCAAAGAAGTCTCCCATCACCAGCCTGAACTATTATTGCCCTGTGGCCCTCACACCGGTAATCATGAAATGCTTTGAGAGACTAGTCCTTCAGCACACCAAGGATTACCTCCCCCCAGAATTCGACCCCCACCAGTTTGCATACCGTGCAAACAGATTCACAGAAGATGCCATCACCCTCCACTCGGTGCTGAGTCACCTAGAACAGCGGCAGAGCTACGCCAGAATGCTCTTTGTGGACTACAGCTCACCCTTCCACCACTCGCCCATTGAAAGCCTACTAACTTACTGCATCACAGTATGGTACAGCAGCTGCACTAAGGCGGATAGAGCCACCCTCCCAGCATGTTTGCAATGAGTAGGAGATGCTCTGTATCTCACTGTACAACTGTATAGTGACAAAGGTATTGGGTTCTTTTCTAAAAATTGCTATAAACAGAGGAACCCAAACTGATGAAAAGTGGCGAATATTTTTTTTCAAATGACTATTTTTAGTGGATTTTTGATATAGAAGCAGAATGACAGAATGTTAAAAGAAGTTACTTTTAGTCATTCTAAGCTGGGCATTGCGTTCTCTGGCTGTTCAAAGCCATGGAACTTTAGACTTTCCAAGCAAATAATGATGGCCATACTGATGTTCTTTTCAGTACATTTTACTTTATGTTCATTTTCATTTTTATGATGTTTCTATTTTTACATAATTCCTCCCACATAGCAAAATTGGTATGGCCTGGATCTGTCCCACACAATGTGCTTACACATGGCCTGCGTACCGCAAAGAATGACGGCCCTATGGTGGCCCAGATCTGGTTTACCAGAGGTGGCCCACACATGAGCCAGCACAAGGCCAGTTGCAGACACACTGCTGGCCCTGTGCTGGCCCAGAACAGTTTCAGCTCTGGCCCCAGATGTCAGCCTAATGTGTACCTTAGCCATGTAAGCCATGTAATAACAACATGTGCTGGAACATAATAGTGCAAAAGTAACATGACGAAACTCTGTTCAGACAGTGAATGGACTGATTCTTATACAGCACTTTTTTACTCACCCATATTACTCAAAGTGCTCTATACAACATGTCACATTCACCCAATCAGGCCAAATGTGGCATGCCATCACATAAACAGTGCCATCTTACCATGCCAGAAGTCAGCCAGCAGTGCCGGCTTGACACCAGATCCAGGCAAGACCCGTCTGCTATGTGGGATGACTTGTTCTTTTGGCATTTTAGTTGTGGATTATGTTTGGACTGTGTCTCTTGCCCTTTCAGTATTGTTTCCTTGTGCTTCTAAGTGTCCCTTTGTTTCTTTTTAGGTTATGTAGTATGGGTTAGAGATATTTTGTATGTTGTTTTTGTTTAATAAATCCGCCTTTTGGATTATTCCCTGATGTGCCTGAGTTCTGTTATTTAGTGTCACTTTGAAAGGACACACATCCAGCATTGACATATAATTGTTCTTTCAATTTTTGATAAAGATTACAGTGAATTGAGATGTAACTTGGCCCAGAGGTACGGTAGGACGCCCAGAGTAAGAAAGTGTAGAAAGTTGGACCTCAACTATTATGGATGATTTTTAATGAATTTTTGAAATTTCCATAATTGTAGTGTATTGGCTGTATTGAATTGCATATAAATGTCCTTTAATTTCTGAGGAATTTTACAGTGAATCTGGATGAAACCTGGCACACAGGTACAGTAGGTGTCCCAGAGAAGGAATGTGTTGAAAGTTGGACATCAACTACTCAGGATGATTTTTAATGAATTTTTGAAAATTGACACAATTGTAGTGCATTGGCTGTATTAGATTGAATAAATGTTTCCATTAATTTCTGAGGAATTCTACAGTAAATCTGGATGAAACTTGGCACACAGGTACAGTAGGTGTCCCAGAGGGGGGATGTGTTGAAAGTTGGACATCAACTACTCAGGATGATTTTTAATGAATTTTTGAAAATTGACATAATTCTATTGTATTGACTGTATTGAATTGAATATAAGTTTCCTTTAATTTCTGAGGAATTCTACAGTAAATCTGGATGAAACTTGGCACACAGGTACAGTAGGTGTCCCAGAGGAGGGATGTGTTGAAAGTTGGACATCAACTACTCAGGATGATTTTTAATGAATTTTTGAAAATTGACATAATTCTATTGTATTGACTGTATTGAATTGAATAAAGTACCCTTTAATTTCTGAGGAATTCTACAGTAAATCTGGATGAAACTTGGCACACAGGTACAGTGAATTTCTGACATTTCCATAATTGTATTGACTGTATCGGGCTGTTACATTGTAATTTGTGCGCGCGCGACTGTTCGCGCGCGTGCACGTGTGCGCGGGGCTTTCAATCGGCACATAAAGCGAAAAGGCGCTACCGTAAAGACTGGTGTAAAAGCGCAAGGAAATTTATGCGGCGGATAGGAGGCGGCTGGCTTGACCGCGGCTCACAAATGACGGCTCACTTTACCGCGGTATAATAACGTTACAGGCTATGCTAGGCTTTGGCCCACATCAGTCTAAAATTGTATGTAACAACGAATAACGTGTTTTGGAAACTAACTGCACGACAGGCAGCACTATTAGTTTTCTCAGTCTCCCAGAGTAGCATTTCTAATTTTGATTGAAACTGTAAGAGAAAACGGCAGCTTTGAGCAAGCCAGGATATTAGTTTACAGAGGCTGGTAAAATTATATGTCTAACATTAAAATGTTGGTGACACAATAATTTCATCCTAATGGTACTGACATATTCATAGGGTTAATTTTTGAGACAAAATGTCATGAGGTAGTCATGATTTTGCAAATATCCACCTTGTAGTGCAGTTTCCACAAATTGTTTTAAAAATGCACTCACCCTACAACCATTACTGATGAGTCAAGATCTGCACAAATTGACAGAAACACTGAAGCAGCTCCACATTTTATTCTTATTGTCATGTATGTCCTATTTGTCAGGTGACAGAAGAACCAACACAAAGCTCAGAGAGCAATGGTGATACAAGATCACAGGTGAAATTGGATGATGACTTGTTGGTTCATTACTGTATTTGAAGCACATGTGTGACTGCATGTATTTGGAATGTCTCACTGTTATTTATCAGGTGACAGAGGCAGCTCTGCCATGTTGTAGCTCAGACAGAGGTGAAGAGGCAAGGTCACAGGTGACTGACTGATGATTTGGTGCTATAGATTAAATAGTATTTATTATCATGACAATTGTTAGGCTGCTGATGTAAACTGATTCATTAGTGTATACTTGACAAAGAATCTGAATTGACATGTCTCACTTTTTATATGGCACGAATCAATGTGTTATTTTATCAGGTGGCAATATGTCCTAGTGCAGTCAGAGGGGAAGAGCCAGGGCCAAAGGTGAGGCACATCAAGCACAGAATAATAATTGTAATCTGAGGATAAAACGCATGTACTGAGGCTGAAAGAAGCTTCAGTGCTCTCAGAAGACTAAAAAGATGGCTAAGGTTAACAATGACTCAAATGAGATTAAACAATGCTGCTGTATGCCATGTCCACCAGGAGAGACTGGACAGTATAGATGTAAAACTGAGATAAACTGCCAGCAGTTTATCTCAGTTAACGAGAGGAGCAGGCATGTGTTTGGCTCCTTCACATAGTGGACATTGAGTTGTTGTGTGGGACACCAGTAGTATTAATGTCTGTTGCTGTAACAGTAGTTCATGTTTAGAATAGAAAATCTCAGCTCACTGATTTGATCGGGGCAATAGTGCCTAAAATGTTGCATAATTTTGCTGAGAGATCTTTTACTTTGTGGTAATCTTAGATGAGTAGTTTTATGGACAAAAACCACCAGGTCATTCAGTGTTCCCTTAGTGCCAAAATATAACAGATGTTGGTGTACTATAACTGAAGTAATGATGTTAAGTCCTTAAAGTCATATTCTTTTATTGTCATGACTGTATTTGAAGATATTTTTATTTTTGTATGATACCTGATTTATATGGATTATGGCTGAAGTAAACTAAAGCCTAAAATACTTAGTCAGTCATTTGTTTAATAATTCAACTATGAATTGTGATTTTAAATGGTTTAAAAGCATGTAGAATAGCATATGTAGGCAAGTATATTTCTCCTCTTTTTATTAAGAAGCAAAAACAAAAAGGAAAAAAAAAGAAACAGGGCAGAGTTCGGTGGTTGAATCATCCGTCCCTACCAATGCCAAAACCAAATCTACGCCCTTGGATACAACTTTTGCTTTTTCAATAGGAAGAGGGCCATGTGACACATCAAACTTAGTGGTAATGTCACAAGAAAAACAATGGTGTGCTTGGTTTCAACGTAACTTTATTCTTTCATGAGTTATTTACAAGTTTCTGACCACTTATAAAATGTGTTCAATGTGCTGCCCATTGTGTTGGATTGTCAGTGCAACCCTCTTCTCCCACTCTTCACACACTGATAGCAACACCACAGGAGAAATGCCAGCACAGGCATCCAGTATCCATAGTTTTAGGTGCTGCACATCTCGTATCTTCACACCATAGAGAATTGCCTTCAGATGATCCCAAAGATAAAAGTCTAAGGGGGTCAGATCGGGAGACCTTGGGGGCCATTCAACTGGCCGACAACGACCAATCCACTTTCCAGGAAACTGTTCCTCTAGGTCTAGGAATGCTCCGACCTGGCACCCATAATGGGGTGGTGCACCATCTTGCTGGAAAAACTCAGGGAACGTGCCAGCTTCAGTGCATAAAGAGGGAAACAAATCATCATGTAACAATTTCAAATATCCAGTGGCCTTGAGGTTTCCATTGAGGAATTAGTTGTACCAACTAATGCCACTCTCCAGTGACATGCGGTGAGTGCTACGCTGTGGGCTTTTGCTGAATGAAGCTAGGACAGCCACTGATGTTTCTTCATTAGTGACAGTTTTCTTGCGTCCACATTTTGGCAAATCCAACACTAAACCAGTTTCATGAAACTTTGCAAGCAGTTTGCTAACTGTAGCATGGGAGATGGGTGGTCTCGTAGGGTGTCTTGCATTGAAATCTGCTGCAATGACCCG
This sequence comes from Rhamphochromis sp. 'chilingali', assembly GCF_963969265.1. Lineage (NCBI taxonomy): Eukaryota > Metazoa > Chordata > Actinopteri > Cichliformes > Cichlidae > Rhamphochromis > Rhamphochromis sp. 'chilingali'. The sequence continues at coordinate 27,759,267 of NC_137933.1, forward strand.
GTTACTGCGTTCACCAGATATCAACACAATTTCAATCCGCTCCTCACGTGTTAACCTCTTCGACATGTCAATGGCTGTGAACAAAAAGAAACTTGTAAATAACTCATGAAAGAATAAAGTTACGTTGAAACCAAGCACACCATTGTTTTTCTTGTGACATTACCACTAAGTTTGATGTGTCACATGGCCCTCTTCCTATTGAAAAAACGAAAGTTGTATCCAAGATGGCTGACTTCTAAATGGCCACCATGGTCACCACCCATCTTGATGAGTTTGCCCCCTCACATATACTAATGTGCCACAAACAGGACTTTAATATCACCAACCATTCCCATGTTATTACGGTGTATATAAATGGCCCACCCTGTACATATTATTTTTATGTCACTCTTTTCACTTACTTTAAAAAAAATCTTTAACATAATTTTTTATTATGTTATTTTATTATTGTTGAAAGTAAAAAAATTCTCTACATCAAATTATAAGAGCTCCAACATGGGCATGTTACTTTTACTTTGGAATGCCTGTCTGATATAAGAAGAGTTTCTTTTTTGGGGTTTATAAAAACTCATTTTTGGGTTTATAAAAACTCAAAACATTTACTGTCATGCAATATCATGTCTTGTTTTACCAAAGATGTGATAACATAACAGCAATATAAATTTATTATTATATAAACATGTATAAAATTACTAGTGTTAAACATTGTCTTGACTTCTGTGTCCCCCCCCCCCATGAGTACTATTTTTATTTAGAGCAGAAACTACTCTGTGCATTCAGAACAGTGAGGGGAATCCTGAATCTGTCTGACATTGAAGCTGTAACTAATGGCTGTGAGAGGTTTTGGAAGTTTTTCCATGTTAAGATTGCTCACATTAGATCAATTTTTTTCCCTTTCCTGATACTTCGTTAAGCAGTCCAGTGGTCAGGAACACTCTTGAGGGACTTCATATGGTTTCTGTTGCTAGACTAGGTGAAATTGTAAATCATATGAAACCCTCAGTTAGTTTTGTGGTCTAATTTCTGCTTTTTTCTGCTTAACCATTTTGCTCTTAGTCTCAAGTAGAGCTTCCACAGATTGATTTATTTAATTATTTTTGTATTGTTGCATTGTTAACTTACGTTGTGTACTATGCTTGCAGGTGCAAAGCACTTTCAGATAATACACTTGCATTTATATAATGCTTTTCTAGTCTTATTGATGATTCAAAACACTTTCAACTACACATTTATGCAGGACTTTATTCTATAAACTTCAACTACCTTACATCCGTGATCTGTTTAGAATCACCAGTGCACGAACATGCATGTCTTCAGAGTAAGGGAAGAAGCTGGAGTACCCAAAGAAAAATATGTGAACTCCACACAGCTAAGCCCAAACCAGGATTTAAGCCAGCTGTGAGGCAACAGTGCATCTTCACTTGGGAGTGAAGAGATTTGGGACAGGAGTGATGGGAACACATATAGTTTTACCTTTACCACTGTCCCATTAATAATGCACACAGGTATGACATTTTCCTTGATTTGACCTACACTGGTGGATTTAAAGTTAATTTCAGTCGGGACAGGTCAAATTTGATTGGAGCAGTCTCAGTGTACAGAAATATGTAGCACATAAATTTTAAAAAATATTTATTTTTTAAGTTTTAGGATCCCTAAAACATAAAAAATTAATATTTTTTATACCTTAGGAAAAGTCATCCAATTTCAAAATAAAATAATTAATATTTATTCGTTTAGTCACATGTAAAAATTGACCCAAACAGCAGTCTGTGTCAAAAGTCTCAAGCAGACACAGCGCCACCCTGCGGCTGCCTGAAGACTTTACAGTGATCCAACGGTTCTTCGGTTAGGAGCACAGACGGCTTTTATTTTGAAACAAACCGCGTACGGGAAGTCGGAGGGGAAAATCAGCTGGACTCCGCGGAAATCACCAACAGGAGTATTTTCCTTTTATTTAGCTAGCTAACCATCTGTCAACTCCCATTTCTCCCTCCATTCTTTATTGCTGTCAAACCGCCACACTGGCGATGTCGGAGTCGTACGGTAAGATTGCACTTTTGACCTGTGGCCACCGTTATCATCCTCCCGTAGCCTCAGAGATGGGATGGGGCAGGTGTGCCCAGAGAGCTTTTTCTCATCGTAAACAGATAGCTGACAGGCTAACCGAGCCGCCGCTGAAGGCTGCTGGCCTTAAAAGTTGCCTCGTCAGCGTAAGGAAACCCACAAAGGCTGTACAGCAGAGTTTAGTGTCGCCGTGTGCAAAAAACGTACCCACGGTACAAGGTTACAAAGCTCCCCGGAGGGTATCGTAAAAGACAAGGGAAGCTGACACCTGGCTGGGGCTTGGTGCAGCTGTAATATCTGACTGAGCTGCAACATTACAGTCATATATGAGGCATTGTTTTCTTAGCTTGACCATTTTACACCAAAATAATGATTATTTTGCTAGTTTAGTGGTTTAATAGTGGAGAAATTCCTCCGCTGCACAGAACAGCTGACTGTAGTTTTTGTTTGCCTACATCAAAGCCTCCACAATATTTTCTTTGTGAGGGGGGGGTACTTAATTTTTTTGTTTGTTTTTCATTAGGATGATACCTATATCAATATTTGAAAGCTATAAAATCAAGCAAGTAAAGCCATGCGCTGTTTGTTGTTAAACATCAGTTTATTATGGCCAAAGCATCACAGTATTGTGCAGCATATGCTTGAGCCTGACTGATAAATTGATTTTGGGAGCCGATGTGCACAGTTTGTCACAGTTATATATCTGAAACCCATTTAGAACACCTGCCAAGAAAATTAAAGACAAAAATCAAATTTCTAGTTTACTACTCTTAAAATCATTCTGTAATCCACAATTTAGTCTGTGCTGGACTGTGGTGATGTGGTGATATGATTTGTCTGCACCTTGATTTTTGCATTGTATTTTATCGCAGGTGATTCTTTTCTGTCTCGTATGAAAAAATGTACTTGTCCTCTTTAGCTATAATAATACTACAGGAGTATATGCTGGTAAATGTGGGTGTTTGCAAGGCTACTGCAGAGATTACTGGATTTACTGGACTTCATAACAGTGACGGTAACTCTCACCACTCAAGTGGGGGGAAAACTAAATTTAAATGAGCTACAAAATATATGAAGCTACAGTTTCTGATTTCTCTAGAATATTTTGAAAGGTCATGTTTACGGAACTTGAGCCACACCCTCATTTGTTTATATTTTGCAAGGAAAATAAGAAATAGGTGCAGCACTTTCTTTGAAACATGCAAAAATATATGGAAATACAGAATATAAGGCAAAAACAGAGTTTGTAATGAGTGTGAAAGTCAGGATTTGGTATTCTTCAGCACAGCCTGAACTCTGTTAGACAGGTTTTTGTAATTTCTTTAAGTAGTCTTCAGGAATAGTTCACTGGACTTCTCAAAGGACATTCAAAGCTCTTCATTGGATTTTGACTGCCTTTATTTCTGATTTCTATCAGGATGATCCCAAACTGCCACTGAGTTTCACTCCAGTTCTTGTGTAATTTGGCATACCTCAACCTTTTCTCCCTGTTTCCTTTCCTTAAGAACAACTGAGTTTGTAGATGGATCAACTGAAGGATGAGTTTTATCTCTCAGGTCAAGTTATTACAGTTCACTAAAACTAAACTAAAAAAATAAAACTGTTTTTTAAAGATGGACTAACTGACATGACATTGACTAATTAAACTAAACTTATTTAGTTTGTTGTCACATGTAGCTTCATTAGGCCTTGGTACATTTGGTTATTAAGGCTTGGAATGACTGTGAGCTAACTGCCTGTGTTTGTATTATAATATCTGTTCTGAACCCCTGAAAAGCACAACCCAGATTACAATAAATAAGAAAGCTAGCACTGAAGCTAAACACTAAAATGAAACGAGCAAACTCACTGTGGAAATGAAACTAAATTGACAAGAAAAACGAGCTGGATATACCAAACTAAGACTACAGTAACTGAGCTTTTCCCACATTTTTCTTGTAATTTCCTGTCGTTTTAGCTACCGTCTATAGCAACTAGTTTCATATAGTCTGATAATAATAGCCCAACTGATGTAATGTGTGTCCTTGCTTTTCCCTTTGCAGATTTCCTCTTTAAATTCCTGGTGATTGGGAATGCTGGAACGGGAAAATCCTGTCTTCTGCACCAGTTCATAGAGAAGAGGTGTAAGTCTGAAAGATCCATTACACTCCTGACTGTTTACTGCAAACTACAGCACTACATCAGGGAATTTCTTCAGGCAAATGAGACAGTAAATATGCCAGTAATTTCCACATGTTAAAGATTCCTAGGATGGAAATCAAGATTTCAACATTTTAAGTCAATATTTCATGAGTGAAATAAGCAGTGAAATTAATGGATATGACTGCATTCTTAATCCATGGATTTAACTGTGTGCATTTATACTTGCATTCTGAGTTTTATAGGCAAAACTAAGAAATCTGTCCTGTTAACTTTGGGTTAAAGCTAAGCTTCTCAGAGCTGACACGCTGGAAAGGGGGTTGTGTTAGATAAGAAAAGCATTTACATTTCTAATATTGTTGAGGATGATCCACTGTAATGACAAAACTATTTGCTCGTCCACCTTCACACTCATATAAACTTGAGTCTCATCCCATTCTTAATCCATTGCGTTTAATATGTCAGCCCACCCTTTGCAGCTATAACAGCTCCAGATCTCTTCCACAAGATCTAGGTGTGTGTTCATGGGAATTTCTGATCATTCTTCCAGAAGTGCATTTGTGAAGTCAGACACTTATGTGGTTTGAGGAGGCCTGGCTTGCAGTCTCTGCTCTAATTCATCCTAAAGGTGCTCTGTTGGGTTGAGGTCAGGACTCTACAGGCCAGTCAAATGCTTCCATGCCAAACTTAATCATTTATGGACCTTACTTTGTAAGTAAACATGTGCAGTCATGTTGGAGCAGGAAGGGGCTATCCCCAAACTGTTTCCACAAAATAGGGATCATGAAATGGTCCAAAGTGTCTTGATATGCTGAAGCATTAAGAGTTTGCAGTCAGACAAGTGCTGTTCTCTTGGCAACCACCAAACTCATACTTGTCCACTGCTCTAGTGTCCAGTGGCAGTGTGCTCTTTACACCACTGCAACCGACGCTTTAAGTTGTGTTTGGTGATGCATCGCTTGGATGCAGCTGTGTGGCCATGAAGCTATCTATGCACTGTCCTTGAGCTGATCTAAAGGCCACATGTAGTTTGGAGGTCTGCAGTGATTGACAAAATTGACTTTTTTATTTCTAGACACTGTGTGTGTGAGTTGCTGTCGTTCTTAAATGCTTCCACTTTGTTATAATACAACTAACAGTTGACTGTGTAAAATTTAGTAGTGAGAAAATTTCAGACTGGACTTGTTGGGCAGGTGGCATCCTATCACAGTACCACGCTGGAATTCAGTGAGCTCCTGAGATCAACCCATTTTTATAAATGTGTGTAGAAGCAGTCTGCAGGCATAGGTGCTTGATATTTATACACCAGTGGGATTTGAAATGACTGAAACACCTACATTCAATGATTGTGATGGGGGAGTGAATGCTATCGGCAATATAGTGTATGTGAAATTTGCCAGTCTGAGCCAATCTGATATATTGACATGTGGTCAATTTCCCCTTGTTTTTCTTCAGAATGACTTTCCAGTTCAAACATGTAGAGCTCAAATACTCCAGTGTCAACTTGCCATTGTGTAAAGTAGAGCAGTGTTAGTGTGTGAGCAGAGTCAGAGGTGAACCGATTTACTGGAACTGCGCAGCAGCAGGGGAGGAGTGGGTGTCAGTAGAGATTGGAATGAAATTTCATATTCACAGATGCGAAAGGAGGCAAAAGTGTGAGTGACATCAAGCTACATCACATTTTACACCAGGTTGAACCACATTTTAAGGCATGAAGGGATACATTTATGAAAAAACAACTTCTAAATGTGTGATTTTTATGATTGGTTCTGTTTTTTAAGGGTGAAACCAAAACCTACAACCAGACTTCAGGAGAAAAACTTCAAAGAAAATCATTGTCTCATCTACACATGCTGAAATTGGCTTATTTTTCATTGAAGTGCAGAAGCAACAGTTGTTTTCCTTACAGCCACACAGTGATAATCATATCATCCCTATTAATCCCCCTTATTTAATAATATTAATGCATTTACATGTTTGTTTTTTTTCTAGTCAAGGATGAATCTAACCACACAATCGGAGTCGAGTTTGGCTCTAAGATCATCAGCGTGGTCAACAAAATGGTCAAGCTTCAGATTTGGGACACCGCAGGACAAGAGAGGTTCAGGTAGGAAAAAAGCCCAACGTGAATATGCACTTGGCACACAAGTCATCTCTGTTATGCTGCAGACATTCAGCTAGCAGTACTATAGCTTAAAGACCAGAGTAACAGACACAGGAGTTTTGGAAGGTAACGGAGAGCTCAAAAAGCTGTTATTAAACTCGGCTGCCTAATTGATGTCCTGAGTAAAACAGGAATAGTTTTGTTGCTTCTGATTATTTTATTTATTCAATTTTCTGCTATAGCTGCTATAACAATTTAAGGCGAATCTGGTGAAGATATTTTCCAGAATTGCTTTTTTTTTTTTTTTTTTGAGGTAGCACACGCCAGGAATTGGTTCTGTTGTTTTGTCCTGGCTAAATGCAGCTGTCTGAACAGAGGGTGCACTGAGCAGCAAACATGACACCCACTCACTAGTGATGCATGCCCCAGACGGTTAGGTCTGTCTGTGCATTGCCACAATCCAGCTCACGTGGACTGTAGAGCTAGCAAGTTAAAGACCAACCTGATTAAACTGCAGCAGACATTTAAGTAGGTCTCTACAAAGTTCAGGAGTTAAATGGTTTTTCACACATGCATTGATGTTTTTTCTTTTCTTCAGGGGGAATGTATTGTATACTTCCTGATTGTTCTCAATGTATGTCTACTAATCTGTGTGTGTCTGTGTGTTAGGTCTGTGACCAGGAGCTACTACAGAGGAGCAGCAGGAGCCCTGCTGGTCTATGACATCACCAGGTATCACACAATGTGATGCTAGACTTTTCACATTTCTCTAATTTGTTCCTCCTCCTCTCCTCTCTCCACCCTCTTGCCTAAGACTAAAAGGAATTGAGGATGCACAAACTGAGAAATATGATAGGCTCTGTGTTTCAAGCCTCTAATTTATTTTTGTTTTCTAATTAGCTTCCACATCTATTCCAAACTGTAACATGTCATTACCTGCCATCCTTTTTATTATTATTTTTTGTTGCAGTCGAGAGACGTACAACGCTCTGACCACATGGCTGAGTGACGCGAGGATGCTGGCGAGTCAGAACATCGTCATAATCCTGTGTGGGAACAAGAAGGACCTGGATGCTGACAGGGAGGTCACCTTTCTGGAGGCTTCCCGCTTCGCTCAGGAGAACGGTAAGACCAGCAGCTGATTATTGGGAACGATTCCTGTTGTTGTTGTTGTTAGATGTGTAGACCATCAACTTCAAAGAATTATTGAATTGTTATTTATTATAATGTGTTCATTGTAAACTGATGTAACAGAACTGATGTTCCTGGAAACCAGCGCTCTAACAGGGGAGAACGTCGAAGAGGCCTTTGTCCAGTGTGCTCGGAAAATCCTCAACAAGATAGAGTCAGGTATGAGCTGTAGTCAACACCCTTACCTGTGTGTGCCCCAGCGCTTATTCTGTCAAACCACATGATTCTGTATATCTCTTAACACCACTACCTCAGTCAGAAACAAAATATTTTTATATCATTCAGAAGCCCAGACAGCTAACCCATCAACTAGCTGGCCTACAGCATTGTTCCAGGAAGAATCGAACTTTAACAAAAGCCTTTTGCAAACTTATATAGATGATTAAAGCCTTTTCTTAACTGTCAGTAAACTAAGCACAATAGGTGTAAGTTGGTTATCTCGCTGACTGTTCACTCATGTGATCTCTTGTGTTTCAGGGGAGCTGGATCCAGAAAGGATGGGCTCAGGTATCCAATACGGCGACGCTGCTTTACGACAGCTTCGCTCTCCTCGTCGTGCTCAGCCACAGGGCACCCAAGAATGCGGCTGCTAGTGGACGTGTCCTGTAACAGATACAGACGAGGTGAGGGGGTCCTGAGTCTGTACTGTCTACACAGCATTAAAATGAAAAGGTGTCTGAGGGCTTTCAAATAAGGAGAACCTGTGTTTAGAAGCTGAAATTATGCCTTCTGCTCCCCGCAGTGTCTCTCAGATGTGCAGACTCAGTAATTCTATATTTAGTCAGTGCCCATTTTTGCTTCTGCGCACTTGATCCACCCATCATTTGAAAGGAAGCCTTCATTATGATTGTCCAAGACAGTAATCATGAAGGCTGTAATCATTAAATAGTGGCATAAAGTAAAAGGTGGATGTATGTTATTACCTACATATTACACAATAAGATGAACGTAGAAATTCTGGTGTCCATAACTATTTGCACCAGACTTTGGCTGCACTGATGCCTGATCGCTGATAGAAAGTCATTACACCACAGTTCCAGCTGCAGTCTGACAGTTTTCCCTGTTTACATGTCAGATTATTGCTTTTGCCTAGATATTATTATTATTGTTGTTGTTGTTGTTATTGTTATTGTTGTTGTTATTATTATTATTATTATTAGCATCAGAACACTATGAAGCAGTTTTGCTGATTCCTACATGAAGTCCAGTAAGCACTCCTCAGGGCGCTAAAAACCAGACCAGCGGCAGATATTTAAAATAGCTTGATTAATTGTGATGATCTCATCTATGACTCTCGAGTAAGTGGAAATGTTTAATGATTCAAGTTTTCTTGTTTTTTGTTTTTTTTTAATTCTCATTCCAGCACATGTATTTACATGAAGTGGAATTACAGTTTTTATTTTTGGTCCCTGTTCAGGCCAATGAGGATAAAACACATCAAGAGCGACAGAAACAAGAGCAAGAAGTATATTTACAGTGTAAATGACAAGTCAGTTTCCAAGTGTCAGATTGTGTGCGGTGGATTGTAGCTGAGGATCACCAGAGCTGAAGAGACTCCAGGGAGAAACGATCACTGAGTCTTGTGGTTCTGCTCTGCTGGGTCTTTAAAGTTACTGGAGCCTCTTTTTCTGGAACTGCTGGTGTTTTACAATGAGTCAAAAAATAATTTGAGAGAATAACCTTAATTCAATTTAGACGTAATGTTTTTTTTTTCAGTGGCAGATTCAATTTTTTTTGTAATAGCTAGTTGGTCAAAGCTCTGTAATTCTTTCTTGCTTCATAATGATGAGAGATGATTAAGATAAACTTTATTAACCTTTATTAGTCCCACAAGAGGGAAATTTGTTAATTACTGGGTGGACAGCCTGATATTGATAAGCTTTTGTATATTTCTGCAACATCTGTGTGTTTTATATGCAGGTTTGTGAAGACCAGGAGAAAAACAGCCATGTGAGACCTGATAACGTGGGGTTCAGATCGCTACGCTGGTGACTTCTCCCCGACCTTTGACCCCTAACCTTTGCACGGACCCCTCAGAACCTTGTTGCCATGCAGATAGCTCAAAAGACTTCCCTGTCACGCCCCCTCCCAGAACTTAAAGATCTCCAAGGTAACCAGAGATCAGCCAACAGTCTGCTCTTCTATTGGACCAAACTGTCCCTCCAACCAAGACCACCCCCAACACTTCTCTCGTCCACACACCTGCCAACCCAGATTACCACATTTTAGATTTCCCAGTCGACCCTCCAGCTACTTAAACAGACATACTAAATACAGATTTTTGGAGCAAGCTCCACAGACCTTTAGATTGAGCTAAACTAACTGCCCCCTGGCTCCAGTTTGATACTTAGTGCACTGATGCGTGGTCTTGATTTTCTCAGAAAAAAAAATTTCTCGTCTTGTGGAAATATTCCTTCGACCACATGCTAATTTAAGTCCCTTCCCTTCCACAGGTCTTCTGCTTCTCTTGCTCTAATTATCTGCTAACTCCATGCTTGCATTTGCAAACACACCACTAACAGTATCCTGTGTAGCTGTGCAGTTTGCACTTCTTGTGTGCCACCTCCACTCCCTTTCTTCACCTGATATCACTGTTTGTATTCTTCTTAAAATATCCAGACCATCATTGCAACTGAATAATTATGCATAGGATGTGATGTCATGGGTTTGATGTCACAGGAGGAAAAAAAGATGAGGTTGTGGTGGATGAATGGCTCAAATCTGAGTGTTGAAGTGGATGGGATGAGAATTGGCACCCTCAGATCAGACCCCAGGCTGTAAAAGGGTGAATTACCCGCTCTCAGCTGAGACTGAAGCAGATTAATCTACCTGTCCTCACCTGTGGCCACAAGCTGCGGGTGTTGAACTAAAGAATTAGTGGACGAACAATCCCCAGCTGTAGTGTATGGGGTCTGTTAGAGATAGAGTAAGGATCTCAGTCAGTAGAAACACTGCTCCTCCATGTTGAGGTGTTTGATGCATGTCCTATGGGCTGTTGTCAGACAAGCTGTTGAGATTGCATCTCTCAGCTGGACCATTAAAAACTGTGGATGCTGGGAACAGGGAGGTCTAGGCATCTCTGCTTACACTGCTGCTCTCATGGCCTTCAGCAGGAAATGAGTGGATGAGAAACACTTAATTTGTTTCTTTCAAGCAAAAGCAAACATGGAAATATTTGTACTTCCATGACCTGTTACATTTTCATTGTAAAAATGTGTTTTGAGAAAGGGGAAAAATACCGTATTTTATTAAAATTAGCAGAAACATGGATCTTTTCCTAAAACAGAGTCTTTAACGATGTTATTTCTCTATTAAAAAGCATGACTAATCAGTAACAGTGATGGTCCCAGGGCAACACCTTAATATTGATATGATATTGCAGGAAATACACACACACTTTTACATCCCCCTTTTTCTCTCCTCCTCTCCCCTAAAGCATCCCTGTACCTGTACAGTGTTTCTGTAAATAGTTTGACGCATGTTTTCTCAAACAAAATATCAGAGTATTTCATTATGAAGAGATATTACGTGTATATTATAATAGATATCATATTCAGCATCTGCTTCGTGCTCCACTGCATCATTATCATTTGAAGCAACTATACACTGGCAACTTGTAGCAGGATACTAGTGATGGGCAGTACTCAGTATTTTTATTTTTTTTGTTAAACAGGACAAGCTGATTCAGATTTTATTATGAATTATGAGGGGAAAGATTCTGAAACAAATTTTTATTTGTTGTTTTTGGGGTTTTTTTGACAAGCTCACAGATAATAAACAGAGGTAGCCTGACATGTTCTGTGTAGACACTGGGCTTTCATTTGTGTTAAATGAAGGTACATCTTTGAATTCACAAGTCAGCAACCGCAACTGACTAAAATGTTGGTGTAAAACTTTCTTTATCCAAAGTTTTCCACTCAAGTCTAATGACTGACCTGTCGTACATAAATGTTGCCTGTTTACATGAGTGCTGACTGCTGCCAGATGTGGGGTCATACTAACTTGTTGGTTTTTAAGTTTTAACGATGGTTTGAGGCTTATCCAGTGTGTGCTTTACTCCTTGTTATCTCCTGTTGTTAACTTTGACCGTGTTAAGTCGGAGGAAACGATTATGAGGCGTGTTTTGCATCAGAGCATTCACGCGTCGCATCAGCTCAGATATACTTTAGATCAGGGGTATCAAACCCATTTTACATTTTGGGCCACATATAGCTCAATTTGATATCAATTAGGTCAGACCAGTAAAACTATCGACTAATAACATATAGGCTTACAGTTGAAAAAATAAAGGTGTAAATTACAGGAAAACCACTGGCAGTTCATTACCTCCCAGTTATCTACTTATCATTTAATTAAAAAAACAGACATTTTCTGTTAACTTACGATATGTTTTAATTTCTATAAGGAAGCATGGAAAAAAGGTTTTCTGTTATGTGATGGAATCTAACAATAATAAGAGAGTCCAAAGTTTATGCCCTTGTGAAGATTTCACATTTTCCAAAGCCATACGAGGGGCCTTCTCTGGCCCCCGGGCCATACGTTCACCTTCCCCGCTTTAGATGATATTAGCCATTTTAAAACGCGGATTTTGAATCAGACACTTCAAATGTTTCCCATCCTTCGGTGTTTGATATCTGATGGTGGCTTTGGTTGTTCTCTATCATGTGTTTTTCTCATCAGGTCATTTGTTTGTATTTATGTGTGTCCTTTTTTCCTGTCATTATGAATATCATAGATTTATAATTTATTATGTATGATAAAGGCATATGTTTTTAAAATAAATACTACTACAAATCCAGCATTGTCTTCACTAAACGAGACTTTTTTACCTACAATCTTTGACCAAGCAGAAACCATTTCAATGAGCTCTGTGAGCTCTGATGGATGGAGTATAGTCAAACGTAAAATCAGAGGATTCCTTTTATTTGCAACAGTCATAGATTCAGTAAAGGGTCATTCAATATAAAATCAATCAAGTATGAAAAACGTTCCCACTTTGACAAACTTGTTTTGGATTTAATCTGAAATGTTGCAACAATGATATAGAACGTGTGAACACCAGTGAAGTTTCTCAGTTTCACAGCTGTAATGTACAGTACTGCATGTGCATATTTACTGCATTTCAATAGCAGTCCTCTAATCTTCTTGACCACTTATGGAACTTTAGATGTCTAGTGTCAATGTTGAAAAGCCTGCTTAGCTTCTGAAATCAGATGAGATAGAGTATGTCCAGAGCAAAGCTAGGAGATGAGCCTGGTTATCAAACAGTAGGTAAAACAGATCTTTCATGCGATCCACCTAACCCAAATGGTAATAAAAGCCTTGAAAATGTATTTATATATATATATATATATATATATATATATTTGCAGGACCTTTAAAATTGTACATGGCCTTATTAAATATGCTAAATTTATTGTACAAAAACTTAGTGTAAACAGACTTATTTCAGTATACAGCAGGTGCTTGATAATGTACTGAGAGACCACACCATGTCACTGCAAGAATCAGGATTAAGACAATGAAAATAGCCTGTTAATATTAAATAAGTCTTGAGAATAATCACAGATGTAAATGTATTTTATTAAAAGCTCAGCGTAACACCACGTAAGCCCACCTGTTTTAAATCCTTTAATTATGACAATGAAGCTTGTTCAAAGCTCAATATGTAAACAAAGAATGTACAGAATTAAGCAGTTTTACAGTTGTTACATCTGTTGTTAGTAAACTAGACCAAGTACATCAGTTATTTGTCATGCAAGTGCCTTCACAATCACGTGAAACTCATTTTTCACTAACATCATCCTGCACTGTGAAGCGTGAATGAGTAACGTGTCAGGAATGTTTTGGCTTGGTGGATTTCTGCCACACATTATCATGTAAACCTAAGAAAAACACATAGTGAGTAAAATATCTCCTGACTAGAGGTACACGTCTAAACAGTCTAAGTCGACTATAAAGCTTTGTCCCAATAACTAACAAAGAAGTAAGGAATGTATCGTCCTGCTTCCCTCCTGTTTTTTGAGATTGTCAAAGTTCATCACATCTAAAATCACAAAGGCTCAAAACCGACTTTTAAAGCATCAAAATATTGCACCAACCTGCATTTCATTATAACTTAAAAGCAAATCTTAATGTAATACTGAACTCAAAGTTTCAACATTCACAGAAATCAAGTGTGAAAAAGTAAAAACAAAAGTAAAAGCGGGGCCACTAACCAAACTATCATCTGCAAAATATTTACACCAACATATTTGATCTTTGTTACATTACTAGATCTGACTTCTTGTGGTTTGAACAGTCATTATTTGAGTTTACATACTTTTGTCTAATGTTCATAAATTAATTACATGAAAACAACACAGTGATTAAATGATCAAAGCGCTTCTTGACTGGCTGAAAACCAAACAGTACATCAGCATAATGTGTTTGTATGCATTTCCTGTTAATGGTTATTTAAGCTGTAACTGACTCTAAATTAATAACGATAAAGACGTTTGGCCTCAACAACAAACCAAAGGGAGCTCAACACGCTCTAGTTTAATGACATGCATGCAAGTAGCAATTAATTTTTTTAAGTATCTTCCATCTGCCAGCGCAGCAACTGCAAATCCAACACTCAATCAGACAGAAGGTTTTAAATACAGAGGCTTAAAACGGAGCCAAATCACGTAGATTAAAATATTCTGATATTTAGTTTTGCTAAATATCAAATATTAAATTGTTGAAAGCAACAGGACAACACAGATTTTGGTTGCCTTTCATGTATGTGCTTACATAGGTACTAGTCAAACCCTCACAAAGGCCTATTCAAAAACTGGAAATATTTCTAGATGACACAAAGAGGTGATAAACCAAACCATAAGGAAGCTTTTTTGCCACCACACCAAAAACAAACAAACATACATACATTTTGACTAGGACTCTCAACATTAACGCATCATCATGATTAATGTGATTAAAATCTTTGGCGGTCAGAATGGACAAACTTTGGACAAACTGCCCGAAATACATTGACGGAGACATTTCAGGGATTTTGAGTCATTCTGCAATTCAGATGGGTGAATTGCATAAAATTTTAATCGCGTTAAGTGTGATGACGGATTAATCTGCATTAATGTTGACAACCCTAGTTTTGAGCCGTAAGTAAAAAATGTATTTATTTCAATTTCAAGTTATTTTCTCAGAAGTTAGTCAAAGATTTTACTCATGGATGCCAAAAAATGTTTGTTGTCCATACAGCTTCCATACATGCTTGTTGTTTTTGTGACTTAAGTTATTGAAGTCAGCAGCAAGTCAGCTGCAAGTCGATAGACTGTGCTCCGTTAGCCAAACACAGTCTATCGTTTTTGCGTCCCCTGTAAATCTTTCAGGTGTTGTCTGTGCAGCACTTCTCTGTAGTTGGTTATTTTCTCTGAATGTTTCTAAATCTGCTTGTGTTTTTTCTATTTACCTGTGCTTTTAAAACAAAAAAACTGCAGTGTGTTCAACTCTCTCTGATGCTGCTGCTACTTGCGTGTATGGATGTATGAAGGAAAGTCCGCAGTATCCACAATACCGTTGAGACCTTAGCACCAAAATGATTAAGAACAAAGCAATGCTATCAGTTATAAAACCACTTTAAGTCACTAACGCATCAGAGTTCATGAAAATACTTGAAAATGCAATGTCACAAAACACGTGCGATTTTCACTGTCAGCATAAAGTGAGTCACTACCTAACAACCACGTCTGAACCATCAGGAGGGACACAAACGTGAAGCAGCTCCCAGCATTAAAAATCCACTCTTACATATCAATATATCTATACATCAATTAAGTGTACTCAGCTGTACTCTGCACAAATAGGAAAATATGCACATTAAAAGTCAAGTGAATTTGAAATAAAACTTTCATCTGATTAAACTACTCCGAGTTCTTGGCATAAATTTGTGTGTCTGTGTGCGCACACAGGAAATGACGTATTATTATATACGTTCACACCATTGTTCACTTTACCTCAGAAGAACAAGGCTCTATCTTTTCGACATGTCCCACTGTAGTTTGAGATCTATGTATAAAAATATGGGTACATCTTATACAGCATGTATTTAAAGGGGCTGCATCAAAGTATGGCTTTGACATACGTTTGGGACTCCTCATCCTCAACTAAACTTGTGTATTACAGACGTATCCATTATTTTTACATTTGTTATAAAGTATCTTACTCTGTAAAATACATATTATTGTACTGTCTTAGTAAAAGCGGTTTATAGAACCATGGAGGAATAAGCCACACAGTGAAACTTAACATTGAAGGAAAGTCAGCTTCCATCCTGAGAATCTGTTTGAATCCATTTCATGTTATCATTTACATGTGTCGGTGTTTAACCCTCAAGTGACCATGCTCCTTTAGCCACTAAAATGACCAAGTGTGGTCATTTATGACCCTATTATATTATATGCAAGAACTCTTTTTTTTTTTTTAAAGGGCTCTGTTAGTGCTTGTGCTCTAATATCATTCAATAATGCTTTTTATGCTCTTTTGCATTGTTTACGCAAAAAACAGACCTTATTGTCTGTCTGTTACTTCTATTAAAACTATTTTCTTTGTTTCAATAATACTAGGGGAAAAAAAGATTCATTTTAAACCTTGAGGTATGTTTGTTTTACAGCATGCCAATTTTAACTCTAAAATTTAGGGGAAAAGAACATTTAAAAAAGGAACTGCAGAAAACTCTAGATGAAGTAACTATCAAATTCATAGTAGGGAACATTAAAGTAATCCCAGTATAAATATAGTCCTACTCGGCCACTTGAAGTTTAAACTTTAGAGGTGAGAGGCAGTGATGGCTTCAGTTTTGTGTTTGTTGTCTAGAGTCATCCTGATGTAGAGGGTCTTTTTTCCGGTTTGTGTCCTATCGCGAGCGAGCCGAAAAGCAACGCATGTACTCAGTTAGCCAGGGGTTGAACTCAGGTTGGACCACTTTTCTGGCCTTGTCCAGGTCAGCAGACTTGGCTCTCCGCCGCTCAGACCGCTGAGTCTGGATATGACGCTCCACCTCCCGCCTGGTCTTAGCACGCAGAGCTGATTCATAGATCTATCAGGTAAACAAAAATCCAATGTAACAACAAGCTTCTGTATGTACCTGTCAACAAATCCACTATGACAGTAAAATAACCTCATTAGTCGAAGCCACTGGGCCGACGTTGTGCGTCTTCCTTCCTGCAGTGTCTGCATCTTTCTCCCCCGACCCATACAAGGCGAAAGGATGTCTGCTCTCCTTACTGTCCTCTCTGGGCAGTCGAGATGGTGCAGGCCTGACCCGCTGTGATCGCCGGGGTTGCCTCAAGGACTTTGAGGGTTTACTCTGCTGTGGTCGGGGTCCTTCAGAGTCTCTCTCTATAAACAGAAGAAGCAAACGGGCTAAAGCACCACCAACATGGAAGAGGAACTCACAAAATAAACCAGAGGCACTATAAACTATCTATGGACGTTGCTTATAACAGAGAGTTGTTTGCTAAAAGCAAAATACAAATTGATTTAACTTTAATCAACTTTCAGTTCATCATTTCATTAACAGTGTTTATTATAAGGCTTTTTCATTTATTTATTTATTTTTAATTGACTCAGCAACTGTTAATTACTTATTACCTCTGTTGCTGGCTCTCTGCTCCTCTTGTAGTACCTTTGTCTCCCTCATAGCATCAGATGCTGGGCCAAAAGAGCAAAGAAAATCGTAAGTTACAGTAAAGTATCAAGCATGTATCCCTACAATGCAGTAATAGGGCAACTGAATGAAAAAGAAATAAAGGAGCTGGACAAGAGGGCTCAAATTTGGAGAATAAACTTGACAACCAAAAGCTTTGAGTCAAAGACTTAAGAATTTTTCCGGGAACATTATTATTACTATTATTATCATTATTATTATTATTATTATTATTATGAACAACCCACATCACCCACTGCATGAGTATTTGAGTGGGCTGAGCAGCTCCTTTAGTCACAGACTGAAACACCCTCGCTGCAGGAAGGAGCGCTTTCGCCGATCATTTATCCCAACAGCAGTTAGACTCTATAACTCCTCAATCACAATGTCATAAGTCACTGGACACTGTGAACATCCACGGTCACCACTTCATGCATAATGGACCTTCCATGTGTATGGACATTTGCAGGTATATATGTATGTATATGTATACATATGTATATTTAGTGTCTACATGTGTGTGTGTACATGTCTATAAATAGGAATAGTAGTGGTACAATAGCTATATCAAGCTATATACTTTATGTCTTCCATATTTCCAACCATATCCATAATCACATACTGTGTATGCTACCATTGTATATAGTGTATTATCTTACTTTTTTTCATTGATTGTACTTATTTGTATTTTTGTATTTCCTTCTGATATCTGTACCTGAACTGAGGTGATGCAAAAATTTACCCGTTGTGGGATCAATAAAGTCTTATCTTATCTTTATTATTAATATTATATTTTCGGTGGCTTTAATACATAATATTTAAAATGATACATCCCAGTATGTTATTAAGGGTTTTATACAGGTTACCATGAAGTGCAGACTGTGCAGCAGGCCCTGTATCCTCCTCCTCTTCTTGAATAGGAAGCCTGGGTACGGGCCCCGAGGTTCTGCTCTGCTCCTGCTGTGTGTCCGTCCTCGCACCCCCACACTCCTCTAGCTCAGCCTCCGCGCGGCCACCGGTATCCTCCTGGTCCCGTACCTGGTTCTTGCTTGGAGGAATAGGAGGACTTCTACCTCCCGAGTCCGAGTCAGTATCGGAGCCGCTCCAGAACCAGGGGTTGTGCGTGTGTTCCAGCAGCCTGCGGGTCAGCCTGTACTTCAACATCTCCTCGTAACATTTAGTGTACGTGTCCCATTTGGGATCTTTAAACTTCTTCATGTACTCCGAGCGGATCCTCTTCGCCACCATCTTGCTCCTCTGAAAACTCTATAAACTGAAAAAACAGCTTGTTGTTACTCAAGCAGAACACGCCTAAACAGCCTCCACGCCCCTTTACACACAGCTCCGTGTTTGTTAGCACCGCCAGACATTTAAAAGATAATGGGGAAGCCGTTAAAACCAATGACGGAGCAGCACGAGGGGTTCCCCCTCCTCTAAGGAGCCCGCCTACATCCTGTCGAAGGCGGATGCAGGCGGGGGAAGTTTGCTTCCTTGTGTTAGGAAAGAGGACAAAAGACAAATCTGGGGACAATTACATAGTAAATGATCCATTTTTAATTCATTTAATCGGCGTTTCGTTTTTTTTAAATGGCCTCCGGTAAAAACCGTTACATCGTTAAGAGCAGAAAGTTCCTGAACGCGATGACGTAAGTGCCACCTTCTCCTCTGATTGGCCGCAGAGGTGTAAACTGCTCTTGAGTATTCCAATTTACAGGTCGGATACAAATCAGTGTGAAAAAAGGAAACAAGAAACAAAAAAAACACGACAGGCTGTGAAACGCATTCAGCTACAGCTCTACAAGCCTGTCCTCACTGCTGAAAAATGCTGTTCCGTAGTCCAGCTAATCAACACCTGCGTACAGAAAGCACAAGTGTACCATACGCCATTAGGCTGTAACTGAGAATCAGTGAGCTGGCTATTTATTGCCTGTAGCTTTTATAGCTATTACCTCCTCATGACAAATGTGTTATTTATAAACCTCCATTATTAATCATATGGCGCTAATACTGACACAGGGCAGTGATAATCGCCTGTCAGCGCCCGCAGGTGAAGCGCAGTAAACGTTAAATGTCACAGACCATCCATCGTCACTACTCAACAGCAGTGCGCGCCTGGCACGGAGAAATTCGGGGCTGTAACTGTCTAATTTTGCGTACAGTAAATATACTCACATCGGGGTCGGATTTCACGGAAGCAGAGCAGGACAGATGGCGTTCACAGTGCCGCTGCTGTAATCACACACGGGACTGCGTCTCCGAGCTTAGCTCCGCCCACCTGAAGACGTTTTTAAAAAGCCAAACACACCCGCAACAGGTGGCCCCGCGCCGGGGTGTCAGGAATGCCGTCTGTGCGGCCATGGAACTTGTACAAAATGGCAAAAGAGGATGGAAATACAGTTTGTTTTTGTCGTATAAGGTATGAGCCGTTTAGGCTTCAGTGATTACACCTAGGCCAACTTGTTAAGATAAATGGTGCTCTGTAGGGGGGAAAACAGGAAACATGTTGTCTTACAATAGGCTACTCGGGTGCTATAAATGATGTGCGCGCCTGCAGCCTACTCCCAAACCTACATCTACATAACCTGTGAGCTTATATGCATATAAGGTATAATCCTGCGGAGATGACCCACGGTACCCGGAGTCTGGTTGTGTCTAAAGATGGTCTGGGGGCCGGTGGGTGAGCTCCTATGGTCGTGCAGGGAGGGTGTCAGGTGTCGGATATGCTACTAATCCAGTCAGTCTAAAAGGCTGAGCTGCTGCTGCTGCCTTCGCGCATTCCTGGCAAGTCAAACACCGACTGTCTGCAACTGCTCGAAGGCGTCGCCCTTCAATACCTCTTTCACCTAGCAGCCCCTCCCCCTGCCTCTCGTCCATCCAAATATGATCCAGACATTAGTGCCAGCTCGCGTTTAGATGTCCATGAATGCGCCCTGCACCTGGTCTTTCGTGGAACAATTAGCCGCACTATGTTTCGTTTAGTGGTTATCCCGGTTTATTTCCCACAGTTCTTGCAGGATTTGTTGAATACTGTAATATTGCATTGTTGGCTTATGGCAAATTTATCTTTTAAGAGATAAAAATATATTTATCGTCTGATTTCCCTGCGCTTTTGTTTGTCATCCTCTGCCAATACCGGAAAAACAAGACCAGGGGCAAAGTTACCAAATAATGGACTTTAATAAATTATCAATATGTATATACACTTACATTCACATGTGTTGGGCAACATGTTGTTCTTATTTTTTTATTAAAGTTTTTTTGGTGGATGCATGGTTCAGTGGTGGTTTTCACAGCCTTTCTCCGTGCAACACAGACAACAGACAGCCATAAAATATGCACATTTTTGAAAGGATTAAAAAATGCATATGAATGTCAGCAGCGCGGACAGACAGTCCATCGACAGCAGAGTGTTGTCGTGCTGCAGAGGTCGATCCTCCTCCTTGCTTGATCTCCAGATGGCTGGTGGTAAAAATGATTGAGATGATGGAGAAGCTGGAGAAAAAGATGAAGGATTTAGAAGCACTTCCTGTGGACAATGCTGGGGCCGGCCTCGTCGTACTCCTGCTTGGAGATCCACATCTGCTGGAAGGTGGACAGGGAAGCCAGGATGGAGCCACCGATCCAGACGGAGTACTTCCTCTCGGGAGGAGCAATGATCTGGAGGAGGAAAGAGTGGATTAGTAAAGTGCCGGTTTCTATAAGTAAACAAGTGTTCAGTGAAATCGGGTGCGTATTTGCCAATTTATGCATAAAATATTTCAATCTTCTTGTAAACTCTGAAGCTTTTGCTTCTCTGATTTGAGTTCAATTTCAAGTACCTTGATCTTCATGGTGCTGGGAGCCAGGGCAGTGATCTCCTTCTGCATACGGTCAGCAATACCAGGGTACATGGTGGTACCGCCGGAGAGCACATTGTTGGCGTACAGATCCTTACGGATGTCAATATCGCACTTCATGATGCTGTTGTAGGCAGTCTCATGAATACCAGCAGACTCCATACCTGTTCAGATGAGATGAAAAAGTGTTAAGAAATTATTACCCGGTATGTACCAGTAGCCTCCATAAGTCTATTTGGTGGCAAAAACTTTTTTTTTTTAAAGAACTGATTCTTTGAAGTACCGATGAAGGAAGGCTGGAAGAGGGTCTCGGGGCAACGGAACCTCTCGTTACCAATGGTGATGACCTGACCGTCGGGAAGCTCGTAGCTCTTCTCCAGGGAGGAGGAGGAGGCAGCGGTGGCCATCTCGTTCTCGAAGTCCAGAGCCACATAGCACAGCTTCTCCTTGATGTCACGCACGATCTCACGCTCGGCTGTGGAGTTATAAGTTGATAAGTTATTATTCAGAGTGCCAAAAGCGTGAAGCGTGAAATACTAATGTGCGTAATAACACGGATTTAATGGGCTAAACTACACAAATTCTTCGCTGTTGTGAACATGTACACATCTTATTTTCACTCTATTTAAAACAATATCTTTACATTTAAGTATCAATATGCTCGCATGTGGGCATTAATAGGCCTCACAAAGTGTGACAATTATTTGCTGCGCCTTTTTATCTGTATGGGTAAATCTTTGATCAAAGCATGTCATAGCAAATTATCCCAAACACTGCTAATAAAAGTGAACGCTAACTGACAATTTAGACTCGTCTTCGCCCAGATAACGTCTTGCTAGAAAATGTTAGTTTCCTTCTTTCTTTTTCCTCTTTCTTTCAGGCCATGTTGATTATTGTTCAATTGCTCACCAGTGGTCACGAAGGAGTAGCCACGCTCAGTCAGGATCTTCATCAGGTAGTCGGTCAGATCGCGACCAGCCAGGTCCAGACGCATGATGGCGTGGGGCAGGGCGTAACCCTCATAGACTGGGACGTTGTGGGTCACACCATCACCAGCATCCAGCACAATACCTATAGAGAGCCACGGAGAAAATTTAGTAAAGTCCGAGCGACAAAAAACGAAAAAAAAAAAAGGTTAAAAAATACGTTTTGTGCGTAAAATCATGGGTAAAGTGAGTGCTTTGGGGGTGAATTTACGAGATAAAGTCAAATAAACCTACATGAACAGTTCCAGAAAGGCTGGTCGAGTGTGCGTAAAAGTTGTGCGTAAAAGCGTTTTGTTGTGAAATTGCTCCCTCAATAGTTATTGTCATTTATGTTAGATCGATTGACTATGTCAGTAACATATTATTAAGTAATAAGGTAAACTAGCTATATGTGTTTTATGTGTTTAGTAAGCTATGTTTGTTTATTTGTTTTATGTCAGTCTTACCAGTGGTACGGCCGGAAGCGTACAGGGACAGCACAGCCTGGATGGCCACATACATGGCAGGGACGTTGAAGGTCTCAAACATGATCTGGGTCATCTTCTCCCTGTTGGCCTTGGGGTTCAGTGGGGCCTCAGTGAGCAGGGTGGGGTGCTCCTCGGGGGCCACTCTCAGCTCGTTGTAGAAGGTGTGGTGCCAGATCTTCTCCATATCGTCCCAGTTGGTGATGATGCCGTGCTCAATGGGGTACTTCAGAGTCAGGATACCCCTCTTGCTCTGGGCCTCGTCACCGACGTAGGAGTCCTTCTGACCCATACCGACCATGACACCCTGAAGGGAGGAGAGAGGGGAAGATAAAAGGAAGGTTAGCCGGGGACGTCAACTGATCCATACAGATGTGCGACCTTTCCTGGACAGATTAAAGTCTTCGGACAGACACAGTGACCATTGCGTAAATGTGCCACATATCAGTCACAGAGACAGACAGAGCAGTTGTGAAGTTGGCACTTCATCTGTTACTAATTTAAAGGCTGCTCCAGGTAAAAGAAGCCAAAAATATTGTGACTGCGCTGATATCAGCTGCGCAAGCAGCTGAACTTTTACAATCATTTTTAGCAATAAATGTTAAATGTTTTAACAATCCAAAATGTTAATTTATTGTTTTTGTTTATTGCATTTTGATTTTAATTTATTTTTTGGAAGGTTAATTGTATTTCTTGATATTGAACGGTGTGATGGGTGAGGTGTGACAATTAGTGAGTGTGAAATAATGACTGCCGCCAATTAGTCCAGGCTAATATCAAGTCTATCGGTTAATTTTCTTCGCTGTTTACCTGGTGGCGGGGACGGCCGACGATAGAGGGGAACACGGCCCTGGGGGCATCGTCTCCGGCGAAGCCAGCCTTCACCAGGCCGGAGCCGTTGTCGCACACAAGGGCGGTAGTCTCATCGTCGTCACACATGTTGGCTTCTGTAAGAGAGGAGAGGAAGACAAAATATTTGAGTTTAAATCACATCAAATCCATAATGTATGTGACAGAAATGAATTACACAGTAAGGCGTTGATTAACTCTATCATTATTTTGTATTCTCATCCTACGTGTGGCTAAAAAGACTAAAAATAATTTCACGGAGCATGAACCTGTTCAAGTCCACTGCTTGCGCTATATAAATCTATGGTGCATTAACAAACCAACGCGTGATGAGTATCTTTTGTAAACGTCAATTAAATCTTATTAAAAGTAACTGATATTATTTTTAAATTTTCTATTGGAATTTGGCCAGACTTGTCTAAGATTTACTTTTTATTTAATCTTAGAAGAAATCAAGGCTCTAAAATAAGCTAAAGTTGAACCAAAATCCCTAGTATTCCCATTGTCTCACCAATCCTCCCTCAGGTAAATTTCTCTCGTTTTTAAATTGTCATAAAGTAGAACAGCTTAAGATCAGACCAGAAACTCAGTCCAAATGTTTTATCTACCTATCTATCAATTTATCAATTATTTAGTCTATTTAATTACAGATCTGATAGTTTAGGCTTCTCCTGTCAAGCACAGTGTTTGTGTTCTGCCTCCTCAACTGTAAACAGTTCTTCTTCCTTCAGGTCTCTCCTATGGTCTAGCTATCCTCCAGCAGTCGTGTTGCCCCAAATCAGCCTCAAGTCCTATGCCTCCTGTCCCCGGTGGTCCTTCCTAATTTTTGCCCCTAAGTAATTGCAGTGGCTCCCCGGTTAAGGCTTAGTCTAGTGTCCCAGCCTGGACGAGTGGCTTCAGGAGTGTCAGGTCCTAGCAGGGTCTTACCTTAGGGGTGTGTCTGCGGCTCGGAGAGAACGACCCAACCAGTGCTGCTGCTGAACCAGCTACAGTCCTTACTGCTGCCTGTCCACCTTTTATACCGAACGTCCACCATTCACAAACCTCAGCACTGGCCCCCATCCCGGCCCTCTGCCATATTAGGATACTGACAGGCCGAGGCTAGGGAGTGGGTGGAGGTGGGGTGCCGACGTGAAGGCAAGGAGGGCACTCCATCAATCGGATTTCAGGAGGGGATCACAAGTGACGCTGCGCGCCCCCGACGTGGAGAGAGCGCGCGCCATATATGGAACTGTCGCTCTGACCTCCCATCAAGGCTCGCGGTCCCACCTCGAGGGCCGTATAAGGACCATGCGGACCACTGGGGAGTGTTTCTAGGGGAGACGCCAATTGCTACCAAGCAGGGTTATAGATTTGTTGCTAGTAGGCCTCATCCAGCCTTAAAATGGGAATATGCTTCCCTCATCTGAACAGATTTAGGCCACGGTGAGGGCCAGGGCTTGAAGCAGTGACTGACAGGTCAACCAGGAAGAGAGCTGTACAGGGCCAATTAATAACTCAATTAATACAGGTTTATTAAAGGTCAACGGACAAAAGCTGAAGTTGGAAATTCTGTATATAACAGCTAAATATGTACTGCATTATTTCAGCCATCATATGTCAGAATTAACCCTTTATTTCTAATTAATCACATTAATTAGAGTAGAATTAACTTACAGTGTTGCTATAAAAGTGTACTTTTTATTCATTGATTGCTAGTTTAAATATACTCTTTTTTTAAAAAACACTAAATACTAAACATATTGATCAATGTACAGAGAACCAATCAGAATTAGGAGATTGCAAACGTAACCCCCCCCCCCCCCCCCCCTTCTCAGTTATAACTGCATCCACAAATGTATTAAGATGCATTAAATCGTGTATCAAGACGTGCAATGAATTAAACTCAAAATCGGATTCTGCAGCCCATGTGGCTTCAAATTCACGGAGCTCTAAGTTCGAAGTAGCCAGCAGCTGAAACCTTATTTGAAGGGGCTACTCTGCTCTGTCAGTGAAGCAGTTGGATTAATTATAACTCCAATGGAGGAGGGGAGCTGGTGCGTGTGTGACAAATGGAGAGTGTGTGCGTGCGTGTGTGTGTGTACATGCATGTTAGTGTGTATTACTGACGGATACACCGAAAGGAATGAAAGAGGAGGTGCCAAGGTGGTTATAATAACTCCATAGGAGGAGTGAGAGAGGATTAGATTAGAGTAGAAACAAAAAAACAAACAAAACAAAAACAGAGATGGATCTAAAGCAGGAGAGAAGAGAACCATATTTATGGTGAACTGATCAATCAGACAGAAAAAAAATCACAATGGGTCTGGCAACTCCTGGAATTCCTACCTGAAAGCAGCATACAGAAAGCAGGACAGCATTAACATGACTAATTATTCATTTATTTATTTTTTTAATATTCAGATCTTAGATCAAGGATTTCTTTGTAGATTATTTGTGTTGACTGTGGCTGTTTGTACACATCTAATTGCAAATATTTTGAAATATATCATGATGGGTAATTTATCAATAATGGACATATTGACTGATAAAAAGGGGTTGCTCTATATTTTACTTATCGAGCTGGGTTTCAATGGGAAGAGAGAAATATCAACACATAGTCTTACATAACCTGGACTGTCATTACAGCTCCTAACTATGGCCTGCAAGAGGTTGGAGGTAATGAATTGATTGCCTGTGTAAACAGAGGACTTAATCAGGTAATTTTTAATTGCATTCAGTAATTCAGTGGTTCCTTCCTGAACTTAAAATGCATTTCTGCAGCACCTGTGCTCACTGATATGTCAATGAAAATAGGAAAAGAGGAGGTAGGCTGACAAAATCTTGGATGCCTTGGTGGATGAGAGCAAATGAGCAGGGCCTCCTTGGGTACAGGCCGAAAGTAGAGAGAATGTGGATTAGGGAATGTGTTTGCGTGTGTGTGGGGGGGCTGAAGGGGTGGAGGAGCTGCAGAGCAAGGTTGAGCTACTTTTATGCACTTGCTGTGAACCATTTTGGATCCGGGGGCCAGTGAAACACCTAAAATGTAAAGGGACGGGCAGTTGTTGGGGAGCGCAAGAGGGAGACGCGCAAGAGGAGGTTAGAGGGGCCGAGGGGGAGGAGATTAGAGAGAGCAAGCCTGGAGCATAGAGGGAGGAGGAAGATGGAGGTGAAAGGGTGTGTGCAGCAGGTGGCAGAAAAGATGAGTGCAGTTGGTCGGAAGATGTGTGACCGAGGCAGCTGAAGAGAGACAGAGACTTTGGAAAGGGTAGAATATTTTGGGGGGTTTGTGTGTTTTGAAAATTAGATGTAGTTTGGTGACAGAGAGCATTTTGGACACTTTTTAGACGTGAATAGGCTGAAGGAAAAGGGTATTTTCTTTGTAAAAGCTCCCTCAGTCTCTGTGGCTGCCTACCTGCAACTTTTCTAGTGAGGCTTTCTTCAGCTGAAAGTTTCAGGACTATCATGGGAGCACAGAGGGCGAGAGTGACAGGGAACGTGTAAGAATAGCACAAGCTCAGGCATTCAGTAGCTGGAACCAATACTCTTGCTGTACATGAGCGTGCTACCTTTTAAAGTGTGGCAGCATGCTCGACATGTACAGTAGATCTTTCTTTATTTTAAGAGCGAATAGGCAGGACTTGATGTTGGAGATTTAAATGAACTTGCTGTCCATTTTGCTGCTGTGAGGAGTGGCTGAGGATACTGAGGATGTTGTAAGTGGACAGGTAAAAATCGAACACAACCATAAAATATCAGCTCCTTTATCAGCTCTTGTTTCTCTTCATTTTGATTCAATCAGCTCATGGAATCACCCTCCAGTGCTCGGGGTGAGCATAACATGAAGATGGTAAAATGTCACCATGTGGGCAGTGTTATGGAAGATGATGGGCGGTGTGACATGCCAAAGACAGGCAGAGGTTGATGCATGGCTACCTATTCGGTGGATTTCTCAAAATTATATTGAGTCTTCTCTGCTTTATGTGACTGTAGAAATTCTCCTGAGATTCCTCCATATGGTGCTTTGGCATGACTGAGATTCAAAACGCAACGTAAATTATTCTGGTTATTTAGTTATATTTATTATTATATATTATATAGTTATATTCCTGTTTGTTTGTTTTTTAGCAATGTAAGGCTCTGTGTGGTGTTTCCAAGTGACAAATAAAGACTTTGAATGCTGCTGTGTAAGGCCAAGAAGGGTCAGGACCTCTTTTCTTGGCGTTCCTCAAATAGCTCAGTGTAGTCACGTGGGGATCGGTGAGGGGAGCTGCAGCACATGGAGCTGGAATTGGAGACCTGGTCTGGTGCAGGGGAGAACCCAAAGTCTATAGTCTTAAGCTGAATGCCAACTAATGGAAGCAGCAAGACATCAAAGTCTTGAGCAATATGTCAGAAATATTCCAAGATCAGATATTTAGACTTTAAATTAGATAGTCTTTTTTACAGCATTATTTGGTCACTAAGGTCAAGAATTAATAAAACTATTCATCAAATCATTGTTTTATTCCAGATGTTTTCAGTGTGGTTCAGTCTTGTGTGGATGTGCTATAAAACCTGTCATTTACAAAGCAGAACTGACAAATTTCAAATTTTAAAGACTTGATTCATCTTCATGGACTTTTAAGCTGCCCCCCAGGTGTAACAAACGTTTTACAAGGATAAATATATCGACTGCATCCCTTCAATGCCACGACCTGTCTGTGTGCCAGCAGATGGGACAACGGTCTATTTGCAGCAAAGCTCACAGCACTGTCATCACAACCTACCAGCAGCTGAATACACATTAATCATATCACAACCATGAGGTTTCAGTCTGGTATGAAGGACTGAACCAGAAACCTGAAGTGAGAGCCTCACAGCAGGAAGGTAGCTCAGTGTATGAAGCAGCAGTGCCACCTAGTGAGAGCCTGAAACACTGCACAGGCACGCACTGAAACGCGGTTAGGTCAATGAACATGAGGAGAATTACTGCCGTTTTGCACAAAGTAGTTGGACAACTGAGTTTTTTCATGACAAATTTAGCTGATAAAACATCTGGATTTTTCCCCCCAAGTGTTAACAATATAGAGGCTGTTCACCTGAACTCTCAATATGAAGTGAAGTGATGTCAGTGCAAATGAAGGAGCTCATCATTAACCAAAATAAACCAATCAGAGAGACTTTAACAGTGGTCAAATCACGGACCGGATACATTCAAGAATAAAAGCACTTCTCAGTCAGCAACACCAAAAGCCCTGAGAGGCACCTATAGTGGATAACTACAGAATTATTTCCCGTGGATATTACATTGCAAGTTAGTGCAACACTTTTATTAAACTCCTTGAATTGAGGCTGAAAATGTAATCATCCAGATACTTATGTAATATGGATGAACAAATGTGATATAATGACAGAACGGCAGAGCAGCTGGGACTGCTTGATTCATCATCACATGGTTTCTGCTGGAACTGTAGTGGAAAGTCAATTGAAGAGTGGGAGTGTAACAGCTTCTTTGTAAACTGTTTAAATACTAGTGTGATGACCATTCAACTCATTCAACTCTCTCGGTTTGGTTTGGAGGTGGGCAACCCGTGTGACGCGGGGCTTAAGAGGAAGCACACCTGTCACCACGTGGCTGATTGTTTAAAATATGTCCCTTCTCTCCTCTATGCTACGCATGTGGTTTTGTTTAGATTTGTTTCTGGGAGCCAAAAAGGCCATCTTTATGTTGCAGTTTTGCCTGATGTATATTTGAGGATGAAGATGACTATTTCACCATTTTGATGTTATTGTCATGATTGGAGAAATATAAATCAGTTTCTTTATTTGGTTCACATTCAGAATTAACTTCACGATGGTCTTCATCTGCAGACAGATCCTCCTCCTCTATGATCAAAGTTGAATTTTAGAGCTTTCAGGGATATGACCCTTTATTCTGCTGCTCATTCGGTAAAACTCTGACAGGAGAATGTCTCATATGTAGCTGTGGAATGTTGTCAGGACTCCACTGCAGAGATTCTTTACACGTTTTGCTCTCTTGCTGGCGAGTGTCCCCTCAATGTGGGTGGAGAAGAAGTCATAACGCCACCTGCATTCACGCGGTTTACACGAGGTCAATAGAACCTCATGTAGGGAGTGTTGTGCGTGTGGTGAAATGTGTCTCACAGCTGCACATAAAACAAATAGATTTTGACCCCTTTAACAACCACTTTGAATGCCAGGTCGAACTGACCCAAACACTATCTATGTTTTTTTTTTTTTTAAATGACATCAGAAACAGCAGTATGCGACATTACGTGATGGCAGAGCTTCAGTTCATCCTTTGTCATTTTTTTTTTTTTTTTTTTTTTTAATAAATAGGACAGGGGGAATGAATGAGAGAGAGAGGGGGAGAGAAAGAAAGAAAACCAAAGGGGAGAAGAGACGGTGAGAAGGGGGGGGAAGAGAGAGAAAAAAAAACAAACTCCTGGGTCACCTGTATGGAGAAAAAAAAAAAAAAAAAAACAAACAAACAAAAACAAACAGAGGAGACAGCAAACAACAAAGAGCAACATAATAATAGAGAAAACAAAGCACCATCACAATAAACTAGCTAGTCATAGATATCAGTATTTACTAAGTAATAAACGATATTGTGCAGCACGCAAGATAGACAGTATCTATGTGATATAAACATGCGGGGGTTAAAAAATACTTTAAAAAATCGAAGGGAAAATTTTTTTTTAACTTTAAAACAGGCCAGTTTGACCCGCAACATAAAAGGCCTGTTAATCATTGGTTACTAAGCTCTGGTTCTCTTCACAGTGTCTTTTTGTCCCATCTCCCTCCCCAGATCCCCAAACCTGTCGTGGCAGACGGCCGCCCCTCCCCAAGCCTGGTTCTACAGGAGGTTTCTTTCTGTTACGAGGACGTTTTTCCTTCCTACTGTTACCAAGTACTTGCTCATAGGGGTTCATCTGATTGTTAGGGTTTTCTATGTTTTTTTTACTTTACAATATTAAGCACCCTGGGGTGACTTTTGGTGTAATTTGATTCTATGGGGACTAGTAGCTGTGTATGATAACAAACCACTTACAAAAAATTCACATAAAACTCACACACACACACAGCAATTTATTAGTATTTTACTTTATTTATCTTTACATAGAAGTATCATAATAAACCC
Organism: Rhamphochromis sp. 'chilingali'; assembly: GCF_963969265.1. NCBI lineage: Eukaryota > Metazoa > Chordata > Actinopteri > Cichliformes > Cichlidae > Rhamphochromis > Rhamphochromis sp. 'chilingali'. Next base: position 27,789,717 of record NC_137933.1, read on the forward strand.
ACCGTGTCATATTTATATGTCACTATTTACAAGTTAGAAAAAGAAAAAGAAACTTGCAGCTGTGAGTTGTGTGAGCACATTGACCTGCTGTCAGCTGGACGTTCAGCATTTACTTTAGTGTGGAGTGAATTTACTCTCCAGCTTCTCCAGTTTAGCAAAAAGACATTCAAGGCAACTTTTCAAGTAAACTTAGCTCTAAAATGTGGACTAACATGTCGCAATGATGTGAAACTCTAATGTGATTTGAGTAAAATTGTTTTTCCTTCTGAAGTGAAAAAAAAAAATGATAAAGAAGAAACGGGTCCACAATAAACCACCTTGTGTTCAATATACTTAACATAAAGAACACACAGATAAAATCCACCTGAAACACAGGCTACACGCTGCAATGAATAAATAAATAACTCTAAAAGTGATAAGTCACTGCAGATCAATGCCGGATTAATTTCCCCTAAAACTACATCTGCATTAGTGTCACTTATGAGCCACCTCACATCACTGCCTACAAACTGTGAGCTAAATTGATATTTTAGCCAGTTGTCATAGACAGTTTCCAACGATTAATTAGTTCAAAATGGACCAGAGTGTCCAAATGTAACAAACAGCAAATATGTGTAAGACAGCACTATAACATCTATATTAATGATACGTGATAAATTATACGAGTCCTTCATGTTGCTTGTTTTTTCTCACTCACTGAAATATAAAAGGAGTTTAGTAACTAATGCAGACTTGTCATCAGTAATGTTCCCAGCTACTCGTTACAAAGGTTAACTGGGCTCTACAGCGACAAATCAAAAGGAGCCGTTTCTGATAGAGAAGCAGGGAATTTGGCCTCAGGACATTTACATGTCTGGGTTAAAAATGAAGGAATATCCTCTCAAACAGAATCTCAGTGAGACGTGAAGAGGGCATTTATGAACCTAATATTTATGCAGGAGTGTCATCGCTTCTGAGTCTGTGTCTTATAAGCTTCAGCACTGTAGCTACATGTAGATGGTTACATGTCTATAGAGAACTTAAAGCCAGCCAAGTGCACATCCAGTAAACACCCGGCTGTGCACAGAGGAGACGATTGTGCCACATAGGCAGTTTTAAGCAGCGTCATCTGTGCTCACATGTACACTCACATGTCTAAAGGTGCAATGCCGTTTTCGGCTTTTCCAAATTAAAAGGTTAAACTCTCATCTGCGCTGCATAGCTTTCTGAAAACAATATAAGATGATGAAAATGTGGATTTCTGACAGTGAAATAGACGTTTTGATGATACGCAGACCTGCACAGACGCTATTGACTTGACTCCAGTGTCCTTCCTCCTTGAGAGCAGCAGATCTCCAAACATAAAAGTGTCTGCTCAGCAGCCTCAGTCAGCTTTACCCTGCATCTGAACTCATTTGTATTACATTTGACAAACAAAGACAGTAGAGTTCAACAGTTTCAAGGCTGTCAGTTAAATCCTGAACACAAACAGTTACACGAGTGTAACTGGTTTAGACTAAAACTGACAAATGTGCTTACATTAATCAAAATGTATTAAAATAGTGTTCAGTCCTGTTTTACAAGGGTGTAAACACCACATACATATATATAAATATATATATATATATATATATATATATATATATAGCTGCTCATTTGTTTCATTAGTTCTTTAGACTCTAATATGACAGTAAAAGGCTTCAAGTCTTTATAGAAAAAAAAATCAGCTGTAGAGAGACAAAAACAAATATACATTTAGCAGAGTTGTAAAAATCAATCTGGACTGTTTTGGTAACTTGACCAAAAAAAAAAAAAGAAAAAAAAGAAATCCAGATGCAGACACAGTGTCACATTTAAATTCTTCAAAATTCCTCCTGAACGTCTGAATGATAGAAAACAGGATTTGAGCTTTTCCCCTAAAACTGTAGTTATAAGTCCTTTCTCTTAATCTCACCTTCTTCAGCATAAGATGAGATATTTTCAAAAAGTACTGAGTGATCCACATGTGATGCTATGTACGGCAGTCTTTTCAGCAACGAGACAGAAAGAAAAGCTTCAGCCTTAAATAAAATTTGATTTTTTCCAGTGGCTTCCCTTCAACTGGAGTTCAAAGGTTATCACAGACAGTGACCTCACCTCCTGATTTCTCTATCATTCACGCATCCGTGCTCCCTGTCCTATCAGATAAGTGCTCGCTGCTGCTCTTCCTGTAGAAACGCCTGTTTCTCCATCAGCTTCCTGAATAGTCCTTGCCTGTTTCCTAGCAGCTCAGTAGGCTGGCCACACTCAGCTATGCGCCGCTGGTCCAGCACAGCAACAGCGTCCGCGTTCTTAATCGTAGAGAGACGGTGAGCGATGATCACGACTGTCCTCCCTGTTAAAAGGACGACAACAGCACGAAATAAAATATAAGTGTGGCTACGTATGTGTGACGCAACAGGAAAGGCAGGGAAAGCAAAGCGGGTAAAGTGTACCTTCCATCAGACGCTCCAAAGCCTCCTGGACAAGAAACTCATTCTCAGCATCCAGCGCACTACAGAAAAATGAAGATTAAAATAAATTAATATCCACCTTTAAACTAAGTTTCTATCACAGGTTACTTACAATCCGTATTCATGTTCAGATGAGCAAACAATGACAAACAAATCAACAAAGTATGATAAGTTATAATTCATTCCCCGTCTCTCACCTGGTAGCCTCATCTAAAAGCAGGATCTTTGGATTCTGTGGAAAGAAACCACAAATATGATTAAAAGACACCATTTCACACAAAAAGGAAATCTGGAAAAAGAGTAGAAGATTCTAGTCAAAATAAATCTACTCAAGTTCTTCGGTGAATGCAATGATTCTAGATGCGTAAAACAATTACGGTCTATTTACCTTGAGTAGAGCTCTGGCTATGGCTATCCTCTGCTTCTGACCACCTGACAAACAGACACAAGGTAATTATGTGCACAGTCAGAGTCAAGTTAGTCAACAGCAGCTAAAAACCCCAGAAAGAAATAATGAAATGATGCTCTGATAGCGCAAGCTTTCAAAAAAGAAACCTGCGCCCATTTAAGGAGTTTAAAGTCTAAAGATAGAGCTTCTGAACAGGTAGTATCAAATATTAAAACATAAAATGATTTTGGAGTTTAAATCCATCCATTCATGATGAGAATTTTGAACATGCTTCCTCAGTAATTAAAACAAATTAAATGAGGTCTATTGTGTTCATGTTCAGCTCCATATTTTTACTCTTAAATATTTAATTCATGGCACTAAATATATATTTTTTAAATTTATCTTATACTGGGAGCATTTAGAGCAGTCTAAGGCACTACAGTGAAAGCACAAATAAATGTCTAAGGAATTGGACAGATGAAAAAATAGTTCCCATTTAAGTCTCACAAATAAAACTTTCTGTAGTGTCGGCTCATAAATAGTTGATTTGGTTCCTCACCTGACAGCAGCACTCCTTTCTCCCCCACCACAGTGTCAAAGCCTTTAGGAAACGTCTGGATGAAGTCATAGGCGTTGGCTACTTTGGCTGCTCTGTAGACGTCCTCTGTGGTTACAGCATCTGGATCCGTCGCTCCATAAGCGATATTCTCTCTGATAGAGCAGGAAAAGAGCACCGGCTCCTGCAAGAGGGAGGCGAAAAGTGCAGCAGGGGTGAGAGGTCATGTATTGTAATACATTATGCATTGCTTTTGCCGTATTTAACTTGTGTGGTGTGCGTTATATCTGCTGTATAAAACAAGTTAACCATTAAAGTATTACCTGGCTAACAGTTCCAATGTGACTTCTGAGCCAGTAAGCATTTAAATCCCTGATGTCATGACCGTCGATGGTGATCACACCTGAACAAAAACATCCATGTCAAATCCACTTTATCAGTAGCTTCAAGTGTTACAGTCACGGCGGAGAGGACAGAACGAGCTCGTTCTCACCAGCATCGGGGTCGTACAGCCTGAGAAGAAGTGAAACCATGGATGATTTCCCAGATCCACTCGCCCCCACCACAGCCATGATGCTACCGGCCGGGACCAAGAGATTCAGATTCTGGAAAATGGGGGCTTCTTTACGTGTCGGGTAGGCAAAAGAGACATCACAGAACTTGAGCTGGCCTTTCAGCTGGTCCGCTGGGAGGATTTTACCTTCTGTGGAGGAGCAGAGGATTTTATTGTATTAAACCAGACAAAGCTTAAAACTCGACTCGAGATTGATTTTAAACAGAAATCGTACATTTAAACACGTAAATGTGAGATGAATGTTTCTAGGAGAGATGTTCGAAATGTTAAATCAACTTGTGTTTTATAGTAGCAACTTGAAACTATCAATAAAACCTCTGAAAATTAATATACAGCGTAAACGCACTTCTATGCAACAACGTCATACTTTGCTTATAAAAGCATCTGTACCACTTTTTGTGTTTCTGACCTACAGTTTGTTCTGGTTTGAAAAGAGTCTGAAAACTTGCTTTAGGTTATTTATTTCATTAAGGAAAAATGAAAGCAAAATGCTAAACATGTCAGGATTTGCATTTCTGACGCTTCTCCATCTGAGAAGTTTTACTGTACTTGAAGCTCAGTTGTGGCCTGTAAATAAATTAGGGGCCTGTGTTTTCAGTTCAGACAACAGTGAGAGAAACATTAGCACAACTAGGCAGGTTGCTACAATTTGTTTGCTCCAGTTTGCCCCAGATTTTAAAGCACACCTGACAACAGGAGCTGTTTAGCTCAAACTCGAGGAGCAGACCTGGTAGTCGGATCAGTTCGATGTTAGATTAAGTTGCCGCCACAAACAAAACCACTCGAGAGTTCTGTGGCCAGGCTAAGATCACGTACTCAGGTTTCAGAGCAGTTATTGCTCAGCTCCCCAAACAAACCAGAGACCCATTAAATTGATCGTCCCTCCTCCCCGCTCTCCTGCACTTCGTTAACCATCTCAACTCCTCTCTTTCCACGCACACACAGTAAGACCTCCCCATGGCCACTCATAGGGAACCAATGTAATTAAGCAATAGATAAACAATATAAACAATTAAGTTCCTGTTTTTCCACTATCGACATTGGGTCCACAATGAGGATAAAAATTAAAAAAAAAAAAAAAAAAAAAAAAGATATTTTCTTTATGATTTATAATTACAGCACAGTCTGGGCTATGAACTACCAGAGCCTTTTCTTTTATTTGTATTTATTTCTTAAAACTTTAAGCACAAAGAGTCGTGCTGACTCTGACTTTATAATGTAGGAAAACTGAGAGGCACTGTTAAATTGCACTTCTTTACACTGACAGAAAGGAGAGTTTCAATGGTCTGTATGTGGCATCTCTGGTATAATGGACCTGGTCCAAGACTCACTTGAACTTGACTTTAGAGGTAAAATGTGCTCAGGCATTATACAAATACACTTTGAGTGAGTAGTAGTACAACATAACACGCGCAGGTATAAATCAGAATAATAAAATGTTGTGTGTACTGACCATTTAGAGGAAACTCAGGCTTTCTGTCCAGCAGCTCCCAGAGCCTGGCCCCGGCTCCAAAACCCTTCATCAGCTCAGAGTAGAACGAACTCAGACCTGCAAGTAAAACACAAAACCAGCGTGCTGTCAGCAACTGCACATCCACATGCTACATACACTGGTATGTATGTATGAATATGTACATCTTACCTGCGATACTGATGCCCACCCAAAAGGTGTACATGAGGAAGGATGAGAGCTCTCCCACAGTCATGTGCTGACTGGCCATCAGAAGGCCTCCTTTGTAGAGCACCGACAGGATCATCATGTTACCACTCAGACCAGTCTGAAATACACACGCACGCACGCACACACACACCGATCACATGTTATCTAATTAACATAACATTTGGGACCACTGCTCCTCAATTACACTGATAATCATCTATTAGGGAACCAGCACAACGAGCTAAATGTTGAGTTTTCTCACCAGTCTCTGTCTTAATGCCTGTTACAAATATTGCACATTTATCTGGTGCCTCACAACAAACAAACTCATCAGCCCTGCAATAAAAGGTAACACACAGTGCATGTTTATTGTTGACAGTGCATCACATGGTGTTGATTAAATGCTTTATATATGATCACGTTCATAAAAGAAGGAGAGTAATCCAAGCTATGAAAAGAGAAGACGTGCAGGTTTTATAGACTACGTAACTGTTTAAAAGCTATAACGCTGGACATGCTGCGTTGCGCTTTATTTAACTTTTAATGCACACAGGCTGGTTTAAATATTCTCCGTCGTTGCATGGAGAACTGAATCAAACGGCAATTATGGTGCAACACCTCCTTGATTGTGACAAGCTCAAACTATGGGGCAAAAAGCAGAAGCTTGAGTGCAACACCTCATTTGCTAACGTATTTGATTTGCATCACTGAAAGGACACAAACGTACTCACCACTCCAAAGAAACCAGCCCGCATCACAGCCTCCTTCTTAGCCAGGCCGAGGACGTGGTCAGTCTTCTGTGTGTATTTGTCGACTTCTGACAGCTCCTTACCGAAAGCTCTGACTGTCCGCATGTTGCTGATTCGCTCCTCTGCCAACTACACACAAACGTGATTTTATTAGGACTTCACTGATTGAAAATCAAATTATCAACAAGAAAATTTACTCTGTCTGCCTATTTAATTAAGTTACCTAAGGAAGTAAAGCACTTATATGACATGTACACAAAACTAAGGATCTACTGCACAACACTCTGTTATACTGACTGCCTTCAAAGCCACTTTGAATTACATTCACCACACTTAGTAAACTATTTAAGCTATGCACTATAGTCATATATTTACATGGCTCTATATTGTAGTTTATCTTTATTATACATTTTCAACTTATTTTTTACTTTTATTGTATCTTTTTATTATTTAGCCTATCAAATTATTGTTATATTTAATAATATTTATTTTGTGAAGAATTGAAAACTTTATTTGTAGGACTTACATGGGATCTTTTTTGAAAAGGCCAAAAACACTGGGTAACTACCCTTAAAAACCAAAACACTGGATCATAACAATAATCCTAGTAATATAAATTCAAGCTGTTTAACCCAGATGCGGTGTCGGTCTGTTTGCGTACCTGTGTGGCTTGTGCGAGTGCGTCCTGTGTGCGCTTGGAGATTGAGCGAAGGTATCTGCCATAGATGACAGCAAGACCGGCCATAGGAGGAACAATCAGCAACACAAAGCTCGCAAGACTGGGCGAGACGTAGAACTAGAAGAAGAGAGAAAGAAGCGAAAACAGGAGTTCTGGTGAAGGAAGTTTATAGAAAATGGTTTCACAGTAACAACACAGCTGATGACCTTTAAGAGTTTGATAAAGATGCAAAACATGAAAGAAAATATATTTACTCATTTACCATCCTAAGTCACGATAATACTCCACACCAAACATCAAGGGCCAATACACAATCTACACCAACCACAAGAAGACAGAGTGTTATTTTATTTTGGCGTTGTTTCAGTATTACTACTGAAAAGTTTAATCGAGTTAATCAGCAACATTAAAACCTCAGTTATAGCTCACTTGACAAGGAAGAAAATCTTTTCTTCTTCAAATAGTAAAAGTTAAACTTGTGTTAAAATTTTAAAAAGTTGCCGGTTTCGCTCTGATCTGATTGAATCCACTGTAGAAGCCACTGTGCGGAAATCTGGGTGCATTTTTGTTGTTAAGCGTGAAAGCATTTAAATCAGTGAGGTCACAGTGACACATCACAAGACTTAGACAGCTAATGGAGCTATTGTGATCTGTGATACTCTGATCCACCCAGTTTAACAGCTGATTACGGTAATTACTTCCATTCATTTCCTTGACCATTTACAAAAAGTGGAAATACATTTACTTCCTTACAAGAAGTAAAAACACCTTGTAAAGGGGGAGAGGTTAAACCATGAAGAAAATCTTATAAAGTATGAAAATGGGTAGAATGAACTATTGATAAACCAGTTTATTAAAAGGCCAGTAAGCAAGCAACAATTTAGCAACCTCTCTGTCAAAACTCTACATGATTTATATTCACATATACACATTTTGTGACTTTAGTAATGAGCATTGTTTGTCAGAGACGTGGCAGCTCCTCACACTCATTTCCTCATGCTAATAATTATTTTGGTAAACCTGCTGTACAACAGTTTTATAGTCTAACAATAGCATTGTGACCACAAGCACGCAGCAGAGAATGAGAAGCTGCAGATCAGACACAGAAAAAATAATAATAAGACACTTCAAAAGCAGACATGCTCTGCTCCAGTGCTGCTCAATGACTAAAACAGAGCTTTAATGTAAGAGAGAGCATGAGAGATATACAAGGAAGGTTTTTTTAAACAGGAACTACGTGACATTTCAGCTTGAAGATGACATTTCCAACAATTCTTTGCTTCCAGAAGTCACACGGATAAGAGCAAAATACTTCACCGCTGTGTGTGTGCCTTTTCAAAAGGCTCATTCTGAGGAGGATAATTATCTTTGTGGCTCCAGGACATTGACTTTATAATATTTATGTCCATAGTAATCATTACACAGTTATTTAATCAGCAATTTTTTATGCTTCCTCCCTCATTCACAGGGTTTTTCCAGGTTCCCAGCTGGTCTTCATGTAGACGTACAGTATTTTTTATATTATATAAAATACACTTTAGCATTTTTCTGTTGTTTTTTGACACTTTATGACAAAAAATATTTATGACTGAGCAACTTAAAACCTATTTTTAAAACATCACATTGTGATTTTCCTTTGGTGTAAGCCCAACTGTTTTACGTATTATTTTTTTTATATACCACTGGATTTGGTGCGTGCACTAGTGGCATATAAAACCTGACTTATAAATAATGTACAGATCCATGGATCAAGGTTCAGCTGAAAGTCTGGGATATTTTAAGAAGAGAAGATAAACTAGAGGATAATTTACAAATACATGCTGAGGTTAAGCCTAATGAAATGGATCAAGTTTGAGGAAGGTCTGTCACTGTGAAAAACAGGACTTTTTCAGATATTTGAACACACCATTAGACACAGACTAGATCTTAATGACCCAATATTGAAAATATTCCTTGATGCTTACCAAAGTGATTCAACTAAGGGCAACATCTCTAAAATTTATAAAAATAAAAAAAAAAAGCATTTGACCAAATAATTAAATAAATATATTCACACCATGGAATCATTAAAGAGAAATGCAGGGAAAAAAGGAGCAATTTCTTAATATCCAATGAGAACTAGTTGAATGTATTAAATTTCAGTGGAAATATACATATTCTCGGATAGTGAAAGAACTTGAATTGGCATATTTAATTTGTTTGTTTATCCCACCACAACTGAAAGCACATTTTGCAGGAGGAGATTCTAAACGTGGTTGTGTGGGTTCCAGGAAACCAATCACTGGCATATATTCTGGGAATGTCGGCTGATGAGGCCCTATGACGCAGACATTCACTAATTCACTTCTCACAAAGGGCTGAAACACATACTTAACACTCATCTACCTTTGCAGCTCTCCTCTGATACACTCTAATGAATACATATTTGATATTCTGCCTGCAAAAAAAAAAAAAAAAAAAAAAAAAAAAAAAGCACTCACTAAAGACATTGGTTGCTGCCTAAAGCACCCACAATTCATGAGTAGATAGATATATTATATCATCAATTCGAAGTCGCTCTGAAAATTCTTCATAACTTTGTGTGTGCACTCCATCCCTCCCAGAATAGATTACATGAGACTTTCATATTTCTGTAAAAGCCAACAGAAGATATGAGATCGTACTGGCTCCGAATTTGCATTTATGAATATCAACTGCAAATAAAGAATTAAAACAAACAAACAAACAAACAAAAAACAATAATAGAGGGTTCAGATATGACCTGAGGGACAAGAGCAACACACTCGGAGGGGATGTACTCACCATCATGCTGACACCAGCAGCTGCCTGGGCAACGGCTCTCAGCCCATCTGACAAGTTGTCTGTGATTGAGCGGCCCACCACGGCCGTGTCAGCAGAGAGACGGTTTATAAGCTCGCCAGTCCTATTCTTGTCAAAGAATGCCACTTCCTGTCTGAGAATGGAGGAGAAGACGGAGGCACGGAGATTACGAACAATCTGTTGCCCTGCAGAGAGATGGGAAACGTGATCAGAGAGGGAGAAAGCAACTGCTGCTGTGCAAAATTACATGCACTTGGCCATGCCAGAAAAACGTCTGGTTCACACTTGATTATGTTCGGGTAAGTATTTGGCCAATTGTAAATTCAATGTTTACAGGTGTTATTAATTAACTAAAGAGATAGAATAACATTTTGGGAGATTCCCTCATTCATGTCCATCCATCCATTGAGAGGTTGGGTAAATCCTGTAACACACATGCTCACATCTACAGCCAATTTAGATTTCCAAGTATGAAAAGAAGCCACACAGCCTCAGCCAGACAGGAGGTTGGGACGTCCTGCTCTTCATCCCACCCCCCAACACTCTAATGTTACTCTTGGCTGAGAAAGAAAAAGAAGCAGAGACTCCAGGAAGTCTCTGTGCTGGGATAATGGCTGGCAAAAGTAACTACAGCTTCTAAGTTTTCCATAAAACCACCTCTTTGTAGTTGTGACATTTATGTTTTTGAATAAATAAACAGGGCAAGACACGAGGCTCTCTGTGGTAACACAATCACATCAAAGCCTTCAGGTCACACTGTAAGACTGACCTTTAGATCCAACTCTTTGCAAACAATCTCTTAAATAAATAATTCCTTAAATGGTTGTTTGGATTATTTCCCTGAACTATGAAGATTAAAGCACAGACCATGAGGAGAGAGCTCAAATTTAACTGTAGTCTCAGCTGTCCAGTGTTTTTAATTTTTTAATAGTTACCCAATTAAGTGCCTTCGTTTACGTCAGGTGAGTAAATCTCACCTGAGGACTGCATGAGGTAGACTCTGGCGGCATTACACGCTCCACCACACAGAAACACCCCCGCCAGCATGATACACAGCGACGTCAACGAGGCCGTCATCGTCTCGGCGTCTGATGCACTGGCGTAAATGGTGTCAATCACTCTGCCCAGGAAGAAGGGAGCTGACATCGTTACTGCACTGGAGACAGTCAGGAAGCCTATAGCAGCTGTGGTGGATAAAACAACAAAAAGAGAGAAAAATCAGAACCAAAGCAAAAATGTGACACTTTAAATGTGTGTGAAAAATAAAAACCCAGGGCTAGAAATTATTAAACAAAGTCTTATCTTCTTCTTTGAAAGAGTTATACCAACACAACTACTATGGGAGGTTTTTCTAATGTCACAGATATTTTAAACAGAGCAAAGAGGAGCAAGAAAGGTTTATAGTAGGCAATGAATACCATTTGACTTCAACATGTACAGCTGCAGTCTCGACATGAGATCAGATGAGGTTAATGTAAGCCAGAGATACTAAAGAACTGTGAACCCTAAAGAAATGCAACCCTAACCTAAAAGAAAATACAATGACCACTTTGTAAAGTACAGTGAGGTGACCGGTTGTCACTGATTACAAAAAACATGGTAAAAGTGTAGACACTGTTTTACTTCAACTGATTGTTACGCTTGCATGCACATGACATGAGGGTTGGGAAACAGGAGGACTTACGAAAACCTTATAAAACTACAAATAAACTTCTACAGAAACAGGAAGTAACCTCTTGTTTAATGTGTGAGGTCAGCTTTGGCAAGCAGAAATAGATTTGTGATTTTATTTTTGTAATATTTGTGCCATCATCAATCCAGAGAACAGAAGAAATGAAGTGTGCCAGAACACCATCAGCTCTGAAACTTAACCCGACACGCAAAAACCTCCAGGGGAGCTTGAAGGTTTTCAGACCAATAATAATAATAATAATAATAATAATAATCCACAGCTATTTACACAACATAAGCAGGGGTTTTCCAGGCTTAAAATGGACCTAATGGTGTCAGCTATGCACATAAGTGTGAATGAGCTGTGTATGGTTAGGACAGCAAGTCTATATTGCCTTGGTTAATAGACATCTGTCCATTTTCTGACATTGCTGCCCATTTTATGAACAAAACTGAAATTTAAACTGAGCAGAAGGCTAACACGTTTTTTGTGGGCATCGGGAAAAAAGAAGGAAAGGATCAACTTTCATAATGCTGTAAATATCCTAAAGGTAACTGATAAAGTGTGTCAGCAGATAGAGACACTATCAGCCGGGCACCAAAATCATTGTTTACAACGCTTTAGGACTCTGCAGCACATGTCACAGAGTAGCATCACAGCTCACAGACTAGAGTGTGGGGTTTGTCATGCATATAATGTGTTTGGCACTCAACATAACTAAAAAAAAACAAAAACGAACTGATTCCACAGTAACACATTTACTTTGGGCACCTGTTTTATTTGAAGTCTTTCCTACTGTTCAAGCCTACTATTATTTCTTTCTTTTTTCCTTTTAAATCCCTAGCACTGCTTTTTTAAGTTTAAAAATACATTCACGTCATGTCAAGTTTAAAAATAAATTTACATTTTTTTTTAATGATTGTAAATCACCTACAGCAGTCCACATTTTGCGAGTCAGTGATATTTAAATTATAAAATGCAAAATCAACGTATATTTCCCACAAAAGGGAGTATCAGACACAGTTTTCTAAAATTACAATAAAAGTGACACCTTGTTTTTATTAAGGTTAAAGCACTTTAAAAATAAGAAATGCTTTTTACTCTGTCAGTGAAACACCTAAAGTTAATGATCCAGTTATGTTGTTGATGGTTTTTGTTAATGGCTACACCTTAAGGTAAAAGGTCACATAAAGTTTACCTGCCAGTCTTCCTCTCTCCGGGTGAGCCAGTCTCAAAATCCTTTTAACATCCTCCAGGGGGACCGTGGTGGGGGCCTGGCTTCTTTCTGTGTCCGCCTGGGTCTTCACTGATCCGGCAGGTGAGGGTGTAGAGGCCGCTGAAGAGCTAGCAAAGGCAACAGGTGTGCGAGCGAGAGTCCGGCTGTGTGCGCAGAGCACAGGGACACCCGTGAGGGGGCTGCGCGGTAGGACCGTAATGTAGGGCCTGGGAGCCCACACAGGGAATGCCAGGGTCGGATGGAGTGAGGATTTGAGCCCGGATGACTGCCTCGTCCTCCGGAGGGCAGCTGAGAAGGTCGGACGATGCTCCAGCCATAACAACCTAGAATGCATTAGCTTCAACCTGGATAGATGCACTTTGTGTGTGCAGCCTGGCACGCGTATTAAAAGACACATCGTCCTATTTCACAGCTATTTACCAGATAATATATGATACTTGATGATTTCGTCAAAAAATATAAATAAATCTCTTTGTATTGCTTTCTCCGGACTCAGTCTTTGAGGGTGTCGATGTGTTTCTGGTTCAGTAAGTCCACCAGGAGAAACATTTTTGGACATCCAGCCGGTCTGCCAACACACCGTGTCCTCCCGTACAGCTTGTAACCGCTACATTGTCGCTTTTAGACCGTTGCTGTCAATTTTATCTGTTCCTGACAGCCACCTTTTACCCACTTTATCTCTTATCACCGAACAGCTACCAACACCCCGCCTGTCGCTCTCATCTGCCGCTAAAAGTCCGTTTGGCAGGCGGGTGAAGTGAAAACACCAGCTGCCAAATACTGACCAACAGAAAGTCCGCTGGAAAGGATAGACCTACTTTAACGAAGAGGGTAAAAGATATAAACAGGAAATGTGACCCTGATTTGTCTCGCGTACACAAGATACCTCTTCCAACTCAACGCCGACTTCAATGGCTGACGATATAAACTTTCCCAGACGTAACCAAACAATCCCAGATCACTCCACATGGTGGCTCATAAATCTCATCTCATAAATTCACCCTTTATAGAACATAGAAGATGTATAAAACTTTTTTTTTTAAAGAGACATTTTACTATTCTGTGAATATGTTTCATCTTGTCAAAAATAAGAGTTCGTTTTAATTTTGAAGGCAGCAACAGGTTTCAATAATCTGGGATAGAACCGTGTTTATCACTGTGTAGCATCCCCTCTTCTTTTAACAACCATCTGTAAACATCTGGTAACAGGAGACCCACTGCTGGACTTCTGGGAGCAGAATACTGTCCTATTCTTGTCTGATAGAGGTTGCTACCTGCTTAAAAGTCCTTTTTTGCTGTATTCTTCATTTCATGATGCTCCAAATGTTTTCAGTTGGTGAAAAGTCTGGACTGAAGGCAGGGCACTACAGCACCTGTACTATTCTACTATGAATCCAAACTGCTGCAGTAGGCAGTTTAGCATAGTATTTGCTGAAATATGCCAGTTTACCTAGTGACACCTCCACCTCGTCCATTTCCTCTCGTACCCACATTTTCCAGTACAAATTAATTTCCCTCCCCTTCTCTTCTAGGCAATAATATAGTGGGGGGTGCTTTGTATAGTAAATCTGACTGACTGTCAGAACTGAGATTATGTAAAACAAAACTTTTCTTTCTGTGAGATTGTTCACCATAGTAACATGATTATTGCTGTCATATCTGCTTTGTATGGGTAAAACAGTCCTCTCTCGTGTGCTTTCTGGTTAATTGCATCATTTTCATTTTCTCCAGAGAAAAAAGGAATCACCACATAGCTGCCCACATCTGTATCTGCCTATTTCCTGTAATTTATTTGAAACCTGCTGCAGGCTCCCTTCCTCTCTTCCAGGTGGCTGTGTTGTCAGTGAAAACTGATTTATCTATGTCCCCTGATACCTGATTAAATATATCATTAGTCATGATTAGAACGAGCAGTGGGTTGATTAAATTACCCTGAGCTATTCCAGCCAAGTCCTTGATTTATGCTCATCTTTTTAATGGTAAATGGTAAAATGGCCTGCATTTGTATAGCGCTTTTCTAGTCCATAGGACCCCAAAGCGCTTTACACTACATTCAGTCATTCACCCATTCACACACACATTCACACACTGGTGATAGCAAGCTACATTGTAGCCACAGCTGCCCTGGGGCGCACTGACAGAGGCGAGGCTGCCGGACACAGGCGCCATCGGGCCCTCTGACCACCACCAGTAGGCAAACACGGGGTTAGTATCTTGCCCAAGGATATTTGGCATGCAGCCAGGATGCAGCCTGGGATCGAACCACCGACCTTCTGATTAGGGGCTGACCTGGGGCCTGTTCTTCGTACCTCGCTAAGTAAGTTAGCTGGATTAGATTGTTGACGATTTTGCGTGATCAAATGCATACTCAAAATGTGCCGTCGATTTCCCCAAATATCAAGCGTGGTCCGGTGCACGCTTCGTGGTCCCATATATCCCACAATTCATAGCGCGGCGGTGGGTGTGGAGAATTTTGCCAGAAGGGAGCAGCCGAAGAGGTTTTTTTTCTCCAAACTTTATTGAAATTATAAAGCGAACAGTCAGTCATTCCAGTTCAGTTTGTACAGTAGACATACAAGGCAAATAAGAGTAACAATATACAGTACAATGAAATAAGAAGATAAATAAAGGATAAATAAATAAAGGGAAAAAAGAAAAAAAAGGGTGACAGACTTCATAACAACTTTGTACTTTATACTTTGTACTTTATTTATATGTATATGTATATATATATATATATATCATAATAATCTGACAATACTATAATATTGGCCATATTATATTTACATTACCACAGTGAGATGATTTTAGTCTCATGAACAACATTAACTAATTGTTATTTACTAACTAATCTTAAATGACTGTTCAGCACAGAAATGAAGCCCAACAATCATGTTTTACAGTCCCGTGGTCTCAGCCTCAGATACTCAACTAATCAAAGTGATGTCATGACAAAAATGAATGACCAACAAAACATTTTTCTCCTTCATTTCTGTCAAACAATGCTGTATGTAAGGTGTCTCGCGGTTAGTATCATGGTTGCTAGGCAACCTGAACAGCGCGACGAAGCGTATACCGTCCCATTTCACAAGCCTCTCACTTCCGCACTTCTCGTACTTATAGTACGCACCGTACGTAGTACGCGTAGTGCGCGTACTTCAAGCCGACAGGTTCATATCGTCTCTCGATTGCTTGTGCCTGGGCCGGCAGGGTGAAAGTTGAGGGGTCGTTCAAATCAGAAAACAGGAGACACGTGCGGATTCCAAAGCAGTAAGTTGAAAGACCTAAATTTGTCAGATGTGGGTCGATGGTAATAATCAAGTAAATCAGACGTTCTGAGCTGATTTGTATGCGTGCAGGCGGCTAGCAGCACCGGGATTAGTCCACGTTAGTATCAATATATGCTGCGTAGCTAGCCGTTAGCATTAAGCATGTCAGTGTGTGTTTCTGTGATGGGACTTCTACTGGTTTATCATTCTTATAAATGATTTTTTTTTTTACTTTATAAGTTAAAGTAACTCCGACAGATGGGCAAATAAACTCGGAACAACAAGTACTCTATAATATAAAACGACAGAATGCATAAAAACGATCAGTTCTAGATTATGAATTGATGACTTTTGTTTAAAACGGTAAAGAAAAATTTATCACTGCTGTAAAGACTTCTCGGGCTGCTTATAAATAGTGCAAAGCGATACACTCTCAGGCCACTTCACTAGGAGCACCTTGCTAATATCGGATTTGATCCCCTTTTCATTGAGAGCTTCCTTAAATCTTCGTGGATTCATCTTGAAAACATTCCTCAGAGATTTTGATCCATGTTGACATAATAGTATTACACAACAGCTGCAGATGTGTCAGGTGCATTTCCTCACCACTGTGTGAATCTCGTCTTCCACCACATCCCAAAGGGGACCATATTGAATTGAGAGCTGATCACAGCAGTTCACAGCAGAAAATTGAGACTCGTCAGACCAGCCAGCTTATTTCCAGTCTTTTTTTGTGCTCATAATTAGTTTAATAGATATAAATAATCAGTTGTTTGATCAATAAAGTGAAAAAAACCCCGCCTTGAATGTAGTCACATCCGGTTGTAATCCAGATGTTAGACAGATGGGGAGCAGTCTAGTGAGTACAGAGAGTTTGCAATGATGGGGATAACTGATGTCTGATAATTTAGATGAAGCCTAACACAACTGTTTTGCTGTTTGTTCATAGGTAAAACTCACAGTGTCATTACATATATATGTGTATATATACATTACAACATATGTCACAAATACTAAGACACGCATTGGTGCTAAAATAAAGTCAAGCAGCCACTTCTATAGAACACTATATCCCCTCACTCTTGACACTATTTCCTGTTATTTAAGTAGGAGTAGGTGAAGTTCAGGGTATTGACAAATACATATAAAAAGCTTTTTGAAGTTAAAATGATGTGGTTAACTGTTTCAGACAGCTTGTTTAAACACTGTGCCAAACTTAATTTGCTTGTCACTAAACTACTTCATGTGTATAGTAATTCTTTTCATTTTATCGCAGCTATTTGGAGGATGCTAATAAACTAAAAAAATGGATGGAATAGTTTTTTCCCTTTTATATAAAAAAACAGGATCTGAATATTACTTTATAACTGACAGACAGTTACATACTTCTATAGCATCTATTTATAAAAATAAAATGAAGTAAAACTTCCAATTATTGTTGCATAAAATAAGAGTCAGGAAAAGCCTTACTTATCTCTTTCTGTTTCCTTGTCTGTCTTATATAATCCCAGCTAGCTGGTTTCACCATCACTAATGATTATCAGGAATATCCAGGTTTCCTCTTTCTTCTCCTCTGTGTAACCGCTCACTCCTTGTCTTCTTCCTGTCTTTCCAGACCTTTTGCATCAGCAGCTGCAGCGATGGCTGCCATCTACTCGGGTATCCACCTGAAACTAAAGAGCCCACAGACTCCATGGGATAACAAGCTGAAGCTGGCACGTTTTGCCTGGATCTCCTCACAGTGCCTGCTGCCCAACAAAGAACAGGTAAAAGTGGAAGCTTGTGAATGTTTGTAGCGCGGTAATTTCTTTTTTGGCGTGTATTAAGCAGCAGCTAACCTAAATCTGTCTGTAGGTGCTGTTGGACTGGTGCACCCATGCCCTCTCACTCTACTACAGTAAAAAGGTGGAGTTTTCCCAGGATTTCTTGGAAGGCCTGTGGTGCTACCTTGATGATGTGCTTCACAGCCGGAAGCTCCAGTCTTTCCTCAAGCAGGGAAAGACCATCACTCTCAAGCTCAACATGGCACAGGTACTCCAGCAGTTAAATCAGAAATCATGTCTGTGATATAACAGCACATGTGATCTCCTCTGACTCTGTCTTGTGTCATTAGAAGATAGTAAGAGCATGTCCTGCACAGTTCTGGGTTAATACTACAGTTGTAGCATGAATTGATAAAGACGCAATTATACTAAAAGGTCCCAGAATTACTAACTTGACAAGTGGAAGTTTTACTCACAGCTTTTTCTCTTTGCTTCCAGCTGCTTGACCAGCTGCAGAAGTGCGCACACGTTGGCTCCAAGTCGTCGGGGTGTGTGTCCTATATACTGAGCGTGTGTCAGTGCATTTTCTCTTCTCCTGCACTCTCATCTGTTTTTACATCTAAGTATGAACTTATGGTTGATCTGCTGGCCAAGCTCTGCTCGCTGGCCTGTCGTGAGCTGCAGGAGCAGTTGCCCATGGAATACCTAAAGAAGGAGCCTGTCACGAGTCACGATGAATCGATGGCCGAGTGTCTTCAGACTGAACCTGCAACAAATATGGAGACTTCCCAGATGGACATGCTGAATGGCAGTTCAGTAGATCAGCCACAGTCGGACGTTGACAAATCCTCTTCCAAGCCGAAGGAAAACCTCCATTCAGCTAACCTATTTGAGGTGTTGCTTCAGGTGCTGTCATCGTATTTGTCAGTGCAGCGACAACAAGCCAATCCTAGCAGAGTCTCTAGTATGGTGACAAACCACCTACTCCAACCCTTCGTCCTGCTCCGGCACCTGCTGACCTCGGGAGAATTTGCAGCGCGTCTCGCTCACCTGCGTCTCCGTCAACAGCTTTGTAGAGACATCCGCATGAAGATGGACTCCATCCTTCAGTTGGCACTCTTCCCCTCTGAGCACCTGAACTTGTACAAGGAGGAGCTCCTTCCACCTAAAGAGGATTCTGGGAAACGTGGTTCAAGAGGGACAAAGGGGCCTTTCAAGCCTGTCAACGCTGTACTTTCCAAACTGAGCGACCGGGGTTACTGTGAGCCATCACTACATTACCCTGTGAAGTCCAGTGCTTTGTGTCTGTTGTTTAAGTTTTTTCTGGAAAAGTACGGGAAAGCGAGGGTAGAAGATGAGGAGGAGCAGAGGATGCTGTGTTTCTACTTTCTAAGCAGATTAGTTCCAACTTTAGATCTTCATCTTGGTGAGCAGAAGTCACCTCCAGCTTCCATGAGCTCCCCAGAGAACTGGAACCTGGCTCTGCTGGCTGTGGAGTCCCTCCTAAGCCAGGCGCTGTCGACCGGTATTTATAATGTGGCCGCAGACAGGATACGACACAAAGACGTCCAGCTCAACTTTTACAGAGCCGTGGGACAACTGCTCTTCAACGAGGCCCAGCCGAGGTAAAGAACAACTTCTCTGTAAAACATTTTTATTCCAATAAAATTACAGAATAATTTTCTTTTCTTATGATAGAAAAATTTCCCGTCTTGACTTTCAGCATTCCATCGTGGTACCGCTGTTTGAAAGTGCTTTTGAGTCTCAATCATCTGATTCTCGAGCCAGATCTGGACCAGCTTTTATCTTCAGCCTGGATTAATGCCGAATGCATGGAAGCACGAGTGCAACGCGCCAGACAGGTCTTCATTTAACTTTTATATTTTACAAATTAAAAAAAAAAAGGACAATAAATCAGTGTTTTTAATTACAAACTCAGTTCTTAAAAGTTGAGATGCTGTGATCTGCAAATCTCATAACCCCATATTTTATTTACAATAGAACACAGAAAACATATTAACTGTTTAAACTGAGAAAAAGTACCTTTGTATATCCTCATATTGGATTTTAGCTGCTCAACAGTCCCAGGTTTTCTTTGTCATATTTTTCATTTCATTATGTGCAAATGTTTTCCCTTAATGAAAGGTGTGGAGTGCAGGCAGGCAGGCCAGCTCAGCACCTGGACCCTCTTCTCCTATGTAGCCATGCTGCTGTAATAAAGTTGTAGCATTGCTAAACTGCATATTGCAGATTAACCTGCTGAAATATGGAAGGAAGACAAGGAAGTCTTTCCCTGAAACAGATGTCACCTAGATAGGTCATGCTTCTCTAAAACCTGTATATACATTTCAGCCCTTATGCTGCCTTTCAAGATGTGCAAGCTGCCATTACTATAGGCATTAATGCACACTCATATTCTCAGAGATGGAGGCTTTCGAACTGAGCGGTGATAACAAGCCAGATGGTCCCTTCTCCTCTTTAGTATAGAGGACGCAGTGTTCGTGTTTTCTAGAAAGAATTTCAAATTTGGATTTGTTTGACCACAAAATAGTTTTCTGGATTTCTGGAAGTGTTCCTTATTTCCATGACAGAATGATGGCTAACTGACGGTCCAAAGTTCAGTCATCCAGTGTTGATTTGTTAGCCTTTGTTAGATTTCTCCAAAATCCCTGAATTTTTGAAATTATGTATTATAGATTATGAGATTAAAACTCTTTGCTTTTTTAATGTTTTAATAAGCTGATGTTTGTCATGACATGTGAAAATGTCTAAATGTAAGCATTTGATATGTTTTTGTGTTTTTTCTGTGAGTTTATAAAATCTGCAGATCATTGTGTTCTGTTTTAATATACATTTTATACAGCACCACCAACTTTTTAAGAATTGAGTTTATTCATTTTAATTTATGAATATTCAGATGGTGATGTTTTAATGAAACTTTACTTGCCAACAGCTCATGGTGTGCAGCCTCCTCCAGACCTACACTAAGCTCCGTCAGCTGCCTCGTCTGTTCTCTGAGCTCGTGTCAGTGATCTGCCAGCCTGCTCTGGATGACCTTCGACCTCCTCTTCTGCCTGAAAGCATCTCCACCTCTCTCAGGACCTGCCTTCTGGACACACCTCCATCCCAAGTTTTAGAGATCTGTTCATCGGTGATGGAGGCCATTAGGAAATACATACTGCCTGACCTGGTGAAGGAGAAAACAGAGGGAGAGCGAATGGAGACTGATGGAGAACATGAGGACCAAGAGAGAAAAGACGCTTCTCTCAAACTCCTCCCCCTCAGTCAGCTGCTTCATGCTGTTTTATTCAATCTGAAGACTCTAGACAATGCCTCTCCTGTTCCCTTGGTGAGGCAGAGTCAGGACCTAATGAAGGGGTTTCAGAGCTTGATAAAGGAGTTACTACGTGTGGTTTCAACAGAGAAGAAGAATAGAAATACAAGTTCAGTTCAGAAGGCCTCAAAGAAAGGCAGAAAAAGTCTGAACCTCAAAGAGAAACCTTCAGAGTCTAAAACTGGAGCACTGTGGGAGCAGAAGACCCTGGAGGCAGCTCTCCTGCTCAGATACACCTGGGTGGAGGTGGATACACTCTTCCACATGCACTGCTACAAATATGCATCTCCTGATGAAGCTCCTTCTAGTTCTCCAATCTCTGACATAGAGAGTCTTTTATCAGGTGACATCTTACCTGCTTGTCACCGTCCATCCCCCTCCTACAGCCCAATGAGCTGCATGCTGCTCAAGCTCCTCACTTTACAGCAGATGAAGAAGATTTTGCTGGACGACGTGTTATTAGGCGAATCCAGCACCGCAGCGCTTCTAAAAAGGTCAGCACAGTTTATTTTAGCTACATCTGAGCTGGAGGTGAGTCTGGATGGAGAGCAGGCGTGGGACAGGCAGATCAGCAGCGTGACCACCAGCTCCTACTTTGCAGCGCACTGGTATCTTGTTACGACCAACTTACCTTTGATCCTTTGCCACCTGAGCAGCGAAGACGTGCGCTGCATAGCTGACGTACTTATCAGCTCATTTCTGAACAGACGGACAGACGGATCAGAAGACTTGCCGCCCGACTCTCTGACCGTCTCCCTCATATCTTCGCAGCTTCTTCAAAGCCCAATGCTTGCTGAGTTGCCTTCACTGTTCTCCGCCACAGTTTGGTCACTCACACAAAGGATTATCTGTGTGCTCGGGGCAGCACATACACCCGAGGTTTGTTCCACACTTCTGACATTTCAGGAAAGAGAGGCAGTCTCTTCACAGAGAGATGCCAGTCAGCCTCTGCCCACGCTGGTGAAGAAAGAGACTATAGTTGAGGATATTTTGACATCCTCTAAAACTGGAGAGATTTTTGTACTGCTGACTGAAACAGAAAGCAGGGAGCTGGTAGGCTTACTTCAAATCTTAACAATCCTACATCCAGATGGATTGAGCTCTGAGGATCTCTCCTGTGTGTTCCTCCTGCTTTTCTTTATGCTCACCTCCACCTCCTGTAAGCCAGAGAGGATGACAGAATCTGGAGGTGATGCTCTGTTCCTAGGAAAGCTGCTCGGGGTTCTCACTCATCTCCTAGAGAGTAAGAATTTCCAAAGTGTTCTGAAGCTCATGCACGGTAGTACTTTGCTGCAGGCCGCTTTGTCGTCTCTCCTGTGGCATAGAAGTAGTGCGAGAGCTCAAGCCACATGCAGCACTGATTGGTTGGATTTTATCAAAGCGGTGCAGGTCTTCATACAGACCTTAGTCAGTTTGATAATTATCAGAAACAGTAGTGTTCGACTCAACCTGGACCAGTTTGCTTCCTATCTTACTAGCGAGGAAGTGACAAGCATACAAAATGCTGAATCCAGTTCAGGGGCTTCCTTGTCATCAGTTCATCTTTTGCTGGCATCTGTGACTTCTTTCTCCCAAGTGATGATCTCCAATTTGGGAAGAAGCAAGGCACTGGATCAGATTTTAACCCAAATACTTGCAAAAATAACTGCTTCGCTGGTACCAGCTGTCGAGTTTGTCCTAAAGCCCCAAACTCTCAGTGAGGGGGTGAACCAGCCCGCCAGCATCCTCGGTCAAGCTTTTCTAGTAGATGTCGTAACAGTCATGCTGCAGTCTGAGCTGTCCTCACTCTCAGTGGAGGATGAGAACAAGCACAGTGGCACCAGGCTCACTCATATGAGCCTTTATCAAGGCTTCTGCCAGCAGATCCTTAAAGAAATAAGCTCTGCCCCCAGGCCCATGGACTTCCTGGTTTCCTCTCTCCGCTTCCTGTCCTCCTTTTACCAAGCTGTGCAGATGGTGGAGGGAAAAGACACGGAGGAGGAAGGAGGGATGAAGAAGGGAAGAAATGAGCTGGATGACCTTTACATTCAGATACTGCAGACTGTGCACAGGCTACTGACAGGTATATGCAACCATATTAAAAACAAACATCTCATTCACCTGTGCAATCAGTCAGTGTTGTCCTTTCAGTAATTACCTCTGCACATCGCACACATTGACACAGGAATACAACTAAGGGAGTATTTCATGCCATCTGTTAAAGAAAATGAGCTTTTCTCTGTCGCACGTACGACAGTCAGATTCAACCCAGCTAGTTAAATTTCAAGTTGTTTGAATTTGAATTCTGTTGCAGAGGATTCTTGGGCTCCACTAGAGCAGCTTTACATGATGCTTAGTTCGACAACTTATCCTGGGGCCTTGGTGCAACTTTCTTCTGATTGGCTGCTCCTTGCAAACACAATTAAGAATATTTAATTAAGAATATCTGTTCTGGTTGACATCACACAGATCAAAAAGTAATAAAATAATAAAAGAGAAAGCCTGATAAACCCCTTTTTATGAAACCAGTCTCCCTGTTGCCTTTGTCAGTTTTAGTGACAACATTTCTGTTTGGATCAGTATATTTTATGTGTACTTTATTGTTCCCTGTGGGGGAATTCCTCTCTGCATTTAACCCATTCACTCAGTGAAGCAACCATTGCTTGCATCCATCGTGTTATTGAATGGACTGATTTATTATTAATGCAGCACATTAATGATTCTGTTTTCTTGCTAAAATCTCTTTCGATCTCTTTGATTTCAGCTCCCTGGCTGCCTTCAACTGACCTCAGTGAGCTGGAGCCGGCTGTGCAGGAGCTGTTGCGCCACTTGGTGGCGAAAAGTACCACAAGTCGATTTAATCTACTGCTGATGACGATCAGGGAAGGACTGGACATTAGCAAGCTGAGGGCAGGAAACTGCAGGGTGAGGCTGAGACTGAATTTTCCTATTTCAGATTTCATGATCTTAAAACCTGTAGAATCTGCACAATTTAGATTTTTCTGTGTTGTTAATACAATGTTTTAGATGAGAGGCTTTCTCTTTATCTACCTGACAAATGGGAGGTTGTGATTTTGGTTTTTTTTTTTCCCCACAGTGAATAAGAATGTTTAATACTCTGTGTTAACTGTTTTTTCAAACTCTTCTATCTGTTTGCTGCTCTCCAGGAGGCACTATCTGCAGTAATCACCATTAAGCTGCTGTCCTGTTGTCAGCTGCCTGAAACCTGCTCCAGAGCTCTGTGGCTCATTGCACCACAGATTATATCTGCTGTGGTGGTGAGAAAACCAAACACTCACACTCGAACACATACAGAGTTTAATGCAGTGAGAATACACACACACAAAAGCACCACTTTACTCATGCACATATATACAGTACTTAAAAGGGGCCCCTTAAATGTACAATCAAGACAGTAAGAGAGACTGTAGGTAACCTCTGGTAGGCTTGTTAACTGTTGCCTGCAGCTGCCTTTTTCTCTGCATTGCCTGTGTCAGTCGACTGGACTGCCTCTGGCGGCGCTCGGTGTTAGCTACCGTCAGCTTTGTTTCCCAAGTGGTTTCCTCTTGAGACGTGCAAGTCAAATGCTTCCTGGGTCTCTTATTGGCCCCACCTGCACCTGCAGAGAGGCTGAGGTGGAAGCTGTAAACCATCAGGAATATCAGTTGATTACATCATGGTGTTTATGCTCCAAAACATGTGCTTCTTCTGATCCTTCTGTCTAATCTCAATCATATTTAAAGTTTAATCGCATCCCCTGTATGTATGCACATTTTTCAGTTCAATAGCATGCTGGTTTGAACTGTGTTTAAAATTATTATGATTTTTTCCCCTAATTTTAACGACCTACTTTGGGTTACTGCGGTAATTTTTAAAATTGGTATTAAAATCTCTGCCAGACCACCAAAATGTCCCAGATCACCATGAAGAGAGTGAGGACAGTGTTTTAGAAACAAAATGCATTTCACGCTCGTAGTTTCCCTGCCTGCCTGTCGGGAGGAGCTGCTGTCCAAGCTAAAAGAATATAAAACCTTTTGTGTTATTGCGGGAATGCTGTGTGTCATTGGTCAGTTGTTTGTTTCACAAAAAAAGACGGTTAAATCAGTTTGCACACCTGGTGTGGAATCACTGGAATGATGACAAACGGGGTTATGGGTGTGGGGCACGCCTCGAAATGAAGCCAGCTTTGTTTTGAGGCCAGAGTCAGAAACTGTGACTGGAAAATGAACTGGCTTCAAACTACAAGTTAAATGACTGCTTACATGTTTAGGATATATGGGTTTTTTTATTATTATTTAGGTAAAAGCCATTAAACAAGAATAATCAGTTTAACATTCACATTATAGTGAAGACAAGCAGATACTGGGCCATGATGATGAGACGTGACAGTCCGATCTCCGGCTCATCATCTGTGATGGTTTTAGCGACCATGCGCTGGAAGTACATGGGACCTTTTTTATTCTTTTATTCAATAAAAATGCCTGTAATTTTTTAATGCTTGACAGCCACCAGCGCCCAAAGACAGCCACAGTCTTTTGTTCATCTTCTTTGTAATTTTCACTTATGCTCTTTTGGCCTTTTCATCAAGACCCCCACCCACTCACACGGAGTGCTCTGATAGACACACATCCCCTCACTCACGCTTTTGTTATCTGTCAAGTCTGTATTTTTATACATGTGAGAGAGAGCCTGTTCAAAAGCATAAAATATTCTAATTAAATTCTTCTTTTAAGTGAAGAGGCAGAATTTTATTAAAATCTTTTTTTCTTCAGCTCCTTAATGGTGGTTACTTGTCACGATTTCTCTTTGGAAATACACAAAACTACTTTAATTTACATGCCGATTGTTATATTTTTGTTTGCATTTATTTAGTACAGTATTACAATGCTTAACAAATGTATTAGACCACCAGTTAAAAACATAGGAAACACAAGTATTTTAGAAATCTTAAAATTATATTATTTATTCTTTATTTATTCTTTATTTATTATGTGTGTGGTAGGTAGAAAGCTTTTAATGTCATACAATAAAGTGCTGTGTAACTGTGTGTGAATGTAGGCTTGTAATATGGAAAAGTGCAAAATAACGACTACTCCAGGGTTTGGAAAACATTTCTCCTTCTTAAACCAATTCCCAGAGCCCACCAGTGAGGCGTGCCTGCATGCATGCACTGAGTCGTTTCTGCAGTTATGTAATCACCGTTAGTCACCTATAACCACGTGATCAAAATCTCACTGCATGAATAGTTCATGAGGTCATCCATCTCTCCAGCCTCATCTCCAGCTCTACCTGTCTACTCGGTGGACTGTGTTTTTTGCATGAGCTGACACCATGAATCAGTCAACAAATGCAAACTGCAAATATGTAATGTCCTTGCTAGAAGGCGTGGGCGGGGGTTGCTGTGGCTGTGGCCTTTGCTCTCTTAAAAATCATCCTCAGTACTCCTAATGGTTTTTCACCTTAAGGGCTTTCCTAGGTGTTTGAGATATTTGTAAATAGCTGTTATTTTTGCAGGGTTTAGTTCAAACTTTCAGTCCTTAGAAAACATTGACACTTGGAATTTCATTTCTGGGAGTTACTCTGAGCCAAGTACTTTGTGAATGTGGACTCTGTTGCTTTGCATGCTGGCTCATTGTCACTGACTTGATTTAATGGGACCTTAAAATACGATGAACAGGTCCATTGTTAATATTGTTAGGCACACCTGTGCTGCTGTGGGAAGTCATGTCTGCTGTGAAACAGCCTTTTGTTGTCAGTTTTGTTAAATATGTATTTTCGGTATTCATTACATCCAGAAAGCTTTAAAAAAAAAAAAAAAAAAAAAAAAAAAGATGAGTTGTGAAGGAAATACTTTAATGTTTGGAAGGCTTGGATTTTTGTAGCTTCTTGCTCTCATTGTTTGTACGTGTTCATCTATCGAACCTTTACTGTGTCTTTGTCTTTCTGTGTTACAGTTCTTAGTGAGATTATCCAGTCAGGACGTCTCGCTGACCCTTCCCTTTACCATTCCCACGATAATGTCGATGACATCACTGCTTCGACAGGGGGAGGGGCAAATCACCAGCCCTCATCATGTGACTTTGATTCTTGGAGCGCTCCAGTCAGTCCCCCTTGACCACATGACCCCAACAGTCTATCATTCAGCTTTCTTGGCTGTTCACGAGGCGCTGTTCGCCATCATCCAGTGTCATCCTCAGGTATGAAGGGACAGGTAAAAGAAGTGGTGCAGGGGTGTGAAACATGCAGTGTGTAAGAGGGTCCAGTCTGGCATAGGGGATTGCTTTTTAATAAGTGAGAACTTATTCAGTTAAATTATATAAAATGTGTTTCACTGCTGCTTAGCTCTAAAATAGTTGACCATGTCAAGGTGTTGTGCGTGTAAATAGACACTGAACATTGTAATGCACATGACAGTGGCTTTGGAAATGTGGAAAAAGTATGTTCTTTAAACTGCACTTGCCTACAGTTCCTGTACAGGCGTGCCAAGAGCTTTGTTCACATTGTGCAAAGCTCTAGTTGCAGCCAAGCAGCAGAGGGTTTCCACTTTGCCACCCTTGGGATCATATCGCTGCTGTATGCAGATGACATGGTTCTTCTGGGCTCATCAGGTGATAACCTTCAGTGTGCATTAAGGCAGTTTGCAGCAGAGTGTGAAGTGACTGGGACCAGAATAAGCACCAATCTGAGACCATAGTTGTCAGCTGGAAAAGGGTGGAGTGCTCACTCTGGGTCAGGGGAGGGGAGAATGGAGCAGGAGATGGATGGATGGATTGGTACCAGTGATACTGACGCTGTGCTGATCTGTTAGGGACTGGAGAGCCCAGGATCTCACGATGGGCTTGGGAACATCTTGGCGTCCTGGGCAGAGACATGCGAACAGTAATGAAAGTTTCTCTGGAATGTCTTAAAGGGAATTTTCAAATTGCAAACAAACTTTCTCTTTGAATTGCAGATGAGCTGATTAGATTTCAGTGTCCAAAGTTCAGGATCAGTTTAACCTGTTACAAGATGTTTTTAGCCTTGACTCAAGAGTTTATGTGCTCCTGGTGTTTTATGCAAAAAGATGAGCAGTTAATTAATTTACTGCAGAAACACAGATCGTTTTTCAGCCATAACTCAGCAGCAGGTAAGGTTTATGTAAACTGCAGCTGGACTCCAAACACTGAATGACCTCCTTGATGTGAGGCCACTCTTCGCTGCTGATCTACTTTAGTACCGACAACAAGATCAAAGTGTCACACCGCTCTGATATCAAATAAGACTTTATTTCAACGTTTAGGTGGAAAAAAACAGTTATTCATTCTATAAAGGATTCCACTGGGAACATTACTCATGATCCACAACAAATAAATAAATCTCCCAAACAATAAATTCTCAGCACCAGAAGGTTTTCCAGTACACTTCTACAAAGACTTATGGCCTAAGGTAGCACCTACTTTTTTTTTAGAATGGTCACTCAAATTCAGAACCATCAGGCTCTGTCTCCAAACATGAACTCTGCCATCATTGTCTACTTCATAAAACAGGCAAAGATCCTGTGTAACCATCCAGCTACCGCCCAGTTTCACTCGTAAATCTAGACCTTAAAATACTTTGCAAACTCCTTGTCACCACATTCATAATGCATTCTGACCAAACAGGTTTTTATTTGGCTTTGCTGCCTGTAATGCGCAGCCAGGCTGCTGGGTGCGGCTGCTCGCTTACATTATTATTACAAAAAGCTGAATGAGCAGTTTAATTCTCATAGATAATTTTCTAATAAATTTCTACAAGATGCTTTTGTACAGCTAAAGAACATTAAAAAGGTACTTTTTAAAAGCTGTTCCTGCACTCTGCCCCCGACTTATGAAATCAGACCTACACACTTGTATAATGAAGGTCTCTGTAGGTCAAGGCTGCTGGTTTGAATCCTTGATTTGAAGAAAATGTGGTATGTGGTGCCGCTGAGCTCACAGGATGCCTCGAAGGAATTCCGCTTTCAACAAAAGGATATTGCAGCTCACCAGCTGCATGGAAAACATCACGATGTCTACTTTTTCTGCCTTGTACTGGGAGTGTTCACTTTGCACCCAAAAGGTCGTAAAAATGAACTTTTTTTTTTATCCTGAAGAAATGGAGCCATCTACATCCCGGCCCACACGCTTTATTCTGCTCCGGCTTTGTTAATGCGATAATTTTTTCAGTTTTTCTGAATCTAAAATGTTGACAGTTTGTTGTTCAGTAACAGCGACAAAGCCGGGCTGAAATGGGGCAGCTGTGTTAAATAAAGCCAGCCATGAACGAGCTAAGTGATATCAGATGTTTGCAAGGACAAAAGACGACTAAGAGAAGGGGGAAGAGGGGAGGAAAAAGGAGGCAGTGAAGGAAAGCAGAGTGAGAAAGAGACAGGAGTAAAAGATAAGCGATAAAGAGATGAAAGGATAAAACCGGAGATGGAGAACGTGATACATGAGGGAAGTTTCAAGACAAAATAGAAAAGAGGGTTATGTCAGAGAGGTGTGAGGGAGGAGGCTCAGCAGGGAGAGGTCGGGGAGCTGGCAGGCCGGGTAGGTTGGCATGGAGCAGGTTTAAGTCGATGGAAACCGTTGCTGAGCTCCAACCAGAGCTGGTGACATCATCCCTTCCTCATTTATATTCTTCCCGTCTCTCCTTCCCTGCCTCAGTCTCCCCGAAGGGAGCAAGGTACAGACAAAAATGCATGCGTAGCTCTCGCGGGAATCCAACTTTTACCTCAGTCATTTTGCGAGCTGTAAGTTTATGGCTGCTCCGTTACAACTCTGTGAAAGCGATGTAACAGATGGATCTGTCAGGACTGCTTAGTCCATTTTTTTTTTAAACCGTCTTGGATTCAGTTCTCTGCTCTGTGTTTGTCAGATCCTAAAAACATGTAACATTTGTCCTCCTTTGAGTGTTTTACCACACATATGACAGTATTTCATGAGTTTAGGTCGGGTTGAGCACAATTCATGTTAATGCTGTATTAGTGGTGTGAATGGAATGTAACATAATCCAAAGTCAGTTGCAAATCCTCAAGAATAAATCTAATGACTCTTCTGGGAATTTAAGAGTCTACAGTTTTCTGCCAGGATCTATTGCTTTTCAGCAATTGCAGTATAACAGTGTTTTATCAGGCAGAAGTATGACCTATTCAGATATATGTTACTGACTGTTTACTTTTTGTGTGTGTTTCCAGGCGATGTTAAACGCAGCTCCCTCCTTCTTAAATGTCTTCTACCGTCTAGTGGCTTCTATTGTGCAGGAAGGTCGGCAAAGAGGAGACGGTGACGCAGGTAACATTAACATCGTTCACTAATGTGGCCAAACCAGCTCAGTCAGGCTGTTAGGACTGCACAGTGTAAAGTTGTAGGTGAAAGACATAACAGGAAACGTTATCATGTCTTCAAGGCCCAGAAAAACAGTCTGCTTTACTCTGATGAAGGGGCTGTACTAGCGTTCACTGTTCACTACAGATGTGGCTTGTGTTTTGTTACCGTCCTCCCAACAAAAAATAAAACTGCAGATTACTGAAGAATAATAAATTGCGTTGTGTAATCTGGAGCTGACACAAACTTTGTGCTATGCCCACACATGTTTCAACACTTCTGGCAGTAGCCTCCCAGAAGTAGAGAAGGTTACAGGCTCATTTTCTCATTTTAAATCCACTGTAAATTTAAGACCTCTGTTTGCAGTAACCTCCTACTTAGTCACCATAGGAACTATTCTCTGTACCAATAAGAGTGCTGCATGAGCACTCTGGGGTTTAGCTTTAAATTTTCAGCTGTCTTAATGCTGCAATCACACCATGATGATATTGTCCTCAGGCTCTTGTATCTGTAGAAATAAACATGTATGATTGATTAATGCTTCACTGTGTAATTAAAGAAATGGAAAAAAGGCTGAAGCACAGACTGTATATAAGAACTGGACATTTCTAGGGATGTACCTATCCAGCTTCTTTCAGTGTGATACAACAATATACTAATCAGAGATTTTAAGGGGACACCTGATCAGTTAGGTAACATAAACTATTGTGAATCCATTTCCCTGCATTGGTGGCAGACAACTCCCCAAAAAAGGCTTTAGTGTGCGCACAGGTTGATGATCAAGTGTTTCCCTTAATGATTTTAGCTGTGTGAATGAAGCTGAACAGAATAACAGAATAGAAAAGCACATAGATTGGCTTGTTGTCACCTTGTTTTCAAGTTTAAGGTGCGGGTACGCCACCGGATTGGCCGCTTTGTGTGGTGCGCAACATCATCGCACTGTCACTTCTATTTACACCGCTGTTAGCTCACAGGAAGTCGCTGCAACATCCTCTGTATAATTTGTCACTCTCTGGGCTTCTGCACTGTTACGCTCGTGTCTTCAACCATAATATGGCAAGTTGCAAAAATTGAGAGGCGCACGATCGGCCACCAAAACGACAGGCCACGTTAGCAAAATTTGACGACATTTTCGGCGTGCTCTCAAATGTCTCTTTGGTTTTTTTGTTCATTAAACATTTTCATTATGAGATTATTGAGTTTTGTAAGTGCAACGTGGTGCTCATTTTGCAAATTATGGCCCCAGTTAGAGTCAAAATGGAGGATAAAGTGCTGTATCATCAAATCTGCTTTCAAGACACTAAGAAGGCAATGCTCTTAAAAGATCACCTAGAAGCTAAAACAGCTCAATTTGCTTGTGACACGAGCCATTACTAATGTCCATCTTTTATATACAGATCATGGATTTGCAGCTTTGTATCTCCAGCTGTCATTGAAAACATCCGGCCGGTCAATGCAGTGTTACGCTCCAGTTTATCTATTGCTCATTAGTTTGGTTTGGGTAACATAAAATAAGAATCTTGTAAAGTAAAGAATATCTTTACATTCCACATATGAACATCTGAATAACATGAACACCTTTCTCTGTTTTCTGAAGGTCCAGACAGTGATGTGTATTTCCAGTGCTCCAGGCTCGTAGAGAGGATGTACTCTCACATTGCTGCAGCCGCTCAGAGCTTCACCGCGCTCTCAGCCTTCATGGTGGCTCAGTACGTCACAGAGCTGCAGAAGGTACACACACACACACACACACACACACACACACACACACACACACACACACACACACACACACACACACACACACACACAGTATGAATGTTCTCTGTGTCTTGATTTACTAATATTTGTACTGGAAACATATTCTTTCTGATGGTTTTTACAATTTGGTGACAGAGCAATGAAATGCCAGACACACACACACACACACACACACACACACACACACACACACACACACACACATAGTATTACAGAAAGCCAAGACAGTTCCCCATCTGTCATCCCCTGTGATTTTCTACAGCTGTGAGTGACACACACACAGACATTGATGTATGGAAGAGGCAGCAGGATCTCAGATGATCCTTTGATCCAGCCCAGTTTGTCTGGTAGCCGTTGAGCTGAGCGATGGAGGCGCTGACGCTCAGAAGCGGTGATTTCCATTGGCCAAACTGTAGATGTTCACAAATCTCAGTGAACAGGTCCAGGATTACTGTAACTCTGAGTGCTGGAGTGAAGCTCCCTCAGTACAGTGAGTCACGTCTGGCTCCTGAGAGCGGCTGCTCTCAGGAGCCAGACTGTATTTAACATGACGCCAGCCTGACTCAGCAGTTTCCAGTCGAGTCGCATACTGGGAAAAAGAAAATGAGCAAACCGGCGGGCAGACAGACAGACAGAAATAGCGTGGAAGTCATATTTGGGATTCTTTGTACTCCGTAAATCATCTAATAATCCTAAAATTGGACTTATGGGAATAGTTTAAAGACTCTGTGCTCTTTGTAATTTAGCTGCCTCTGTGTCAGAGCTTCTCCTCGTGGCTCTTTGAAGCAAACCTCCTGTGGAGCAGCAAAGCAACATTTTATCAACAGTTTATTAAATTAAATCACCAAACATGGAGTTTGTATGAGTGGGAAAGCTATGATTTCATATCACCCTGTAAATATGCTTTTTAATACTGTAACGTTAAGGCATTTTAATACGGGAATCTATGGGGATTGACTCGCTTTTGCAGAAAGCCTCAAGTGACACCTGGAGGAACTGCAGTTTTGTTTCCCCTCGGTTAGGACCAGTGAAGATCGAGACAGTATTTGCACAAATGTGCAATCCACTGTGAGACTACTCGTCGGTGTGCAAAGTGCTGAATTGTAGATTTGAGCAAAGCTCCAAACCTCACGTGATGAGCAAAGGGGCGATTCGAACTTATCAGTCACAGGGTAGACTGATCTAGGTTTAAACAGATATTTGCATGCGTATGAATGCGTAAAATCTGGTCACAAGGAGCATGATTTTGGTGATTTTCTGCTTTGTGGTTTCTGTTTGTTTGCCCTTCTTCTATGTAGAGTTATATGATGAGCAGGATTTGGTTGCCAGTAAACAGTCCTGTGCTGAGGCCAAAAGAGGCCGTTTGTTTGCCAAAATGCAATCTCAAAACCATCGGTTGTTTTGTGCAGTTGTCGCTCTGCATGTAGTCGTTAACACTTTTGTCTTATGCATGAAGGATCCCCGGTTTGAGCACACACGCACACCTAGCCATCAGCTGGACTCTGTCAGGAAGTAAAATAAAACATATAAACGAGAAGCCAAAAATACCAAAAAAAATTTAGTATTTTGAAACAAGGACCAGAAAACAGAACAGGAAATCTTATCCTATCATCACCTGAAAAATAAACACATGTTGGGGGTTTTCTGTTACGCTTGTTGGACCATAAAAAATTGAATATAATTGTATTATTTTCGAGCAAAAACAAGTAGTGCTTTATAAGTAAACACTGAATGTAAATATAAAAAGCGGAAATAGACGAGTTCTTTACATAGCTTTGGTTATCATGTTCATTTTCTGCCTCTTCTGTCTCAGTTTCGTATTTTTCTGCACACAAAGCAGTTACTATGTGCTGCTGACTGCTTTGTTTGCAGAAATCCCCATGGTGGGTTGTTTCCTTCATGTGTGAAGCCTATCATTATGTGACTCAGGTTTTATCTAATCGTTAAACGGGTACAGTCAGCAGCACAGAGCAGCCATCACCTCCTCGCTCATTGTCAGAGGTCTGTAGACTGCGGTCACCGCTGATAGCATCAGGTCATGGTGTGTTACACCTGTGCGTCTGTGGCAGTGTAGTGTAACAGAGATGAATAACCAGACGATATTGAATATCCACTTGGCTCGTTGTGCAGGGTCCACTGAGCACAATCATTGTTGTTTGACTATTTTACGTGTTATTAGAGTAAGACAGCTCCACCCGTCGTTGGCTGAACACGTTGCTCTGCTTCTGTCACTCAGGTGCAGATGAAACGTGTAAGACCTTCCTATTTTCAGAAAACTAAAAAATCCTCTGCAGCAGTGTGACGCCACGTATACTTGATCCCCCAGGCAAAACCCTGTACTGAATTTCATATGTAAACTACAGCGTGGGATTAAAAATACAACTTTTTACATTTTTAGCGCATTTTGGAGCAACAGTGACGCAAACTGCTGATTATTACTATAAAATCTGCTGTCATGAGGTGTCAAACTGCAAATTAATGTAGATCATGTTGTTTTTTTTAAGTTGTGATGTTTATCGATCCTATTTGAGAAACTCTTTTTGGGATGCACCTGGAAGTTTGAATCTAGGTTTGTGGACCGTTGCTATGGACTGCTCTGTATTTAGATATTTTCTGGGTTTCTGGGGAATTAATTGATCTTCATTGTTGAATTTTTGTAGTCCTACTCTGAGCATTTGCAGTAATATAGTTTTTGTCAGTATAAATGATTATATCTGTCCTTTGATGTCTCTCTAATTGAAACTTATGGCTGAACTAACGACTTAAATGTG
Source organism: Rhamphochromis sp. 'chilingali' (assembly GCF_963969265.1). Taxonomy (NCBI): domain Eukaryota; kingdom Metazoa; phylum Chordata; class Actinopteri; order Cichliformes; family Cichlidae; genus Rhamphochromis; species Rhamphochromis sp. 'chilingali'. Next base: position 27,824,726 of record NC_137933.1, read on the forward strand.
TATTTAACTGTTTCGGCGCATAATTTCCGGTTTGAAATGTTGACATCGGGTTGATGGATATTGCAGCATACGGTATCATATTCCTATGCAAATTTGACCTTGTTAAGTGCAAAACAGAGAGGAAGAGATGTGTGTACACAGGATCATCGTTTCGCTGGAACACAGATGTGATTTATGAAATGAGCAAATGATGTCTGACCTCAGATTCATATAAATTCTTCTTGTATCTCTTATTGTCTCTGCTGTCTCGTCCTCTTTCATAAATGACCTCTCCAGGTTACTCTGCGACCAGACGTGAAGCTGCATCTTACTGAGGGCATCTATCTGATACTGGACCTGTGCAAGGAGCAGGATATCAAGTTTCTGAGGGCAGGACTGCCGATGGGAGTCAGGGAGGTCTTCAACGAGCTGTACGGCAGCTACACCCACTATCACAAAGCACAAAGGCAAGGAGAGGAAAAGTACACTGTTTAACTGCCCAAATCGCCTTTGGTTTCAGTTTAGGTTTCAGTTTAATTACACAAAAGTAGATTTTCTGCTTATGTTTGATTATTTTTAAGTAGAAAATCAGTTTTGTATACCATATGATGTCACTGTTGATGTTCTTGCTCCTCGGAGTTTATTGTAAAATTAAGACGGTGGATTTTGTACCTAAGACAATAAATATATGATTTCTGCAATTTTGTTAAATGTTGTGAGAAGTCCTGTCTTCAAAACCAAGACAAAACACACTCACTGTCCACTTTATTAGATACACCTCCACTAATCTAATCAAGCGATCACATGACAGCAGTTCAATACATTTAGGCATGTAGACATGGTCAAGACAAGCTGCTGAAGCTCAAGCCCAACATCAGAATGGGGAAGAAAACTGATTTAAGTGATTTTGAATGTGGCACGGTTGTTGGTCTGAGTATTTCAGAAGCTGCTGATCTACTGGGATCTTCCCACACTGCTTTCTCCAGAGAAACGGAGAAAGAGAAAATGTCCGGTTAGCAGCAGATCTATCGATGAAAATGCTTTGTTGATGTCAGGAGTGACAGAAAAATGGCTAGAATGCTTGAATTAATAACCACTTAATACAATCCAGAAGAACATCTCTGAACCACACTCCAGCAACGCTTGTCAATCCTTAAAGCCTGGATGGGCTACAGCAGCAGCAGAACACACTGGGCGCCACTCCTGCCATCTAAAAAGAAGGAAACTAAGCCTACAGTTCACTCACGCTCACAAAACCTGGACTTAAATTGACCTTCGTGACCTTTAATTCACTCAATGAAGTTAAATTGGATTAAAATGCAATTTATGCAAGACAGTGTGTGAAGTTTATCTGTGTAAAGATGTTTTCCCCCTACACACCTGTCCTTCATTTAGGTGTGAAGAGATATTAAACCTGTTAAAAATAGAAGTTTGGAGAAAGGTTGCCTGGTTTCATAAGTCTGGATTTCTGGTGCAACATTTGGCAGAAAGCTGGCATAAACGGCATGAATCCATCCTGCCTTGTATCAGTGGATCAGTCTGATGGTGGTGTAATGGTGTAGGGATATTTTCTTGCCACACTTTGGTCCCCTTAATACCAACTGAGCATCATTTACTGATTATATCCAGTATTATCCATCTCTTTATGGAGTTCAGCCACTGAACAGAGACCTGCCATCTACAGAGGTTTTCTGATGACTGAGGTGGTTGGATGCATCAGTGGCAGTGATGTGACAGAGTACCGGGCTTTGGTGGACTCCTTTGTCATGTGGTGAAACAAAAACCAAGAAAATAATTGCAGACTTTAAGTAGACCAGAAATCCAGAGGGTCAAGGTGGACGTAGCGGAGGACTATAAATACCTCGGAGTTCACAATGACAATAAACTGGACTGGGTTTAAAACCACCACTGCACTCTACTGGAAGGGCCAGAGCCGTCTCTATTTTCTGAGGTGGCGGAGGTCATTTAACATGCTCAGGATTGTCTACAAGTCATGGTCAGTCCCATTTTCTATACTGTTGTATGCTGCGGCAGAAGGTTGAGGGTGGCGAATGCCAACAGACTCAATAAACTGATCTGCAGGGCCTGTAGCATTGTGGGGGTGGAGCTGGTGGTATTAGAGTGTTGGATGTTTTTCAAGATAAAGACAATGCTGAATAATACTTCCCACCCACTCCACGAAGTGCTGACCAGTCACAGGAACACATTCAGTGATAGACTGACATTACACCCTCCAAAAAACAGGAATCCTTCCAGTAGCTTGTTGAATATTAATATATATGATAATGTATCTGACAGTTGAATTTAGAAGACATGTTCTTGCACAATAGTTCACATCCATTGATGATCAGATAGTTTAAATTGTCCAGTTTTATAAATATCTCTGAAATTTCATGGGAATGTGAAGCCGTCTCATACTTTGTTTATGTTGGTTTCATGGTTGGATACCTGCCTGTAAATCACATGTACAGATTGTTAACTCAAGCAAGCATCCCTGGATACCAAAGAGTTAACTGACTCACTTAAACTTCAAACCTTTGAAAAGTTAGATTCAGCTGCTTTCTTTTGGATGAAGGTTTTTATTCAAAAAGAATAAAACAGCGTGGTGTAGAAGCACCTTTAACCTCCAAAGTCATCAGATGTATAAAATCATACCTTTTATATTTTAGAGGACAGAGAAGAAACTTTCTTTTTTATTTGATCGGCGTCTCGAGTGTGTGTTGGCTCCATGATGTATTATGCACCACCACAGCTGACTACCATCACCTTTGTGAACATTTAAACAGCTCGAACTAGCAGAGTTACAAGGATTATGTAAAGTAAAGCAGTTGCGTGGAGTGGCCTGAGGAGGGTTGTAACCAGACCTGCAGGTACCACAAACACAGTTGCACCTCATATAAATATCTGTTTAATGCATACAAAACTGCAAGGAGATCACTTTAGTTACACCCTGAACCCTAAAGACACAGCACATGTGTGATTGCAGGACTTTAAATGACTCCTTTGTCCTGTATTCTTTTTGCGTTTCAATCATTGCATGGTAACAAATATATTAATTTTAAGTTTGTAAGTTTATTAAAAATGCTTCCTCAAAATTCTTCCACCCTTCAGCATCTTTATGAGCAATGGCAGGAAATATGTTGCTGGAGTTTGAAACTTTTAAATCACCACATGCAATTTTTGGATATATTTCTACCATTTTAAAGTAAATTTATTCATTTGCACAGATCATATCATTGTGTTTTGCAGCTGTTTCGCAATGGTAACAAAGCACCGACACTGAAACATAGAAATCATACTGGTGCTGCGGCTTACATGATGATATGATGTTTCTTAATATAGTCTGCAGATCTTCAAGCCCCTGCAGCAGTGACTTTGCGTTGGTTGCCGATTTGCCCCTCTACTTCTGAAATCAACCCTGTGTCCTCTGTGGCTATTAACCGCCGGTGTGACCGCGTCAGTACAGGAAATCTTAACACCGTGTTTGAAAACCAGAAGCTCATTAGCAAAACCACCTCCCACTGAAAATGTGATTATAAGCCAGCGCACCTGCTTCTTTTCTTCACCCACTTAGCCTGAGACTTCCTGACTGTAAGCCCTACATAAGAAAGAATAAATGAATGAATACATAATTAATTAGAAAATGGAGAAAAAATCCTTTTTTTTCCTCTGATGGATATACTGGGCATGTTGCTATTTTTCATCTGCTGCACTTACTCATAGCGGACAACAGCATATGTGTAATCAAAATATGAAAGTCAAAATATGACATTGTTGCAGATTTTAGGGGGACAAATGCTTGTGAAACATTCAAAGGGCTCGATATTTCATGTGTCGCAAAATTCTGTGCGCATTTTTTGCCTTTATTCAGTTGAATATAGAAGCGGATCAGACAGGAAATGTGTGGGAAGATCTGAAAGGCTGGTATTCTACAGAGACCGATTCAAAGGGGAGATGCTGCAGGTTATCCGCGTGTCTTTCAGACTGCTAGGCTCAGTGTTGAGCCCACTTTTTATTGTCGTTTCTAGTGTAGAGGCTTCAACTTAGTGCAATAAATCTACACACTTCACAGGTGAGCCAGAGCAACACATGCCTGAATGAAAACAGACACAAAACTGGGCTGGATAAAAGAAAAGATGCAAAGTGAAGGTCGGCGTCAAGAATGTTGATTGTCAGGTGGAAATTGGGTGGATAAACATCCAGAATTTAATAAAGAGTAAAGCAAGAGAAAAAGGAGACGTTTCAGTTATACATATAAGAAGAGCTCCAGGAAAAAACGCTGCCTATTGATGGAAAAGCTGATGAATTAACCGTTTAAAAAAAGACCAAATGTTGATTCGATCTATAGGATTTGTAGCTGTTTTACAATGGGAAAAAAGTGAAACTCATTATTTGGATTTATAGTGCACGGTGGGCACTTTTTTGGCAAGACAGATATTGCTATTATATGATCGCAGCTTTCATCTAGACACACGCTTTCATCATACATGCTCTGTTTGTTTGCAGCTGCTAAAACTGTTCATCTAACGATGAAAGCATGCCTATTTACCATTAAAAGTGTATGAAGAGCAGTTTAAATCTGCCATTGTGTGACCCTCCCTCCTCTTAGAAACACTGATCTAACAGTTTTTTTGTTTTGTTCTTTTAATATTTCTATCTTTCAATACATCAGCCGCGCTACAAAGACTGGCAGTAAGTGACAGCTAGGATTTTCATGCTTTGGAGCGAGTGTTTAAACTGACAGTGTTTGTAAACATTAATGCAAAACTGTCAAGAAAAAAAGGGTGGGGGGGCTAGAGTCGAACTCTTTCAGTATTTACAGAGATATACTGTACATATTGGCGTGACTTGTGCTTGAATAACAGATCTGGAGCTTTGATGTCTCTTAAAACTGGAAGTGCTCAGTTTTTAAATGTTGGGGGGGGAGAAATTAATCGAAAACATTTTTTTTCTTACAACCCTAAGTAGTCAGATATACGTGTTTTTAAAACTACTAAATGGACTCGTCATCACTGTGCCTGCGTGTACAGAACTTACCCTCTCATAATGCATCGATCAGTCTGAAAACTCCCGTCTTCCAGGTTCTGCGTTAATGGCATAAATGGAAAACGTTTTTATTTACAGGAGTGTCACAGCGCAGATCAAGAGAATTGTTTTTTTTATAAACCTCTTCTCCCCTTTGGTTTTCTTTCTCTCCCTCTCTTTCTTTCATTCTTTCTCCCTGTCCTATCCCCCAGTCATGTCTGTCCCGTTTGTAGCAACTGAAAATAAAATAAATTCATAATTATAATAAAGGTCAATCAAATGGACCAATATGGCAAGGCCATGATGATCCACTTGGTAAAATAAATCCGCTTGGCATCTTTCTTGGCCTTAAGACAACAATTCTGATGGCTAAAGATCCAAACGGGACACAAAAAAAAGGAAGAAAAAAAAAACCTCGTTCCCTTGAGGTGCCGCTTGCCTCGGTAAAAGCTTCACAAATGAGGCATAAACTGCAGGTAACAACGGAGACAGGAAATGTCTTGTTAAAGGTTTTCCCGTGCACGTCTTCAGCTGTTCTCAGAAACACTGGATGCTGTTGTTTTGGCTCTTTCTGACTTCTTCTGGCTCCTTGAAAGCTCTGAAGGTGTGAGGTATGAAGTCTGAAGAGGCCGCACCTTTTAAAAAAAATGTGTGGGTCACTAGATTTTGCAAACCAGCAGCGTGTCAGAGCAAGTTTGCTTTTAGGGTCTATATATAGAACAAAGGTGTTTGTGCAGAACAGAAATGATTCGCCCTGGAGTAAAGGCTAACTGTATGACCCCCACAGCATAAGACAGCCACTGGATCGCCTCACTGTAGGATTCACCGCATCTTAATATACACTCAAAAGCTGCTTCATTAGGTCATTAGGGTTAGGTTGTACCCTCTTTTTCCTTCAGAACCATAAATTCAACATACTAACATAACAGCATCACACAGTTGCTGCAGCTCTGTCAGCTGCACAGCCATGATGCCAATCATGATGCATGGAACGCCATCCTGCTGCAGGCATCGGAAGATCGGTACACTGTGGTCGTAACAGGATGGATATGGTCAGCAACTATACTCAGACAAGCTGTATATGGTGCTCAATTGGTACTATGGGGCCCAAAGTCTATCAAGAGAATATTCCTCACACTATTACACCACCACCATCTGCCTGAACTACTGATACAAGGCAAACTAGGCCTTCAAATCAAATAGGCATTTTCACCCAAAGAAGTGGCGCTAACAGGATATTAACCATCTCCATAAACCTTAGAGATGGTTATGTTGGAAAATCCCTGCAAATCAGCAGATTCTGAAGTACTCAGACCAGCATGTTTGGCACCAACAGCCTACATTCAAAAGGCACTGACATCACCTTTCTTTCCTATTCTTGGTTTGAACTTGAGCAGGTTGTCTGGACTATGTCTGCATGTCTAAACGCACTGAGTTGCAACCGTGTGATTATCTAATTAGATATTTGAGTTAACAAGCAGTTGAAGAGGTGTACGACATGGCCTCGCAGTATGTGACCTCACTGTGGGAGTCAAGCATTCAGGTTTTTCGTGTAATCGCTGTCTAAATACTGCATATATGTCTGGAAGAAAAGCAGACTCTGTAATGACTCTAGCGATGCCCAAAGAGCCAGCTGACACTGAAAGTAACTGATGGCCTTAGTTTATCTCTGGCAAGTCAGCTTGAAGGATCGGTACACACTAATCGTAAAGTACAATGGATCTGGAAACTTTGTCATCAAGAAAGCAGTCCCCGGTCACCACAGCTTGAAAAATACTTGCACAATTCATCTCTGAGTCTGACAAATAGTTGGCAGTTGCACTGGGATATTTCAAAACTGGATCCATTCCTCCATGTTCCAGACCTGGGGAAGAAAATCCCTTTTTTTCTTGGCAGCAGTGACTTTTAAACAGTCCTCCCAGCTCAGCAAATGTTGAACCACCTGCACTTTAAGTGAATGAGCTCATATTCCGCTGCCACTTCACAGCAGGTTTTAAAGGCATGTGAATTAAAATCTGAGGCTTATTTTTCTAAACCATGAACTACACCAGTGTGTTCGCTCCATTCAGCACTTATTTATACAGTGATAACAAACACAGGGGTGTGAACTTGTGGAAACAAAAGAGCTCTAATCATAGAAACAATGAACAAAATTAGTCAGCTGTAATTTGGTTGCACTTAATCCTCTGACTGTTATTCTCCGTGCAACTCTTTCTCCTCTGTGTTTATAACGTTAGATTTAACTAACAAATTTGCACAGAGTCTCAGAAAGCCTGGGATTCTACTTCCTGTTATCATATTGTTGCCATCTTTGGAAATTTGCCCATTAAATGTGGCTTATTTTGTAAAATTAAAAACTTCCCTCAGATGGTTTTGTCATGTTTCACTGACCCTTTAATTACAGTTTTTAGATTTCAGCTTTAATCCAAAAGCCAAAACAGACTGTAATTTGCATATAATTAAGTTCCTGTGTATATATATTATCATAACATAAAATGATAAAATACACCACACTTGTTCTTGTTTAATGGCTGCTGCACAGGCCTTTAAAAAAATAAGACCAAGAAGACAACAACATGATTTAACAAAGTTAGACATGACATTTTCTTGCTGCATAACAGCTTCACAGCCATGATCAAAGCCAAAAAGATGTCACTTGTTGCTGCTGATCTTTATCTGAAATCCTAGAGCCAAACTGACCCCTTCGGGGGTAACTTGAGATTCTCATAAGAGCTAATCAGGGCATCGGAGGCAAAAGGGCAAAACATAAAAACCTCTTTTACTTCAGTGCTGCTAAATAAGCACATCTGTTTCTGTTCTGTGCTTCTTAGTCCTCCTCCCCATTCTCTCAGTTTGACTTCCATCCATCCATACTTTAAAACTACTGTAGGTAACATAAACACACCGAGTCTCTTCTCAGACCACCATAGCGAGAGCAGCGCTGAGTAAATGTGTGTTTTTCTGCATGTGCGTCTGTCTCTGTGTGTACTGCTGGGACATCTGCTGGGACATCTTTGGAGAAAAGCACAGTGTGTGTATTGATAGGATCTCTTTCTTTTTTCTTTTTTTCTTTTCTTGGACCGAGAAGCATTTTGCTCTCCAGTCAAAATCTCATTTTGTCACCATTAAAATGAAAAATGTCAGAGGCAGATTGAACCACGCAGAACATGAGCTAGACCTTTTAGTTTAGCCAGGGGTGTTCCAGCTGAGCTCGATGTCAGAGAGAGTTGGTCTGAGTGCTGCAGATCATAGAAAAGTCTATTTCAACTGTGTTTTAAAAATGTTAACAATTTTAGGCAGGACGAATGTTTCCTTTTCTTTGTGTCTGAAAGTTTTGCAGTTTTATGGATTTCGACTGCTTAAAGCCTCTGAAAGCGTTTTACTGTGAGCAAAGGAGTCTAAGCGCACGATTTTCTTCCATCGTTGTCACGTTTTTCACTGCTCCTCTCATTAGTCTAAAGATACTGGGGAGGTGATGACATACTGCACATTTGAGGAAATTTAAAGGAAACCTATGACACTCATTTCCAGATCCATATTCTTGTTGTTGGACTCTACTAAAGCAGCTTTGCATGCCTCACAAAACCCTTATTCGTCTTGCTGGGCTTGGTGCAGCCGCTCAGAAGAGCTTGTGAATGAGGCATGTTGTATAAAGTGCTCTAAGTGCTCAAGTAGATTAGAAAAGTGCAACATGGGAACCAATACATTTACCATTTCAGAATATCTGACATGCAAAAAAGGAAAATATAAAAGATTGAAATTGTTCTTCCTATTTAAGAAAGACCATACTGAAAATCATACTGTACGTGAATCGTGCTTACAAAATAATAAGACGGATGAATGGATGCATGAGTGGATGGATGAGGTCAAGTTCCTCTAGGACACATGCACATGCATTAGCTGCACAATACCTCCGCTCCTTAAACGAGGAAGAAAATAAATTAGTCTTTCCCGCTTTTCCTGCCCTTGCAGGGGAAAAAAAAAAGAAACTCTGGCTAATACAGGAGACAAAATTTATTAGCTTTTTCAATAAAACCAGTTAAGCATGATTTATCTTTTGTCACTGAATGCATGGATGATGTGATAGTTAGTCACTTTATGAATGCAGACAGGCGTCTGAGGTTTCCATGGACATGTTTATATTTATAGTACATGTCCTTTGGGAAGCAGCCAGGCCACTATGAGCACTGATTACTGATTTAAAAGAACCGATAAGTTGTTTTCAAACACCAGATTTTAACTTCAACAGCTTATCAGGACCAACCAGCTACATCCAGACTGGTCTGAGCACAGAGGTAAGACACAGCTAACAAGCTTAGAATGACTGTGACTGTCTGCTTTAACGTTCTACTTAAACTCATTAATCTCTTTATTGATTAATCAGTGGATTAATTGATTGTTTGTCTGCAGTTCAAAATCAAAAACCTATTGTTAGACCAAGAGGCGTCAATTATGAACTTTAATGTTCCTGGGAGGATCAAAGGTAGGAAGATCTTAACCACTTCAATATTGTAAAGTGGCTCCACATGTTGAGGAACTCAAGATTTTTGCTTTAGGATACAAGTGATGGAAAAGCAGTAAATAGTCACAGTTTAAGTTTACAAAGGGAAGAAGTCTGGCATTTTTAATGGAAAAAAATATTATTAATAATTAATTTTACAGTAAAATAGCTCAGTATTGTTATTTTCTGACCATTCATTAGATTAAATACGAATATGAGTGAGAAATGACACGAAAGGTTCCACTGTGGGATTCATTTTTATGGATTTCACACCAATCTAAAGGAATGGATGCAGTTCCCATTGTTCCTTTGCTGTCCCAGATCTTTTTACTGAAATAAACCTATTTCGATGTGCAACATCATGGGCAGGAAGGAGACATGGAAAAGAAGTAACTCTTCAATCCCCCCAAAAACAAACAAACAAACAAACAAAACCTCTGCGCTGTTTAATCCGTCTCTACCTTTAATGGGTCAGTTCATGTCAGGGCAATGAAAGGTTTAAACGGGAAGCTTTCGTTTTCAGTTTTTATACCCGGTTTGCAGCAGGGAGGATATCTCTGGCGCCCCTACCGACTCCTTAGAGCGTATGCGGCTCCACACAGAGTGAAATCACGATGATCACACGTCCTCTCTCACAGCTCCCACAGACACATAACTGAACGTTTACAAGTCATTTCCTTCGGGGACTATCCAGCCCCTGTTTCTCGGTTTCAGTAAGGAACCGCTCGGTACAGCTTGACTCGCTGACGGCTCCGGCCCTCTTCCAGGCCGGTGTTTTGATTGGATTAGAGTCGGCTAGCCTTTGCCCTCTAACCTCGCTGATGTTTGCTTGCTGCTTCCTGCTCGCTCCGCTCCGTCTGATCGACTGACGAAGCCTGCCGAAGCCGCTCGGCGAAGCGCCCTGCACGGACACAGCAGACCGGGACAAGCCGCCGCTCACAGCCGAAAGGAGAGCCGAGCAGGGGGAGCCGCGAAGCGCACACACGGGCGGGGGGACGCAAAAACCAGGCAGCCATGCGGAGGAAATCAAGGATATTGTTGTGTTTTGCTGTGCTGTGGGTGCTGGGGATAGCCTACTACTTCTACTCGGGGACAGCGTTGAGTCGAAAGGTAGGGTTTCCTTTCCTCGACTGCTTTTTTGTGTCCGTGTGGAGGTTTTCTTCCAGGACAAAGCGAAGATGGAGCGCTGTGGTTCGGCGCTGTTGAGCCTCTTTTCTTCCTTTCTGGGGGCTCGGGGGGGTTGCGGCTGCACGATGCGGAGAGGAATTAGTTTTTTTAAAGAAAAAAAAAAGGGGGGAAAGGCCTGCTTGTATCAGTGGCGAGGCATTGATTTGGTTGGAGATGAGTGTGGACAAGGGTAGCGGGGCTGGATGGCTCGCTCACTCCCTGGCTGGTCGGCGTACACAGACCTCCCGCTGTGCCGGGGCTCGGAGCGCGTCTGCACCAGGCAGCCCAGCTCACCACTTCACGGTGCCGGCTGATGTGACAGCGGAATCTAGCATACAGGGGGGTTGTAATTAATATAAGGCTGCTGGCCTGTCTCGCAGGGCCGGGGGAGGTGGAGGTACCGGTGGTGGTGGGGGTTAGCCTATAGAGCACGTCAGCACAAGCTGCTGCTGCTCCGATAACTAGGTAGAGATCAGGAAGTGTGCAGATTAACGCCGGGTTAAAGCGGCGTCTTTAAAACACATTTCTTCTTCTGATTTTAGACTTTGTGCTGCACAGATCCCCCCTTGTTAAAACATTTTTACACTGAATTAAGCCGATGCAACGCGGTCTATCAGCCCTGCGGTGAATCTCCAGAGATTTATCTTTATGTGGCTCATATTCTGTCCACCTCTTGCCTATCAGAGAGGGTTAAATATTAGAGGTTGGAGATGAAAGGAGATATTAAATATTCTGACTTTTCTAGTTTAAAAATCTTAAAAGTTCCTCAAAATTCTCTTTTTCACGTCCTTGTCCCGGAATGCTGTCCGGATAAAGTCACTAGATGCTGTGACAGTCCAAACTTCAGCAGGTTCATCAATAATGAAAAATAATATTTAGTGGGAAACAAATATGGGAATTTGCTGCTTTCTCCTTTTCCTAACATATTATAAAAGGTTTGAGTTCTTGACTTGGGCAACAGCATAAAGACATCACCTCTCCAACTGGCCAGCTCAGGTCTGGTGTTATGGATCAGACGATTACTTGAGAAATTACCTGCCAGATTAATCAATAAAGAAGATAATTGATATTGGTATTAATAGAAGCACCTCTCAGTATAAGGCAGTGCAAATGAACCCAAACTGCCTCCTCCAAAGTGACCACACAGTTGAACTGGCACACTTCTACACACACTTTGATAAAAACCTGAACATTATAACCTCCATTACAGCAGCTATTAGACTAGATTTTCTATAATAACCTGAAGACATGTAGCTGTCTGTTCAGCCGGACAATAAAGGTGAAACATCACAGCTGGTGGGGTGACTCTGTGCATGTTTAGGAGCCATGGATTTCAGTATCTGGCCCGTATATGCAAGCAGTACATAATCCAGGTTAAATAACCTCCAGGTGTTCATGAAGAGTAAGGCACGGCAAAGCTAAACTTACACATATCTTCTGAGATAGATGTGAGACACTGGGTTTTGCCTTGGGAGAGCACCTAGCGTGTATGTGTGTGTACCTGTGTGCTAATGTAAGTCAGTGAATTCTGGTGTGTGAGTGAGTGAGGTGTGGTCTGCATGGGTGGTTGTGTGCACAGTACACTGCCTTTATTACCTCTCCAGGTTGTGTGTGTGAGTATATGTGTGTGAATGTCCTGTGTGTATCCCACCTTTCTCTTGTCTTGTCCTATCTGTCTCTCTGTGTTTGCTTTGCATCAGTCAACCCTAGCAGCACTTTTACCTTTCCATTAGGCTGATAGCTTTCCTCACTCTGTGTGTGTGTGTGTGTGTGTGTGTGTGTGTGTGTGTGGGGGGTTCCTAGAGGGGTCAAAGAGACACTCCACAATAAGCAACTTTCACTGGCATTGGGTTGCAGGTGGCATTAATATGGATGATGGCCTCCACCAGGTTGGTGTCTTTACACAGAGGGACATTTAATCTGGTTAAACAAAAGCGGTGCTGCACAGGTGAAGTGTTGTTTTTTCCATCGCATCTCCCCCCGTCTCAGTCTGAGAAAGCGGAAGCATTTAATGATCTCTCTCCCCCGCTTTGCTGTCATGGAATAAACTCCGTAATAAATGGACTCGACGCTTCATCAAGACTCTCAAAAGATTGACTAAATTTCATGGATGTGCTTTTTGTAACCAACTGAATAACACATTCATAGATTTTACAGTTACCGGCCGGGGTGCAATAATTCCCCAAATCCACAGTTAGGTTTATTAGTGATTTTTGGGCACTGGTTTCAGTCCATTAATGGAGGAAAAGATGGAAAAATCAATTTTCCGCAGATGTAATCAATTATTTCAACTCGGGGCTCTCCTGATGTCAGCATTTGGCTTCACAAAAATGATAATGTAGCCACATGTGTAGAGAATTCATCCTAGTTAAACCTTAATATTGTTCATTAACTCTCTTTTTTTTAAGATCAGGCTTAAAACTTTCCTTTTCGATAAAGCGTATAGTTAAGGTTAGATCAGGTGACTCTAAATCTTCCCTTAGTTACGCTGCAATAGGCCTAGGCTGCTGGAGCCTTCCCACAATGCAGTGTTTCTTCTTCACTCTGTATGTTTATACACCACTTTGCATTTCCACAGTGTGTCTTTTGTCCTGTTGTCCTCCCCTCACCGGCAATTGGTCTCGGCAGATGGCCGCCCCACCCTGGTTCTGCTGGAGGTTTCTCCCTGTCAAAAGGGAGTTCTTCCTCCCCACTATCCCCAAGTGTTGCTGACGGATGTGGTAATTGTCTGATGGTTGGGGTTTTCTCTTCGGGGCCATTTCTATGTGTTAATTACTGTGTGGTCATGTTTCATATGCAGTGCCAGCAACAATACAATAAATAGAAAGCTGGGACTCTCTTGCCTTCTGGGTCCTCGCTCTTTGTTGTGGTCTTTTTTTTTTCTTAGAGAAACACATTTGTCCCTCAAGTTTTTCCACATCTTTGTACATTGCCTCACATCTATTCTGATTTTTGTGAATGTCCCTCGGAATTTGCTGACACATGTGAGTCCTTGTACTGGTACTGTAAATATCTTTTCTTATATATGAGGCATTGATTGCTGTTCTCTACTAATCAATTCAAAAACTGTGGTGAAGTAGTATCCAGAAATGCACGGGAAGAATCGACAGTTTCTGGTGTGGTGCACGTGAGGTTAAGGCGCAGAGTTTCAGAGGGTTTTGCAGTTACAGTGTACCTATGGTGTAAATTTACCACAGAGCTGTAAATCCCCGGTTAAGGCTACTTTGCAATATGCAGAGGCTTGAGGTGACGTTTGTTGAGATTTGGTGACATTTAAATAAAATGAAATAAAATAAAATGGAATAATTGAACTGGGCTTTACAAATTTATACAAAAACGTAGTTACATTATATGTACATCAATGGCACTTATCTTTTAGTTTCAAATATCATGCAGTACACAGCTATCGTGACACCTCTAACTTGACATATCTCTTCAGTATTATAGCTTTAATCAGACTAGCATGCTGTAACCCGGAGCCAGCAGCTTCTCATGGTTAAATAAACAAAAGCTAGATGGACACATTGCTAATTAGCATATGATTTTAATGCATTTACCTAAGGCTATTATTCAGCCTATATTTGCTGAAAGGCTGTTTACACCAATACAAAACAGACCCTGTGTTAAACTGTGTATATAACTACAAAGTAGTGCCCCTGAAGGCTGCAGCTATCAAGCCTTCTCCTCATTTCTCCGCCATGGCCATAAAACACTTGTTCTGGTTGGTGTTTGAGTAGACTCATGCAGGGAGTGGCTAAACCTGTATGTCACCTCTTTGTGACAAAAGAAGAGACTAATGGAGGTGGCAGCAAATTGCTAACAAGACCATGGATGTTTTCTTAGCTGTGATTTTGAAATTTGTAACTGCTCTTATTAACTTCCAGGATCATATCATTTTTTTTGCGTGTGAAGCGTGTTTAAAAACACATAAAATGCTTAATAATTATGATCAGAGAGCCCAAAGTGCTAATTTCAAAGTGTTGCCAATTAACCTGCAATCGCTTTATAAAATGTCAGTGACTTCCTCGGTACCTGCTGGTGTTTCTTTGGGTCACGTTTTTAATTAAATTGAGATAAGGGCAACCGGCAGATGTCGATGCAGTGTTGAGTGGTGCAGCGTGAGACTTCAGAGCAACCTTCATAGCTCACAAAAACACAAGATATTTATATGCATCTCACCACCCCCTCTTATTTGTAACACATACTGCTTGCATCCAACAAGCTACACTTTATTGTGTTATTGGTGCTCACAAACACCTTGAGGTGAATTCAGCATCCTGCCAGCATGAAGAGTAGGACTCGGACTATCATGGCAGCTATTTCAAATGCCCACTCTTGAATAATCTGAAAGACCACGTCTCTGCCAGAAGAATTAGTTCAGCTGGCTTCTTCAGCTCTGTCATGATACTGTGGTGTAGATCAAAGCTCTTGGCAAATAGCATTTCCTCTATTATCAGCTGAAAAGTCCCGTTTTTGGAAGAATGTGTCTCTTGTCGGCTCGTGTATGACAGTTTAAAGACTTTCTGAGCACAGTATCAGTGCCTGTAAGCTAACATCACGGTGTTGGAGGCAAAAATTAATGTGGCCATCTCTGACAAATTGTCTGCATTATTTGATAGAGCAAAAAAAAAAAAAAAAAACCCTGAAATTTCACAGTGTTCCAATAGAAAAACCTTTAGACAAAATGTTCCTGTTGTGTTTTTTTTTTTTTTTTTTGATCAAAGATATTGTGGTCTATCTTAGGGAACATTGATTTTTCTTTTAATATTCAGCCATTAGCGAGTCTGCTCGTATTGAGCCGAGTTGTTTGAAGGGAGAGAGGGAAATACTCGGCGTCATCACAGCTGATTATTATGTCTGAGGCACAGAGCAGAGGAAAAAAAGGGGGCGTGCATGTGATTCAGGTGTGCACAAACTCCACTTCTATGCGTCTGACGTCTTTGTTTTGCAGTGTGTAATCAACATGTCAGAAAAGTGTCAGCACTGAGGAGCTGACAGGAAGCTGCTACGTGCTACTCTCCCATGAACGTTGTACAACCTCATTTGTACTTTAAAAGTATTATCCTGTTATTTCTGGAAAAGTGTAGTAATTTGTGTTATCAGCCTCCTACAGTTGGAAATGAAAAAAAAAATCTGCTTTTTCTGTGATGATAATAACTGTGAAATCTCTCTTCTCCTAGTTTGTAGCATAGCGGGTACTCTTTTCTTTTCCCATACTCACTCACTACAGTATGTACTACGGCGGGGAACCTCAGGGGTCTCCTAGCAGCTGGATGTGGTACAAACCCTCATATCTGCGAGCGCATTGTTGCACACAGGAGGATAATGTTGCAAATACGAGCCTGCTGCCTCACCAGGATACCCCATTAAAGTCTTCTCTGTTGGACAGACCTAAGATTTTTCTTCCTGCCAGCTCTCGAGGAGCCAGCTTCTTACCGAGTCTTGTTTTCCTGCTAATCAGTGAGGTGCGAGCAGAGCTAAATGGCTGATAGAGGAGGGTGGCACCGCACTGCAGGAAAAAGCAGCAAACGCGGGCTTTATTAAGGAAGTTATTATCTGTTGGAGAAAAGCTCCAGACAGACGGTAATTGGATTTATCAAAGAGTTGTTCTTCAGATGAAGTCTGTGACCCGCACCTATCGAAACGGTTCAACCTGTGTGTCTTAAATTAGTGACAGAACAGGGGAAAAGCAGAAGAGGGACTGTGTGGGAGCAAATCACAAACACATGCTGTAAACAGTAATGCCAGATTCATTCATCCGCACATCGACACAGTTGCTATGGAGCTCGGTTTTTACCCAAAGGTGCATCGGGCCTTGAGACGTGCAGGTAGCCTTTTGGAAAGAGTTATTCCTCCAGCGAACCTAAATGAATTAGCTCAGCGGGTATCGCGGCTGACTGAAGGTTGCAGTCTCTGCTATCTGCAGCTGTAGGCGTTCAGCCTCTGCCTGTCTGTGCCTGTTTCAAACTTCTGCTTTATCAATGCGTCTGTCTCTCATCGAGGGTAAGCTTTGCTTCACTCGCTCTGAGCGCTTTGTTGTTTTTAAAGCGGGAAACGCTAGAAGAAAAAAAATGGAGAAGAGGCAAATCACGCTTTTGGCGAGGGCGAAGATGGCGATGATGTTGGATCGCACTTGTGTTTTGTCTTCATATACAGATGAAAGACGCTGACCTCTGCTCTGCAGCGCACGAGCCCGCACCGTCTGCTGAAGACACAACACTGCACGCACACGTAAACAGACCAGCATCTGTAACATAAGATTTAGGGAAATCTGCGTGCACACACGCTGCGTCCCTCATAATAATGATAACGCGTTGGAGTTCCTGCTGCTTTATATAACTGCAATACAATCATCTAGCTTAAAGACCTGTGGATTTGAAACCACTTGAGGCAGCTCGATATTTTTATAATGCCAAAATACAATGTAATTTCAGCCAGCGTGCAGATCTGTTATTGCTAACTAACTAAATGCAGTTCCATAGAGCAATCGATAAAAGGCTTAAATTAAGCCGGGAATCCCTGGGTACCGAATGCTTTTCAAATATACGGTTTTTGTTTGAAGTATTGACCGAGTGAGCTCTCTTTTTAAATAATGATCACTTCTGACAGGTGCTCAAGTGATTCGGGGTGGAAATAGAAACACCAAAGAAGTTTTTTGTGGGTTTATTTTCTGAGGGAACCGTCAAATACAAACACTCTTTGAACCAAAGCAGTTTTAATCACGTTAAGCTTACACGTTTAGAGTCTCAGGAGAGAAAGTGTTGCTGTAGCAGAACACATCCACAGATACAAGGATGTGAAAATGTATTTGCCCCCTTCCTGATTTCTTAGTGTTGTTACTTTTTTTTGTATATTTGTCACACTTACATGTTTCTGAGCAAACAAATGTCAATAGTGGTCAAAGATAACTTGAGTAAATACAGTGTATTTCAGTGCAGTTTTTAAATGATGATTTCATTTATTAAGGGGAAAAAGCTATCCATACCTACCTGTCCCAAGAGCGTTAGATTCACTCCCTGAGAGCTCATTGATGCATCTGGGAGGTCACAAACAGAACCCAGAATAACATTTAAAGAACTGCAGGCCTCACTCGCCACTGTTATGGTCAGAGTTCACCATTGAACAATAAAGAGAGAGAGAACACAAAGGCTTGTCTTACATTTGCCCAAAAACACTTCAAACTAAATGAAGTTTGGTTGAGATGCTTTGGCGTGACCTTAAGCAGGCTGTTCATTCTCAAACCCTCCAGTGTGGCTGAATTAAAAGAATTCTGCAAAGAGTGGGCCAAAATTCTCCACAGTGATGTGAAAAACCCGTTGCCAGTATTCACAAATGCTTGACTGCAGTCGTTGCTGCCAATGGTAGCACAATCGGTTATTAAGTTTAGGAGGCAATTATTTTTTCACACAGGGCCAGGAAGGTTTGCATACCCCCCCCCCCCCCCCCCCCCCCTTAATAGATGAAATCATAATTTTAAAAACTGCATTTTATATTTACTTGGGTTTTCTTCATCTAATATGAAAATTAGTTGGATCTCAAACCTTTGAGCTGTGCAGTACACTCTGGTAGCATCTCACTGTGCTTGTAGGCAAATCTGAGTTTGCATTGCAACAGGAGGATCCAGAAACTGTTTGAAACCAACCACAGTTGATCAAAAACAAAGATGATTTAGCTCCAGCATAAACGGGCATAGTTGTAGATAGTTGTGCATACGCAAAATTCACGGTTCGGTTCGGCTCGATACTGGTGTCACGGTTCGATATTTTTTCGATACAAAAAAATGTTCATGCCTTTTTAATTTGTCATTTATTAAAATTATAAATATATATTTTAACTCAAAAGTACAGTTTTTAAATTTAATGTTGCTGAAACAACAAAATAATAAATCTATCCGATCGGGAAATCACTCATCTTTGGAAAAGAGAGTTTATTACAGAGAAATGGCTCTTTCCAAAATAAAAGCTATACTATACGCTTCTTCTGGGCTATATTCTCAGCAGCATATTAAACATATCAGGTCCCCATAAGGAGAATCATGTGCTAATGGCTGTCTAAATGACTTGGGTAAATTTTGTAGCATGCGTGCTTGTTGTTTTTGTCTGCTTTCACTTGTCTTTGTACTACGATGATGTCGGCGTAAATGTGCAGTCATATTCGTTGTGTTCCCACTAGTGCTGTCGGCGTTAATCTCGTTAAAATGACATTAACGCCACAACACGGCAAATCTCCGTTAACGACTTACCGCGGATCGCCCCGTGCGTGGGGCTGGACGGTGTCAACACGTTAACGAGCTAACTGCGCGAACACACTGGTTCCCACCAATTGAGCATTGCATGGCACATCCGACATACTGTTTTACTTTTGTCCATGATGCGCTTACCCATCAGGGTCATGCTTCACATAAAAACCAAGATAGTTCCAAACGCCAGATCTGAATGATGGTGGGGGAGGTTCAGTTTCAGGTAGCGTTGAGGCAGTAGCCATGTTGCAATGAGCTTAACTTCTGTCTTGCTAGCTTGCGCTGCGCTCAGTGGATCTGCGCTCAACAGTGCAGCCTAGGCGGAGTAGTCGAATGCAGATCCACTGAGCGCTCCACACAGACAGCATCGTCAGAAGAAAAGTTGATAAAATAAATAAAAATTTTTGTATTGTTCGATACATATGCATACCGAACCGAAAGCACTGTATCGAACGGTTCAATATTGATACGTGTATTGTTGCACCCCTACTGTTTAGTGCCATCTGGGCCACATAAAAATATGTGGAACAACCAGTTTCATGATGTTTTTAGGATCTCAGATGTTCTTTCACGCTTCACCCTCTGCTCTCACTGCCTTTCCTGTTCCGGCCCACTCTTCAACCAATCAGCATTTGACCCACGCATCCACACTGAGCTAAGTGCTGCTGGTTCTTTGAAGAACTGAGCACAAGCACCCCTGTATTCCTTCACCCTGTGTAGCTAAGTACCTACACAAACAGACACCATGAATCCAGCATAACACATCAAATGTTTCCAGAAACACATTTCAGTGTGACCGTATGGCACCACTGTGCATCCTGAGTTTGAACCTGGGCCATTCTGCGTGGAGTTTGCACGCTCTACTCAGGAAATCTGGTTTTTCTCTCTCCATTGAAAAAACACATTAGATTAATGTTCCCCATTTTGGAGCAGGAAAATGTGATTTGAAGTTAAACTTCCTGTTTAAATAAAGGGAAAACTACTTTTCTAATGAGGTGGAAAGTTTGTAAATAATAAGGTACTCCATTTGGGCCAGCAATGAAATTTAGGAACAGGCAGCCCTCTTCAAGCATTTGTCCAATCAGGTGAAACTGCCTGTTTGTGTGTGTAGATGATGGAGAGCACTTACAGTCATCTGTTGTGATGCTATCTAGTGGCACGCCTGTGAAGTGTTGAATGATGGGAAACATCTTTGTCCAAAAATAGGCGGATACACCTGTCACGGCTGTTTTATCTCACCTATTTATCCTTAAGTGATAAGTATAAAACATGCCACAGAAAGGTGTGAGCAGCTGGACTTTTAGTTGAGCCTCATTGACTGAACCAGGTCCACTGTCTGTATTATTTTGTCACTTCTTAGAAGCTCCACCATCTGGAGTTACTACACTGGAGTTTACATTAGCTTCCGCTCGTTAAACACAGTTAAAAAAAACTACGCCTCCCTTGGATAAATACTCAAAGTCTGACAAACACACAAAGCTCCCAACAGCTTTCTTTGGAAACTTCTCCTCATAAACCTTTTGCAGCATTCACCACAGCAACAGTTGCCTTTCTGTCAAACTCTTCCGTTGTCCCATAAATGCCCACGGCTGTGTTTATGTTTATTTCCTACAGTACGCTACATTTACCGTCTGACAGTTTATTTGTGTGTCTGATTTCTGATTGTGTAATTCCACTCAAATATTTCAGAATCATATTGCTGAAGCATTCAGTAAGATTTCAACTTACCGATCGCTGCTGACTGCCAGTTATACATGGAGTCAAGTAAACTGTGGTTTTCATTTCCCAAAAGCCCCGAGCCAGCATAAATTATTATTTGAAGTTGCACATGTGCCGCGTGAGAATGGAAACTCCTGATAGGCGTAGCATTCGTAAAGAACGAGCTTAAATCCTTCCCAAAGGACAAAGAAAAGGGAGTGATTATGGAGAGATGGAAGAAGAAGACTGATGATACAAGTGGAAAAGCAGCTTTTATTTTATCCCACTCAGAAGGGGTTAGTCATGACGTGTAAACTCTGAAAGCCTGACTAAAGACTGCAGGGAATAGCCAGACAGCTGTGGTGATACAAGGAGAAAAAGTGATGGCCATCAAAAAAAGTAAAAAAGCTTTCTTAACAGCACTGCAGTGGCAAAGCAGTTTATATCTGTCGATTTAAAGTGGTTATTCGTCTGTTGGCAGTAGGGCTGCCACGATTAGTCGACTAGTCACGATTACGTCGACTATCAAAATCATCGACGACTGATTTAATAGTCGACGTGTCGTTTGAAGCTTTGTAAGATCACAAAAGATGCAGGAATAAGTAGTAGGATTTAAGAGTGTAATAACGGACTGGAACAGAAGATGGCAGCACTGCATGTACAAGGATGCCAGCTGCCGTTAAACCCCGAAGAAGAAGAAACTGTCCCAGAATTCATAGCGCGGCCCAGCTCAGTTTCCAACAATGGCGGCAGCTAGTTAGTTTTAATATTACTCTTATTATTCTTTCTGGGTCACAAAATAAACGTTTAACATATTTTCAGGCGAGAATGTAGCTGTGTAAACCTCAAATATCTGCTTAGTTTATCAGGACACCACATATTTTCAAAAGCGCTCCGACGTTTTCGGAGACGTCTGTTACCCACTAGCTCGTTAGCTAGCCGGGAGCTAGGCTCACTAGAGCCGTGAGAACACCGGACTCGTTTTCATCGTTTTCAAACCCACTGCTGTCTTTCACTACTCAGGTTAAACATGATATATAAGTCACTTAGATAACTTAAAAATGTTATTGTTTGGCCTTTTGTAGTATTTTATTTGTTCCTGAGTAAATCAGTTTGGCTGAGATTAAAGTTATAGTTTTTACACAGCTGAATAAACGTCAAGCAGACAGCTGATTATCAGAAGTGTGAGATGCTCCAGAATTTACTCCGGTGTCCTGTTATATTTTAGATAGCAAGGAGTTTATTAAACTTCACCGAAACAATCTGCAAATTTCATTAAAATTTAATAAACTATCATCTTGTCTTTATTTTTAGTTAGCACCTTAAACACTTAAAGCTGTAAGCTAATGATAGTTATATAAGAGCAGATGCTGCTGGTGCAATAAGCTGTACGCTGTATGTCCAATGGATGATGATCTGATTAGTCGACTAATCGCAAAAATAATCGGTGACTAGTTGACTATCAGAATAATCGTTTGTGGCAGCCCTAGTTGGCAGATAGCTTCATTACAACCTGATCTGTGGCATAAGGTCTGTTTTCATCTTTTTGTATTGCCCCCCTCGGTGATTAGTAGGGTCCTGTGGTTCAGCACAACAGCATGTTGCATCTGCGTGTGTGCTCCAAAACTGGATTGTTTTCTCCTTATGATGATTTTCTTTTCACTGGCAGACAACGAGCTTTTACGGAAAAGTTGAAAGGAATGAAGATATCCATTGTTCGGGGGACCAGCTCTGAGACGAGAGCTTTTCAAAGAGCTGGTTTTTATTTGAACATCAAGAGAAAAGAGAGCAGCCCCCCCCCCCCCCCCTCCACTTTTATTCAGTATGTCACAGAGAGATTGAAGCTGCGTCACAACATTAAGTTGATGTTTTCAGGACCGCAAGTCTTTAATGTGTAATCTGGTTGTCTGGCCAAACAGGCCTGATGTGGAGCTCAGACGATCATGGCATTTAGCCTTTGGCCATATTTTTGTGTCAGAGAAATTCAAATATATTTTACAGGTATTACATAAATGGAAATGTAACAAAATGAAAAACCCTTTATGGCATTTTAGCTGCTGCACTGGACTGTAATAATGTTTTAATGATGCTCCGTGTTTATATTTTTGCATATATTTGTAGAGTAAACGATCTGGACTCAGATCATCTGTAAGCTTTCTGATGTTTCTGTTTTAATGTTGCTGCTCTTTAACCCTGTTGAATTAAATGCCTTCCTTTCCTGGATTCAAACTGAGATGCTGCCTGAGTGAAGCGCGCTACCGTTTCTTTTTGACATGTTTAGTTTGACTTCTCAACCTGTAATTGCCTTTTTAAGAGTAAAGAACTTCCGTCTATGATCTTATCCATAAATTCATTCATGTATGCATCTCTGACATATTTAAAAATGGAAGGAAATAGAAGAAAAACTGTGTTCTTATCAGGGAAGTGTGTGGCAGGTGTGTAGATTAGATTTTAGTTTTGCTTATTTTGGGGTTTTTTTGCTTTGATTTTGGTTGTTAGATTCTGTCTGTTACAAATCAAATTTTAAATGCAACCCAGGTTGGATTGAAATACAGGCAAACTTTTATTGTAGCCATCCAGCTCTTCCTCATCTGTAAGCGTTTACAGTAGATGTGTGTGGTTTGAGGTCTGTCACATTTGGGTGACAGGATCCCGATGCTGCCATCGTTCCTCAGCCCCAAATAAGCTGCAGGCAATTTTTTTTTCTCAAATATTTGGGGAACATCTGGAAAACTAATATCACAGTTATTATAACAGTAAATTAATTTTGTTTAAAGACTGCTGACATGGAGATTAAAAATCCAATTTGATGCAAGAAATACTGTCTCCAATTTAGATCAGATGTTTTTTTATGCCGTTAATTAATAATAATGCTAAAATGTAATATTGCCCAATGATGCATTGACCTCAGTGAAACACAGAGACGCGGCGAGAGAGAGTCAGTGGGTAGCTGTGGTTTATGTGAAGAGAGGCCTCATGGTGGGGTCAAAAGTGGGACTGACTATGCAGGGTCTCATTGGTGGGTGGGGCCATTGCAGGCCTGGAATGAAAAGTTTGTTTTTATTTACATTTTCTTATTATTTATTTTTCCAAGTAATTATTGAGAAATAAACCGTCTAAATCGGTTGAGCGTCTGAACTTTGATCCCCAAAACTAGTGAAGGCTGTCTGATGGTACTTTCACCCCTTACAAACGATGCACAATGGTTTAGTCTACCTAGATGATGAGTCATGTAAGTGACTTTTAATGTGCATCTCATCATAAAGGGAAGACAGAAAGGCGACTGAGAGAAACTCAGCTGCTTTCAAAAGCAAGAGGAGAAAACCACTATTGGTAGATTAAGAATGGTTTAGCTACCATCAGTTGTTAAAGGAAGTGAGCCAATGAGGATGTGGCACTTTATCTATCAAAGTCAATAGCACAGCTTTACACTGTGACCCTGTTACAAGCATGACTCTTAATATCAGAAAAGCCAGAGAGTGAAGCAGCAAGTCACTCTCCGGATCATGTGACACGAGGTGAGCTGATATTACAGTAAATAAAAGTTAGTCCAAGCAGTCGTTTGTACTAGAAGATTAAACTGAAATTATAGCAACACTAACATAAAGTTGCTTTAATCTTTTTTGCATATTGGACCAGTGAGGCTGTGGGCATTTTAAGGAAGCCGATGCAGTAAAAATAATGTAGGAAGTCACTTAAATGGCAATAATGATTTGGTTCTAATGAGACAGCCAACACGCCAACATACCTGTGTACGCTCTAGCTGTCATTTTCAGGTATTACTAATCTATCTATTCATTTCCTGCTCCTTTCCTTGGGTTGGATTTCTGGAGGCAGCAGTCTTAGTAGGGAAACCCAGATCTCCCTTGCTCTGGGAACCTCCTCCAGCTCTTCCAGGGCGGGGACACTGAAGGATATCCAAGCCAGCCAAGAGATATAATCTCATGTGTGTTCTGGGTGTGCCCTGGGCCTCTTCCCAGTAGGACAAGCCCAGACTCCATCATTCAGGAGATGCCCAAACCACCTCACCGTGCTCTTTTTGATGTGGAGGAGTAGCGGCTCTACTCTGAGTCTCTCTCCTCATTCTTTAAGTGCTACCCCGAGCTCATTACCACAGAATAAGAAAGTGACACTTTCACTTTCATGCTTGGATCTTTTGTTACGACTACAGATCGGT
This sequence comes from Rhamphochromis sp. 'chilingali', assembly GCF_963969265.1. Taxonomy (NCBI): domain Eukaryota; kingdom Metazoa; phylum Chordata; class Actinopteri; order Cichliformes; family Cichlidae; genus Rhamphochromis; species Rhamphochromis sp. 'chilingali'. The sequence goes on from NC_137933.1 coordinate 27,849,512, forward strand.
ACGACACCCACATCGCTGCTGATCCTGCACAAATCTGTCTGTCAGTCTCCCGCTCCACTCTCCCCTCAGTCGTGAACAAGACCTCCATGGAGGTTTCTGCACCTCATCTTAGACTCGGGAGTGCATACTCCACCCCTTTCTACCTGCAAACCATGGCCTCAGAATTTTTAGGTGCTAACTGACACTTTACCAACCCAGTGAGAGCTGGAGATCACCATGTGACGGTGCCAAAAAGAACCACATCATTGGCAAAGAGCAGAGATCAGAAGTCATCAAAGAGGACACCAAGAACATTAGACTACAGTATATGATATCTGTAAGTTTTTGGTTCAGTAACATCCCAACAACACTAGAAAAACTGTCTTTTATCATAAACCTAATTCAATAAATGCATTTTATATACTCTTAACACATTATTTTCATTTATTATGGAATACACTGATGAGCTGGTTTACCTCTGATGTGCTGTCGCTCCAAAAAGCCTGAAACCACATTAGGGTGCTAATGTCAATCCTGTATCCTTCACCCTTGTAGAAGTCTCTTTCTAGCAGTTAGTGAGCAAGAAGATGTGATTGAGTCTGATGGAAGTGAAAAGACGAAGGAAAATGAAGGATCTCCTGAGGGTGACGGGAAAGAAGACTTTTATTCAGTGCACTGTGTGAACACTTTGTTACGAGCTGCTCTAACAAACCTTGCAGGTTGTTGTATACAGATGTCAGCACAATTATTTCTTCATTAAAAGAAAGAAAGAAGTGACCGAGACCCCGACGATACCTTGAAGAGCAGAGAGGCTCCTCCTGCGCTGAAACTGACTTTTGAAATGGACCGAGTGTCCAAATAATGTCTGGCCACCTGCCAAAGTGGTGGGTAGAGAGATTTTTTTATAACAGTGCTTTGTAGGAGGTGTTAATTTCTCACTCTGCATCACATTATGGCCATTTAATAATCAACTGGCATTTGTTTTAGCTGTACTCACTTAAAATATTGTTCTCTTAAAAGTGCTCATGATGCACTCTGGCCCTGAGATGTTGCATTAATTGATTTTTCTTGTTTTTATCTGCATTTTATTTATGCTTTTACTCTCTTACTGCTGTCTTCAGTTTTAGGGTCTTTACCTTTACACTGTAAAGCACATTGAGGCGACTGTGATTTGGTGCTATATGGAAAAAAATTGAACTGAAAAGATATGTTTGAATGAATGAGGCTTTCTTTCGTGTTGCACACGGGGAAGGAAATACAGACATGACCGGTTTCCTAACTGTGGATGAGAATAGGGTGCAGCTGCTTGTGCAGCTTGCAGGTAGATTACAGCACTTTGTCAGAAGTGCTGCTGCTGCTGCTTCTCATCACCTCTCCACCCTCGTGGCTCTGTCTGAGAGGCTGAAGTGAACACACTGCTGAACAGAGACGCTTATAAAAAAGGATCCGCTATAAAGTTTGCTGTGTTATTGGCCAATAGTAGAAGGTTGTAAAGTGTCTTTTTGCAGTATGTTGAAATGGGCTTCAGGAAGCAGAGGTGCTGACTCGGCTCTACCAGCTCCTTCTCACTGCTCTTAACCAGAATAACAGACGTTAACCACTGTCGGAAAGATTTTTCCCGCTGTCCAAAATTAAATTCCTGTATTTACATCATGTTAGAATCTAATACGTTCATATATAAAGAGTCTTAAAGCAGTTTTCGGGCGAGATGACAAGGGTGCGTTAGTAGATGTTTGTTTTTACGATGTATTACGCAATCTGATTTTTCTTTTTTCTTTCATAAAATAATATTACCACTCATCCCTGAAGTTAAGTGTCTGTATCTGAGCTGGATAATCCAGGCTCCCAAAGTAAAACAGTGAAAAGGGAGCTCAAAAGTAGCAAGAATAGGAGTTATCCCTTTAAGTGGTTAAAAATCTGAAGTCTGAAAATCACATCATTTAAAAAATAAAAAGCCCACAGAGACAGCGGTGCTAGTCGGGTGTTTAAAAACAGACCGTACGGCATGCTCCTCTGGTGATGCATACCTTGGCCGGCGGTCCTGTAAAAATAGCTGCATTTAACATAATGCTGAAGTATGCCTCTGTTTTAACACAAACCTTCAATTTTAACACAAACTCTGTCCAAAGTTCATGCCAGCAGAGGTTTATATGTAACAGCTTCTCCCTCTAGTTCTGCTGACTTAGGACTGTGGGACCTGTGCCAATCGTAACTGTGTGTTCATGCGCAGTGATTCATGGTAGGAAATTCTTTGTTGCTGCAAATAAGCTGCTGTATCCGTCAGGTCCAGTCAGGAATATGAGCATTGCTGGAAAACATTGTAGTTGAGTGGCAAACACTAAACCTGAAGAATCCCCCCCTTTACAAAAGCAGACGCGTCAGCTTGGACTGAATACATTAAACTGTGTGTAATGTGCACAGTAGCATTACTGCCTAGTTCATACTATATCAAACGAGGCTAAGTTCGCATTGCTGCATTAATACGGTGCAATGTATAGAATGACACTGTAGTTCTTCAGCTCAGTGTCACACAGTATTCTCCAATCGTTATCTTTTTAATTGTGGTTCTCAGCTGAAGGACACTTTGCGTCATATCATGACATTTGAAGTTTTTAGCTTTCATTTTATGCCTTTTTCTTTTTTCTAATAAATTTTGTCCACCGTGAAGAAATCAGTTTTATCCTCTTTCAACTCTTGGTGCTCATTTTAAACTTGTTGAAATAATGAGCTCTGTACATTTTGTAATCCTTTGAAGCAGAAGCTCAGGCTTCAGACTCGTCTAAACGCTTTATTTTTCTCCTCCTCTCTCTGCAGCATGGCATATAGAGGTGATATACGTATTAAGTGTACTTATTAAGTTTTATAATAAGTGTTATATACTTAATACCACCTCGGAACCTATTCATGCAGGTCTAGAGACCAGTCAGTGACCTCCGCTCGTTAGGGAAGATTGTGAATTCCCTAAGTAACTGGCAAGTGATTGCTGGCACCCTTTTGCAACCAGTTTCATCCAGTGACAAACCAATACCGGTCTCCAGCCCTGTGTGGCTGGAGTTGTGGAGTAAATTTCAATTTGATTGCCAGCAACCAATTGTCAACTAATCAGGGAATAAACATTTCTTCTTTGCGACTGGAGGTTTTCAGGGCGGTCACAGACTAGTCTGTGTGACTGAGACATCAGGCAAGAATCAGGCCTTAATGGAGCTAAAATAGCTCATTTTAGACAGTGGATAAACTCTGGGACTCTACAAAAGCCCAGTACAAGATAAATGAAGATTATTTTTAAGTGAATTAATCAAGCCTGCTCTACTGGATTCCAGAATTTAAAAATATGATTGAATGTGGGCTTAAGTGATTGAAGTCATTCGCCGAATCCCACTCATGACTTTTTATATATTTATCTTAAAGTTTTATGGGTGAAAATGAATTGAAACCAACCTGCCAAGCTAATTAATTTCAGCCATCAATAATGGATTTACTGTAAATCTTCCACAGTTGTCACGGAGGACTGAGGCGGCTAAAGGAGAGCCAGTAATCAGCAGGTTGGTGGTTCAGTCCCTGTCTGCACCAGCTTCCGTGTCGAAGTGTCACTGAGAACTCCAAACTTCCCCCATGTATCGCTCTGTGTCACAGACAGTGTATGACTGTGTGTGTAAATGTGTCAGTGTGGATTGCAGCGTGAAGCTCTTTGAGTGGCGCAAAAGTCTAGACAAGCACTATTGTGATGCCAGCCCATTTACTGTTTATCAGTGTAAACTGACTCTGTGTGTGTGAGAAGGGTGAACTGTGCAGGCTGAGCAATAATGAGAAATACAGAGAGAATTGTTCTCATCACAATTTAGAGGTAATTTGTAAAACTTTCAGCAGTCAATGTTTCCTTTATCCTGTAAATTTGCAGGCTGAGCTTTGAAACATTCTCACAAAGATGTGTGTATGTGTGTGTTTGTGTGTGTGCGTGCGTGCGTGCGTTGTCCTGACTCGGGCCATATTTCACTTTCCCTCCAACAAGCCATATGGGAGTGTATTCATTTCCCTCGGCCTCTAACACCCTCCATTTCTCTCCTTCTCCATCATTTCTTTTCCCCTCAGGATTATTTGCTCTTTGTGATTCTGCGTTCTCACTCTTATCTGTCCGCACGCATGCTTTCTTTCTCGTGCCATTTGTTTTAGTTTTTTATTTATTTAGTTTGTTTGTTCTTTTGAAGTATGCCAGAATTTCAGTAAGTCACCCTGGGAGTCAATTAGACAGCACGATACAATATTTCAAGCGTGCAGAGACCCACCATAAGCAGGCTTGTGACCCACTCTGGGGCCTTAACCCAGAGCTTTGGAAACCACGGTAACAAAATACCCCGAGCTCTTGGGCCAGCAGGCATTGTGCCTTTTTTTTTTTTTTCTGTCTCACTGTGCGTTTCTGCCTTAAAAGGTAGGTTTGATTTATCTGTGCTTTCAGCTCGGTGGGGGTGGAGCAGACGTGATTATGTCAGACCCCATCAAGAGTGGCTAAGAATAGCTGAAGCCATCTCACACCTTAACTCAGGTTTAAAATGGATTGTTTAATGCCATCTCGCTTGCATGTTATGAAGCTCTGGAGTCATGTTTGAGACGAGGCCAAATGTGCTGTTAGAGCTGCAGGTAGCTGCCTGGTGCCAAGCTCTGGGAAGCGGTTTGAATACTTGTTTTTCGGGTGGTGTCCTCGTTGAAGCTGCGTCTGCGTCATCCTCTTTCCATGGATACGTGGACTGTTTCCTTACAGCAGCATCCACCTTTTTTCCATCAGCTTTGTTTGCTCCCGATACACACGTCTCACCTGTCAGCTATTAACAACACGGCAGATGCGGAGTGAGTGACGTTCTCGAGGGCCAGAGTTCACCGTCCCACCCTGCCAGTGAATGATTCACTCACGGGCACAAGGATCTGCGGCCGTAAAGAGCCGGCAGCGAAGTCTGCGTGCGCAGATACTGTTAGCTGACTGATTAAAATGTATGAGCAAGCAAAATGGAATTATAGTTTCAAAAGTCAAATGGAAGGATTGAGATAAATTGTGGCCCCTGAGAATTTTTTATTTTTTTTTACTCTGGCTTTCTATTGTTGGCAGATCACTGAGGTCTCACACAGCAGCACACTAGAAATGAAATTAAACTTGTTATTGCTCTGCTGTTGGATCTTGGTGTTGAAAGTAAAATGTCTGTACGCTCGCTGACACTGAATTATTTAACTTGTAGCTGAACTAAGACTGTCGACCCTTCCCGTGTAGATGCAGTACTGTTTTCTCCCACATCTTCATGGATTCTTGCTAGAAAGGAGCACAGCAAACAACATTACGTGGCCAAGTCCAGAATCCTCCCACGGTCTTCAGCTTACCAGGGTTCTGAATAAAAGCTGGGCTAATTCATGCCATAATAAATCGATATATTTGCCACCATACAGCAATCTCTGCTGTGTAAACATGATGGGTTCATGTTTTTCAGTTTGGATCATCAATGCGGGTCACGGTAAAGTGTCTGGCTATGCAGATTGAAGTATTTTGCAAATACAACCTACGTGCTCCAGCGAAGTGCTTCACAAGTCAACAGTGACCACAGTGATGATTGTATGTGCAGATCAAATGCTGATTGGCTGAAAAGTGGGTTTGCACAGGAACGAGAACGATAGCGGAGTTCACCATGAAGAGGGAGAGGCGCGAAAAATCCATCGAAGATAAAAAGGGCAGCAAAAGGAGGCACGAGGAGCTCAGTTCTCTCACTTCAGTACAAAGAAGTTCTTTGTCTGTTATGACTTTGGGCAGGAACTGAAAATAAGGACCAAAAACAGCACAAACATAAAAGGGAAGCCATTTAAAAAGCCCGCAGGTTGTTTTTTAAATGTGAAAAAATGGTTGTTCTGGTGAAACGAACAATAACAAACAACATGTTAGATGATGGTCTGCAAAGCTGCGTGTAGGCTCTGCTTCGAACCAATGCACAACCTTGCTGGCCTATTTAGGTCAAAGAGATGGGACAATTGACATCTCTGCAGTTAAGCAGGGCTGCTGACTTCCTATGAGCCTGGCTGCAAGCGTGGCCTCGTCATAGGTCCCAAAGTTTTGTCTAGTCATTAAAGATGATCGAGCCTTTGCAGGTTGTGCTCTGCAATGGTGAAACTCACAGATGGGCAAACTCTGTAGCCTGTTTTAGATTTCTTCTTAAAACCGATTTTTATTGTGTTTCTTTTCATGACATCTAATGTTTTTATCTACCTCTTGGTATTGTGTGTGCTGGTTAGTAATTGCTGTTTTTAATTCCCTTTTAATATATTCAATTTTTTAAACGTTTTTTTTTTGTAGCATTTAAGCTTTGTTTGGAAAAGTGCTACATGAATACAAATAAAGGAAAGGTAAAATGTGATGTAATGGGTGTGATCGGCTCATTTGGTGCGGTTGTTTCCTTCAGTGACTTTTCTGCTTCCAACATTTTTCCAATCAACTGGAAGAGAGCGGATCAATCCAAAGAAAGAAACTCCGCTGCCAACTAGTATTTTTGGGCCCAAAATTGCAGAGCAGCGCAGGCACACCATGCACACGCATAAATGCTGGCTAAGGCATCGACTGTTTGCGTAGGCGACTTTGTAGGATCTATAGAGCCAACACGGAAGAATAACTGAAGCTCGACAGGATTCTTTGAGTTCTATTTTATAATGTCTTTGCTGATGATCAGTTGGTGGTGAAGTGGTTTTGGGGTTGTTGATTAGTTTTGTTGGTCATGCTGGGAGTTATTGTCGTAGCCCATCATAATAATGGCCTGTAGATGCTGTTATAAATGAGACTTTTGAAATATAATCCCTTTACAAGATGCGAAACTTTCTGAAGGTTTGGTTGTACTGTTAGATAGTTTACATTTCAAATATCAATTTATATGATCTTTAAAGAAGAAAAAAGCTCAAGGGCAGTTTTAAGCTGTTTAACCTATTTACACACATAAGAAGGGATGATGAGCACTCATCCACGAGTCCTCGGGCAAATTTTCATAATAACTGAACCAAAGTGTGAACAATACACTCTCAAAGCAGAACAACCCCCAAAAACCTCCACAGCAGGTCATATAAACGGTTTGATAAATGTCTGTAATAAGTCACAGTCCGGTTACTAAAACTATAGGTCATCACTCAAAATGAGACACATAAATGTCCTCGGGGAGAGCCGCACGATGAGAGCAGCAATTTGTTTAAAAGAAGGGAAAAAAGTTTGTGTGTGTGCCAGAAAAAGCTACAGAACAAGAGCTGGGTGTGTAATTAGCCTTCATTAAAGGCCTTACATCTGTTCCCCTTCTGTAACTCCAGCCTGTTGAACTTGTCGGTACAGTTTTACGGTAACACAAGCCGGAGCTGGTGTCACGATCCTGCCGCGTTTAGGACTCGCACAGAAACGTGACGCGCATACATCAAAGAGGGCACATCAGGGCTACATGTGTCAGTGACACAGATAGAAGAAGTGTGTCACATTATACACGAAAACTAGAACAGACGCAAGGAACAGGGCGGCATGATTACACACTTTATGAGGAAGTTTCACCAACAATTTCATTTTACATTAGCTATGCCGAGGGTTTTACTGGTTAATGGCACAGATTTATAAACTCACCAGTTACTTTATTCAACAGTTACACCTGTTTGAGTACTTATAAATGGAAGCAAATCATAGGGCAGCAATTTGGGTCAACGCAACCTCCTGAAGTGTGATTTAAGTGGCGCTGAGCATGGTGTGGCTGTCGGTGGAAGACGGGCGAGTCTGAGTATTTTACTGACATTTTCCTCACAAAATCATCTATTAGATGAACTATAGCAGTCTACTGGGTCAAAATGCTTTATTGACGTCAGAGTAAAAGGGCAAGAGCAAAAAAAGAGGCAAACATAACCACTCATTACAGATAACATGTCAAACCTTGAAGCAGATGGCCTACAAACCACAGAAGACCACACCAGGTTTCAGGAAACTGAGGCTACAGATGATGTGCAGCCCACAAATCTGCAGGAATAGTGTAATGCTGTCACGTCAATATGGGCTAAAATCAGAGGACTGTTCCCAACACCAAGTTGAATCACGAAGAGTTTAGCATCACAGATGAGCGGAAGATGGTACAGATTGAAGTTGTGTTAATAGTCAAAAATCATGCATCCAACAAGAGCTTTTAAGTCTTCTGTCTAAAAGGAGCATCTTAACTTCAATTAATACATCGACGTAAGAGAAAACCTGCTTTAAAAAGCTAATCACTGAGTATAGGATGTAATAGAACATACAGACGGTAAAGAGTAATGTGCACACTTCTATGCTCGCAGTAGATGTGGCAGCATAGCCTTATAGAGGGACCTGATGTTGCTTTACTTTGTCCTCAGCATGCACACTGAACAACATACACACACTCTTTATGTGCCGCTTCATCCATATGTAAGCCACATCCACAAAAAGCACACCTTTCCCTTCTGACTTTAAGCGCAAACTTTTCTCCTTGTATGGCAAAGTAAATATTTATAGACTTAAAGCTCCTTCGTGTTCCCTTACACATACACACACATACACTCCTATGGTATGAGGTAATGTGCGATATCAGTTGCTATCAGCAACGTAAAACACGGATTGCCCGAGCATACTTTGAGGATCTTACTGTAAATTCATCCAGACAGTAAAATTCTGCATTTTGTGCTGCAATATATCTTTAAAAAAACACGCCAGGGGCTGCAGTTTTCACTGATTTCTCATAATGAACATGGTAATGAAGGGCAGATTTGCTTAACGCAGTCTGAAACCCTTTTTGGTGGCAGTAATCACAGACCTTCACTGGTGGTAGAGTAGGAACAATCAATTACTGTTAGGAGGGAGAAGAAGAAGAAGAAGGAGGGGTCATAAAAGACACGATGGAGGAAGAGGGGGGCAGTGAATGGAAAGAAAAAGAGAGGAAACAAGTAGTTGATGAAAGAGTTACTACAAGTGAGCTGGAGATTTTAACATCCCCACCCGCTGCACCCAACCACTCTGACCTACTTCCCCCCCCCCCCCCCCCCCCCCCCCCCCCTGCTGAAACACACTCAGATGATTCAGCACTTCACTCCATCTCCCTCCCCGCCTCATCTTTCACCCTCACACTTGACATTTCTCTCCTTCTCCCTCTCGCTGTCTTTGTTTTTTTTTTTTTTTGCTTCCTGTCTTTCGGTGTCTCCAGCAGCGCCTTCCCTCTTTTCTGAAAATTGAACCTGAACTCGCCCATTATCGGGAGTCATTTGTTTCAACTCCTACCAACTAACAGCGGGGGGAATAAGCAGCTTTCACAACGCTGGATAATCACTGCCGCCATGTAGAAATGTGACATTTTGAAAAGATTTCATGGCTTGGAAGAGAACATTTTGTTTTCAGACTGGTAATTGTGTGTGTCTGTGTTTTATTTATTTAATTTTGGCATTTTGCCTCTATTGTACAGCACAGAGAGAGCGAGGCAGAGGCAGGAAGGTGCTGAGAGAAGGGAGCAAAGGAAAACCAGAGAGGGCTCAAACCCGGGGCACGTATTCTACACGTCGAGCCACAGAGCCGCCTGAGTTTCTGTTTCTGGCCGTGTAATGTCATAAAGTCGAGGTTGTTATGACTTGAGTGCTGCTCGGTCAGCAGATAAAGGATAGATGGTGCAGGGATATAAACCACATGGTTGTACAGGATGCTGCGGCTTGTTTACATCCCCAGCCTTTTGTTTTTCAGCCCCAGCTGCTTCTGTCAGTGAGTGTGAATCACCTCTCCAGCTTTCTTTTATGTCTTCTTTCTCACCTTATCTCGCTCTCACTTTTTTAATCTCACTCTTTTCATGTCCCGCTGTTATCCTGGACAGAAGCACACAAGGTCCAGTCTCTGACCCCTCAAACACAGTATAAAAAAAACTGTGTCCTAAAAGATAAAAGGTACAACATTAGATTTAAAGAACACCAAAAGTCAAAGAAAGTTGTCAAAGGACTCTTTGCAGTCCTGTTAAAACTAACGCCTGAGTTATCCATAAGCAGGAAATCTAATTTATTTATTTTTTAATTATTATTTTTTAAATTTAGTTGTAATGTATGATGTTACCAGAAACTCCTTTTAAACCTACATTGTAACCTTCCACCCAATCTCATGCACACAATCCACATCGGGTCGACACAGCCCGTCACAAGTTGAATGGCGTGGAAGGATGCAGTGAACAGTTGAGAGGGGTTTCCAGTTATGTTGGAAGTTAGGACGTAGATTTCCTACAAAGTGGAAATCAAAGTTCAGCACACCCTCACTGCTTCCGTAGGAACTAAAAGGCCAAGGAGCCTTGTTGCTAGCATTCAAGTATATTTTAACACAATGCCACAGTCTTCCAAGGAAATTCACCCTAACATCAGACTGTGTACTACACAGTAGTGCCATATCTCAGAGTCCACAGGCTTCGGTTAGCATGTTAAATTTTGGTCGTACAATTTTAAAAAAAAAAAGACTTCTTCAACCGTATCGCCACGTGTCCAGAAGCTAAAGCTTGCCCAGAAATGGATCATGGAACAGGACAGTGATAACAGCACAGCGGGGACTCTAAAGAATCAAGATGTTTCAATGGCCCAGATGAACTGCAGAGCTCTACGATGTGGACCTTAAAAGAGCTGTATGTAAATGAATGCCCGCAAACCCACAGAAAATCAATGAATCCTAGAAACAAATGTTTGGCACATGCGTTTTCACAATAAGTGTGACTATCAAATTGTTTCAGCTTTAGTGAAGAAAGACTTCACTTGTTTGGCACGGTCGACAGGAGTTTCTTACTTTCCTCTCCAGGGTTTGTTGAGCTGCAGCTGTGGTAAATCGCAGCAGCAGGAAGCTTAAATGCTTAAAACTCAATTTTTTTCTCCTCGGGCAAAGATGTTCCACATGGTGGACATTTTCTCAGCACTGGAAGTGTGGTGGTAATTTGTTTTCTAATAAATGACAAACAGCGGGTGGTGCACAATTTTGTGCCTTTCCAGTAAACACTCTTTTGTTAGAGCAACAGGTTTTCAGTAGACCGTGTGCGTACAGGCTCTTTTAATCCTTTCCTAGATGCTGTGGCGTTAATGTGGGGAGTTTTCACCTGTTCTGAAATTTGCTTCTGGGCGGCAGAAGTGACCCGCCGTGGCTGCTGCTGAAAACTGAGGAGCTGATGAGAATTCTTTAGATTTTTTTGTCTTTGTGTGTGTGTGTGTGTTTGTGTGAATGTGCATCTTTCCTTGCATGTTTGTGTGTGTGAGTGTGTGTGTAGGATGCAGATGGGGTTTTGGGAAGGAAGCCAGCAAACACAATTGGTCCATTGAGCCGTCTTACACCCCCTGAGTCTCTCTCATTCTCTCTCATATGTAGACACACACACACACACACACACACACACACACACACACACACACACACACACACACACACACACCCTGGTGAGACTTGTCACAGTTTGCACTGAGCAGTCTGAATTCTGAGCCGACTGAAGTCAAAGAGGCTTCAGGGTTGTGTTGTGGTTTTCAACATATTATTCTGCCGCCCCCCCCCCCCCCCCCCCCCTCCTTTCTCTCACAGAGCATTTTTTTTATTCAGGCGACAAAAGTTATGACATTATTACAGTTACAACAAAATGGGCTCACCCTGCATTTGAAGTTAAGCAATCATTTCCCAGAGCCGTGTGTGTGTGTGTGTGTGTGTGTGTGTGTGTGTGTGTGTGTGTGTGTGTGTGTGTGTGAGAGACACTTTTTTCCCTCAGTCATGCCTTATTCCCCTCGGGCAGAGGGGAAGCAGAAGCACTTTTTTGGGGAATGAATTCAAGCTTCTCTCTGTTGGAGAACTGATTGAAAGTTTGGGTATATTCATACATCAGAAAACTAGTTTATTGATTTGCTTGGGGGCAGCACGGTGGCACGGTGGTTGCCTCACAGCAAGAAGGTCCCGAGTTCAATTCCACCATCAGGCCAGCAGGGTCTTTCTGTGTGGAGTTTGCATGTTTTCCCCCGTGGGTTCCCTCCGGGTACTCCGGCTTCCTCCCACAGTCCAAAGACATGCACTTTGTGGGGATAGGTTAATTGAAAAATCTAAATTGCCCATAGGTGTGAATGCGGGAGTGAATGTGCAAATGGTTTTCTGTCCCTGTGCGTTAGCCCTGCGACGGACTGGCGACCTGTCCAGGGTGTACCCCGCCTCTCGCCCTATGACAGCTGGGATAGGCTCCAGCACCCCCCACGACCCTGAAAAGGATAAGTGGAAGCGAATGGATGGATGATTTGCTTGGACTTGACAAGGCCGAGTCATGTGACAACTCACAGTAGTACAATAATGGGTGAATTATTAACAGGGAAAAGAAACAAAGTAACCAACATGGCCAAGATTACATTGATTAATGAGGTTCTGAATGTTCAATTAATTGCCCAGCCCTACTTTTTCCCCCCTGTTTTTTATGTGCTTTTGTAATCAATCAAAGTGTCTACATATTTATTATTCATTGCCTTATTTCCTTATCTTATTAACAGCCTTGGATAGGGTATAATGCTGCAAGAAGGTGGAGATAAAGTGGCTAACTGCTACCAGGTGTCAGACCAATAAACCGCATGAAATGCTGTGTAATTACATAGACTTATAGAAATAGATGAAACATTGAAAGACAAAGATGACTCCATCACATCCATCAGAAGGTTTTGTGTGAGACTCATTTAAGTAATAAATTGACACGATGTGACTTGTTCCAGTTTAAGCTAGCATGCCCCAAGCCTACTAGGACTATTTGTAGTGATTTAAGATCAGTTTGGGGTGATATTTGAAAATTATTTGATTCGATTTGATTTTTTATTCTTTTATTTTTTTTTTAATGGTATACAGCACAAAACACTATACTGTGAGTACTGTTGCAGTGGTAGATAGTTAACCTGAACCTTATTTTTATTTACTAGCAGGATACACACACACACACACACACACACACACACACACACACACACACACACACACACACACACACACACACACACACACACACACACACACACACACACACACACACACACTCTCTCTAGTATGGAGCTGGAAATGAGCATAACTGGCTCTCTTAAAGCAGCTCCAGCAAGATTGTTTGTTTTGATAAAATCATTATTGTTCTAATCTGATTTTTGGATAGCAGACTATTTTCCTTTTAGCCCGACATCAGTAGAAAATTGGTCTGAGCACACACCTCTCCGCCTTGGGCCAACTTGCTCTCCATCAGTCACCCTGTGCAGCGTTATTCAGACAGCACAGTAGGTGAAGATCCGTTAATGCAGTGAGAGTAATCACTCTTAAATGACAGGACAGAGATCACACGGTCCACTCAGACCGGTGCGACTGAAAAGAGCTGGATAAACCTCCTACTGACTGACTTTGGTGTCCTTTTAGCCCTCTCTAATGTCTCTTGATTTGCAGTTTGCTCTCTTTGTTGCTCTTATAAAGAGAGGATCAAGCATTTCTGCCAACAGTTGTGTGAGAGTTTAATCAGTGATGTGCAAATTGTTCTGCTGTGTTTCCCTTCAGCGCTATTTAGCACGAGCAGTTAGATAATTCAAAGCGTTTAGTGCTCAAGCAGAGTCTCAAATTAGTTTGGTGTGATGAAGACACCAATGATGATGAGGATGAGGCCTTTTTTTTTTCTTTGTGGTGCTGCAGCATCTTCAAGTGCAAACTAAAAGTAAAAATGTAGCGCTAATGACTGAGGGGAACGAAAGGAGAAAGAGAAGAGCAAAATGTGGGAGATGAGATGAGGGCTCGTCGGTGGGGGTTGGTATATGTAGGGGAGAAATAAAAGGAGACAGGCAGAGATGACAGGGGAAGGTGCGGCATGACAAAGAGCTGCAGGGAGGCAGGTCGATGAGAACGGAGATGAGATGCATTAAAATAAAATGAAGTAAGGAGAAAGAGGAAAGAGGGGGTGTTCACAGGTGAAGAGTTCAGTCGTGTGCGTAATTTGACAGTTTGATTTTAAAGTTTGTTGCTGCAGAGGCGCAGAAACCTGAGCCTCAAAATCGTTTTACTGGAAACAAAACTGCCCGCAAACGCCAGAAGCTTCCATCTGCATCCTCCCTCCTTATCGAACCTCGCTCTCCCCCTGTGTTTGTAATGATATTCCAGCTATGGCTGTTTTTTGTAAGACTTGTTTTGAGCAACAAGCTACTTTCACTGCTTTCATCTTTGATGTTGAAGATAAGATAAGATAGAACTTTATTAATCCCTCGGGTGGGTTCCTCTGGGAAATTCGATTGAACTGCTGCCAGAAGACACTGTGTGTTAGCGTGCATGTGTGAGGGGCCTGAGGATGCAGAGTTGTGATTAAAGAGGAGGGAAGAAACGGGACTTGTTAAAGATTCTTTCTTTTCCTGGATAAACGACTTGCAGCTCGAGCCGGAGAGGGGGGCATCGCTGCAGGGAGTCTGGGATTTTAACGTGGTCGCTGTGTGAACACATGCAGTCTCTCTGAGTCTCGTGTAGATGAAGATGTCAGAATTTTGTGACAATTGATTTATTTGGGAGAGGAGGGATTGTACTGTAGACGAAGCTAAATTTGGTCACCCAACGTATTGTCTTCCAGAAAGCACAGCTCTTAATTTGGTTTTCATTGTCAATGTAAATCTTAAGAGGCCAGTTATAGTTCTAACTTTGGAGTATGCTTTAGTTTGCTTTAGCCAGAGCGTCATCAGATGGGTACGAGGCTGTGTGCCTGGAGGAGACTGCGTGGACTAATCCATGGCATCTATAGATGTCCATGTCTCTGTACTGCATGTAATCCCTCCCTTTATCATTCACTTCAGCACCAAAGGGAAACTGCAGGCCTGAAAAATGAAGCCAACTCACACATTTCCTAAAAGTATTACTTGTTCCAAAAGCAAATCGGCCCGTATAGATTACCATGTTAAAATGTATTGCATAAAACCGCATGGTGTGACAGAAAGGGAAGCAGATGATCGCTTTACACTTCATTTGGACTTTACAGAAAGACATTTTAATTGTGGACAAGTTGACGAGTGTAACAGTGAAACTAAAAGGAGAAAATGTAATTAATGCAGATGAGGTGAAGAATAGAGTGCAAGCAGGGTGGAGTGGGTGGAGATGAGTGTCGGGGGTGATTTGTGACAGAAGGATATATGCAGGGGGGAGGGTAGTGAGACCTGCTATGGTTTGGAGAGAGCAGCACTGACAAAAAGGCGGGAGGTGGAGCTGGAGGTAGCGGATTTGTACCCAGGGTGGTCAGTATTAGAAATGAGTTTATCAGAGGGACAGCTTGGACATGTGCAGAGGAGGGATGGTTGGAAACAGGGGACAAAGGATGTTGGATATAAATGCCGAGCTGGAGGAAAATAGGATGATGTAGTGACGGAGGACATGCCGGGGGTTGTGTGACAGAAGAGGCCACATCAGTATCCAGGTGGATTCACCTGGATACTGGAAATTTGTGTGTTTCACACTGTGCTCAGTCAGCTCGGTTCATCAGCTGCTGCCAGTCCAGGTTTACACCCCCCTCCCCTACACAACACACACATTTTGGTCCCAGTATGTTATTGCATAAATAGGAGAGACATCATTAGATGATGACTGACAGCTGTGGCAGCCAATCTCTCCTGGCACTGCCCCCTGAACCCTCAGCTTCACCCCCTGCACTGCAGCTGAGCCAAAATCAGACCCTGCTACCACAATCTTACTGAGAAAAGGGACACCGCATGCTTACGCCGTAGCCACCTCAGTAACAAGGCAGGCTCACCATCAAGCATTTCCTGTTAATCATCTATTGTGCTGTAAATGGGACAGTAATTTATAAAATCAACAGCATGCTGTGATAAATCAAGCTTAAAATTAACGACCGAAAGCACACATTTATCAAGACTGTGTTTACATGCTTGTTACTTTAAGACAGAAGTAGGGTCATTTTCTCATAGACATACAATCACGCTTCTTTCTGGAAGCAGAGTAGTTGCCCCCTGCTGGTCACTAACAAGAATGCATGTTTAAAGCTTCACTTAAAAGCTGGCTTTGCTTTTCAGACCCTGAATTGCGATGGCCATCTTTTATATACTGAAATTTGTTCTCACCCTTCTGAGAAGTATTATCTACTGGAGTACCCACAGAGTGTAACCATGAAATTACACATATAATGTAACTGTGTCTCTAAGACTTTCGCGAAACATTTGAGAGTTCATGTCCAGTTCAAGTCTGGCGACGTATTAACATTTTATGCAGCTGATTCTTCCAGAAGTGTTCTTGTCTCATATGTGGTCCGGTTCAGTTATACTCTGTACTTAAGGCCACAGTGCATGGATGCTAACCTCGTCTAAACTCAGTAAGTCAGAAGCAGCTTGTAGGAGATCTAACTTGAGTTGCACGAGAGGAGGAAATATGATTCACAGGGTGATGTGAGGTATTTGTTTAAAAAGATGAAATTTCCATGTGCTGTGATGCTAGCTGGGCAGAGACTGTTGTGACTTGTGAGAATCTTCTTTTTTTTTATGTTTATCTAACTAGACAGCCTGCATTTTATTTAAACTAATAGAAAAGTAAAGACACACTTTAAAAACCAGCTCACAGACACTGAGGGAAACTAGTTTGATTCCCTCTGGGACAGGCAGAGCTGCATGATATCTAGATTTTTGCTTTGAGCCCCTTACAGTGATATTTCTTCCACTCCTCAGGGAGGTTAAAGGTCAGGCTCAGCTGCTGACTGCCCTGCCTGGAGCTGATTAGGATCAGCATCCTGCTTAAGGACACTTCGGGAAGACAGATGCAGCCTGTCACAGTCGTCCAGTTGAAGGACGTTTTGTTTAATCAGGAACAGCACATGCTGCTGTAAGCCATGCTCAAACTGTCACACATGGTCATGAGCTCCAGATAACGGCCGAATGACTAAGATTGCAGATAGAAACAGCCACAATGAATTTTCTTAGTAGGGAAGCTGGTATGGTTGGGTGATATGTGAGCATTTTCTAAATGGCCATGTCCAACTGATAACAATTATCATGCGTTTACAGTTTAAGGTGTGCATGGGCAACTGGATTTAAAATTTACCTGTTTACAGATTTAAATTATCAAGGTGGCAAACCTCCATCCATCCATTCACCCATCCAATTAACAGCTGGTCCATTTCAATCAACCCCAAAAGACAACCAGTGTTGGACTCCATAATTGTCCAGTGAACCAACCTTAGTAGCTTACAGCCTCCATATAAACTGAGTGAGGAGCTTGAGCATCATCAGGGAGCTTGGAGTACAAAAGCATCCAGTTCAGGTGGTTAAGCAGTCCAATCAAGACATCACCTGGGAGCCTTACCTTGGAGACTTTCTGGTCACGCCCAACTGGAGACCTTGCAGATCACAACTCGTTGGAGGACTTCTATTTCAAAGGAGGAATAAAAGTGAACATATAAAGATTGACTAAATGTTTCCCCCACAAATGGAGCTAAAGTTGTTTCAATAATGGCAACTAAACCTGGGTGTGACATGCAAATTCTGTGTCAGAATTCATCTGTTGAGAACTGAGAACACAGAAATAACGTGTTGGTGCATGGGGTTATTGAGTTCATAGTCGCGTGCGTGCAGCTGTGGCCATAGATCCCAACTGTAGCCAGAGTCATGAACTCTTCAGATAACTTCACAAGAAGTGATTTCTGTAAATATGTATTTGGATATATCAGCCATTCATGTGTCTCACCGCAGCGAGAGTACTGTGTGTGTGCACGCGCGCGCGTGTGTGTTGTTGTTGTTGACCTCTTGGCTGCTTTCCGAGTTAATCTATCCGTGGATGTGATCAGATTACTGTGGATTATACTGACTGAGGTTCTACCAAGACTGCATGACACACTCACATACACACTTGCAGACTTTCAGATGAGCGCACGATAACCAAACTGACACAGTAATGCATGTAAGCTCTGAGAACCCCACATAATAAATATGAGCTGACACTTGTTAAGACACACATGCACAGTTGGCCTGATCTGACGGAGGCTTAAAGTCCATCCCACTATTAGAAAAGCAGGTGTGATGGCTCTGGTGTGCACAGGTAGATGCTTCAGTCTGCAGGTAACAAAAAGTTTATAAAGTCATATTGTTTCTTGAAGTTGGTGTCTGGCTATATTTTGATGTTAAAATGTGAGAGGACGGCATGTTTGAGTTGATTGACACCCTGTGGTTATTTAGAAGCAGCGCTCGCGATTCCCTTCACACCAAAGAAAAGAAACTGCTGTTTTCGAACATGATATTGGTTTTGACAGTCTCAGTGTGTGTTCATTATATTGCCGACTTCAGTGCTTTGACATACAGCGTGTTCTCGTCACGTTGTGAAAATGCTGCTCACATCCCGCCAGGTGTCATTTCCTCGCCGCCCCATCCAGCTGCCTGTCTCTCTGTGTTAAAGCCTGACATAAAAAAATTAAAATTAAAGAAAAAACCCACACACACTGACTTTTCTCAATCAATATGTTTTCTACATTGCTCAGTGTGTGGTAAGATGCTTAATCCTGCTCTTTATAAACCACCAGCGAAGTACAGAGATAAACGCACGCTGTTTGGTGGCTTAAAGCAAAAAGAACAAACCAATCACCCCAAAAGAAAAACAGAAAAACCAAACAAAAATGGGTTAAACCTCTTAGACACTTAAAGACATGTTAGCAGCAGCTCTGTGAAGAACAACAAAGGACAGTATGACAAGCAGAAGGTGTTTTAAACATAAATGTAACATTATCCCGTCTCAGGAGACAGGAGTGTCGTGGATAGATATAGAGCTGGACACAAGCTGGCTTTACACCATGACTCATTCCTTTGTGTGTGTGTCTGTGTGTGTGTGTGTGTGTGTGTGTGTGTGTGTGTGTGTGTTTGCTTGTGTGTATAAAGTCCCTTTTTTGACTCTGTGTCATGACCATCTGTCCGATGGCAGAATAAGCAAACGGCTGCCCAAGTGACGCGATGCAAAACAGAAAAATGAAGTGAGAGACACACACAAAGAAAGTGAAAGACAGACAGGAAGAGAGCTGCTCACAGGCCGGGACCAAAGAGCGAGAAATGAAAAATAGAAATCCACTTATAAGGTTTGTTGTTATCTTCTCATGAGCTAGATGACAAGATTAATATCTTTCTCACATCCGTCCAGTAAATGTGTATCTACAGCCAGGACTCACTTAGCTTAGATTAACAACTGGAAAATTGATCCCGGCCAAGAAAGGGTCTGGCTCTTGAAGCCACTTGAACATTGTTTTAAAATTCTAGTGGAGATCATCTGAACTTTTGAGGAAATGAGGAAGATTCTGCACACAAACAATATTTCCATTTGATGAAACATTGCAGCCATGACAGAGTGTGAGCTGTAATCATAGCCTGTATATAAAAAGTGGATGTAGCCACTGTGATGTCACCTTGGATGTCAGATTTGGATTCTTATTGTTGGTATTATTTATTGTTGATTAGCAATAGACTCTACTAATAAAATAATAGAATTTCACTCATCAGAACTGAAGCACAGAAGTCTTGGACTGGTTCGTCCCCTGCTGCAGGCTGTCTTATTTGTCCGATACTTGCATGAAAAAGGAGATGCCAACAGGACAAACGTAGTCGACAGGTCCTGTTCAGTGACTGCAGGTAGCAGAGGTGAGGACAAGGAGACAGTTACCGGACCAGCTGCCTGTGTCAGCACATCTCTCAAAGCAGCACCTAATTTTAGGCCTGGCCTGGCACTTTTCCTGATCTTATTGACCCCTCGAACTGCTACAAGCTGACAGACTACAAGCCACATTTACCCACAGACCCACATAGCACTTCATCTGATTAAAATCCACGGCCAGTTTATACAGATCAGCCATTACATTTTAACCACCTGCCAAATGTTGTGTTGGTCCCCCCTTTTCCTCCCAAACACCTCTGACCCAATGACGCATGAATTCCACTAGACCCCTGAAGGTGTGCTTTGGTATCTGCCACCAAGATGTCACCAACCGATTCTGTAAGCTCATCAGTTGTTAGGTGGGAGCTCCATGGATCGGAATTGTTTGTCTAACACATCCCACAGATGCTCGATTGGATTGAAATCTAGAGGATTTGAAGCCCAGGTCAGCACCTCAAATTTAATACTCTGCTCCTTCCTGAAACATTTTTCTTTGTGGCAGGTCACATTATCCTGCTGAAAGAGGCCACAGCCATGAGGGAGTATTCTTTCTATCAAAGGATGTGCATGCATCGCAACAGTGCTTAGGTGGTACATGTCAAACTAATATCCACATGGATGGCAGGACACTGCCCAAAACATTACAGTGCCTCCGCCTGCTTGACTTCTACTCATAGTGCATCCGGATGCCAGCTTCTCCCCAGATAAACAACGCAGCTGGTCATCCACGTGATCTAAAAGAAAACGTGATTCATCAGGCTGTCTTTTTCCATCACTCTGTTGTCCAGTTCTGATGTTCACATGGCCCTTATTGGCACCTTCATGGGGCACCCTGACTGGCCTGCAGCTTTGCAGTCCCACATGCAACAAACTATGATGCACGGTTTATTCTGACACTTTCAATCAGAATATGCATTAACCTGTTTGGCTGTTTAAGCTACAGTAGCTCATCTGTTGGATCGGACTACGTGGGTCAGCCTTGTGCATCAATCACGTGCATCAATGAGCCTTGGCTGCTCATGACCAGGTTCACTGCTGTTCACCTTCCTTGGAACACTTTTGTTAGATACTAACCATAAAGACCAGGAATACTCCACAAGAGCCGCAGTTTTGGAGATGCTCTGACCCAGTCGTCTAGCCAGCACAGTTTGACCATTGTCAGACTCGCTTGAATGGATTGTGAAAGCAATCCAGTGAAGGTACAGGATGGTTCTAGCCAGGGTTCACATGAGGAGTCTTCATGCTGTGAGGCATCAGTTTTAAACATTGTAGTGAGCCTTAACAAAATCCAAATGTGTTGTTGGGACAGAAAAGAAAATTACCCCAGTACAGTTGTTATGAAGGGGGAATTAGCTTTTGGAGCCTGCCTCGTGAAGCTATTAGAGGAACTGGAGTTCTTAGCACTTTGTGTTGGCTTTATTTTTTAGCCCCAGAGGTTGCAGCTTAGTTTGATGCTGTGGAAAAATCATTGAGATTCAATTAACAGTCAGAACAAACCACATGAACCCGACATCAAGGGGTTAACAGTTGCTCAACATCGTGCCTTTCTCTGTTTCCAAAAGCCCACAGTGCATCACTGAGGTTGATTTTATTTCTCTTTAAGTGGACATCATTCTAATCAGTCATTTTTTTGTGCTTTGAGGAGAGCCAAAGAGGGGCTGAGGCCACTTTCACTAAGAGGTTTTCAAGCCGTTCATATGATGTGAGCTATAAAAATAGCTCGTCAACATCTGCTCCCTACTTACTTGTTTAAATCATGTCTCAATCAGCGATTTGTCATATTTATAGTAACCATTTGTTGATAAATCACATGCCTGGCTCCTTACAGCACTGCATTGTTCTCATTATCTCCTAACGTTTTCTATCTTGGTGTGATCTGTGATGGAGAGTACTTCCCATAAGTCAGAGAGAAGTTTACACGGGAAGCACGTAGCTCAAATGTACCAGGGATTTATTTTCCCCCAACTTTATCTCCAATTACCTTTTCTCTGGTTGACTCCTCTTTCATCTTCCAGCTATTATTTTAAGAGTATTTCTTGCCTTTTTGCTCACCTCCATCTCCAACTGTCTTCTTTGTTTAAAAAAAACAAACAAACAAACGAATCCTTTTGGGGACAAAGAAAGAGAGAGCGAGATTGAGTTTGTTCAGACCTGCTGGGTATGTTGTGAGATGGCTAAAGAGGTTGCAAGGTCACAGATTTGGAGCGAGAAGATATCCGTGTGGAACAAGGAACCGCCTTCATTATTCAAATAAGCCAAGCTACACTCCTGATAGATCAGGGATGTTGGACTCCTTTTACATCGTAGGCCACATACAGCCCACCTCGACCGTAAGTGGGCCAGACCGGCGAAACTTCCTGTTGTGTCAGTGTAAAGACATTTCCACAGTGAATCGCTGAAAAAAGAAGAGATGTAACTAAAAACCGTTGGCCTCGTTGTGGAGTCTGTCCCTGTGTGGGTTCAATCTCGGTACCCTCTTCCCCTCTTTAGGTCAAAAAACATGCATTTTAGGTTAACTGGCACTTCTAAATCATTAAATTGAATGGTTGTCTCTCTCTCTCTCTGTAAGCCCTGTCCAGGGTGTTCACCTCATGACAGCTGTGATAGACTCCGCCCCCTATGACCCAGAGTTGGATAAGCAGAAGAAAATAGATGTCCTCAGTTTTAGTCTTTTTCACTTTCCTCAGGTTTGTCAGCACAGCAGCCAATCGGAGGCTTTGGTGTATATGTTGTATGTGACTAAGATCTTTTGTAATACCCCGCTACCCCACAGTATAGTAATAAAAGACTAACATAGAAACTCATAAAACCTAAACCTACATTTCCAGATACTAAAAGCTAAACTGAAGCAAGCGAATGGAGTTAAATTGAACTGAAACAAAAATCTTGAGATGAATTAAAAATGGAAACTAATGAAGAAAAAAATTGGAACTAATCACTCTAACAGACTCAGTATTATCAGCACCTGTACTTTTCCTGCTGTAGCAAAGAAACGTGTAAAAATGTCTCTAGTGCACGACATAGTGTTTAATGGTGTACTGTACAATGGCCTTCTGCTTTACTGATGCGATTAAATATCAGTAGAATCTACGGGGTGTAGGTCACTTTACCTCCACAAATTGTAAGGGCTAGGAGAAGTGTTTATTAAAAATGAGGACTTCATTTAGAAGTTTTTTTTTCTTTTCTTTTTTTCATTTCATGATATATAAAGTCCTCTGGTAAGGTTTATATCAGCTGTGTTAGGTTAGATCCCCTGGTTATCCAGTGTCTTTGTGCACTGGCCTAGGTCTGCTTTGCACATTTGATGTTGTGCATGATGCTGCTGCACATAAGCACAGATGCTTTAGATGGAGGTCTTTTCACAGCAGCGTTTCAGCATGTAACTGCTTCTGTAGTGGGTCTGCGCGGTGGACTGGGAGGCATCCAGACGTATAAAGAAACAGATGACAGTTTCCTGGTGGGGGTGGGCGTGCTGGGAGAGAGTGAAGATGTGATAGATGCCATCAAATTTGTCTTGACAGAGACAAAGAGACACCTTGGCTGATATGAATAATTGTCTTATAATCACGTTGAAGTGTTTGGTCGTACTTGAAAGACTTGTGCAAACACGAGTATGATCAGCGACTGCAAAGAATACAGATCATCAAAACTAATGAGAATTCAAGAAGGGGGTGTGTTCCTTTATAACAAGTATAATCTTAATTTGATCTCTTCTCAATCACTTATTATAATGAAAGGTGGCTTATTATTTGCTCATAATGCAGCCAGCATTTGAAGAGTTGATAGTAAAATTTCTGCAAGTTGTTTCCTTTTCAGAAAACTGCTTCACCAGGAAGAGGTCCTGCACCAATTTGTTGCTTTATTTTACCAGAAAATCAGCCCCCATGTTTTATTCTTACCCCTCAGAACCTGTCAGACTGTGTTTGCACAGGAAGTACACTGCCAGCTTTAGTCGTTATCCTACGCCGAACATTACTCTCTAACTGTGCGCACACTCATCTGTCCTGGGCACTTATAGAAATTGATTTTATGTAGGATTTTTTTATATATAGTTGTTGCAGGTAGTGGACGGTCTAATCTTATTGCAGTCACTGAGAAAAGGTTGTGGTTTCAGAACAGACTGAGACTCTGTCCACAGCAGATGATTTAAAAATTTGGCATACAGTTAAATGATGGGCAACAGTCACAGAAAACAACAGCAGTTGTTTTTGCTAATATTAATGCATAAAAAAGCTGTGAAAATCCCTATTAGCCCTTCTGTCAGAGGTAGAAATTAACAGCTGAGTACGGTCTGCGGTGGTTTGTGACATCACGTCGTTATTGCCTGTCCTGAAGGCATAAAGAAAACGGATCAATAACACATTTTGGAGAGGCTGAAGGTGAAATGCGGGCTACAGAGCAAATAAGAAAGCTGAATAATAGTATTTCTGAAGTCAAGGGCAGCAGCCTGGACCCAGAGTGAATGCTGCTAATTGTGTTCCCTGCCAGCGTATCGATCCGGTGGGTTTTAATTGTAACTTATGTGGACAAGAGGATGGATGGGTGGCTCGGTCATCTGTCCATTTGTACAAATGGTGTGGGCAAGACAATGACGGTGTTTCTCAGAAGGGCTCAGAAGATGACTTTACAGGGATAAAATGAATGAGTGAAATTATGGAATCATGAACAGAAGAGGAGGAAAGGAACAGCCAAATTAGTGAGTGAAATAACGAACGAGTCGACCTCTGAATCGCTGCCAGCATTGATTTTAAATGGCTAACGGAGAGAAACTGACAGGCTGCAGATGATCACGGGAGTGTGCGTATTTTAACTGATGATGAAACCGCTCTAAAGCACACGTTGACTGGATAATTTATTGATTTTTAAATGCTTTGACCGTTCAACATCTTTGACCAGTAGAGCCATGTTTGCTGGACATCCTGTTATCTAAATAGTGAATTTGATTTCATGAGGTTTCACTGAAAAAAGGAGCGCTCAAACTGGAGGTGCTTCTCAGGCTCCAGAAAAGTCTAAACGCTCGGTTTCAAACTGCTCTGTTTGATGTCAAAGGGAGGGAATATCCTTAATGTGCTCTCATGCGTACAGCTCTGCTCACACAGCCACCCACCTGCTGTTTAAACCTTTTTCTGAAGGAAAGCCAATCAGATCAAAGTTGGCTTATAAAGATAGAAGAGCTAAAATGTCCATCAAGGTCCAGTAGAAGATAAATGGGGATCATTTACGAGCTGGGACTCACGCAGAGCTACTCTAGCGGTGTCCAAGACTTGAACTAGTGAAGCTAAAATGAGCTCTTTCCATTCTGCATGTTACGTTGCATTGTGAGGTCCTATTTTGTCTTTCCTTGCACATTTCTCTCTGTAATCTTCACAGCGCTTCCAAATACAAACAAATCAGATGTTCATACATTCAACTCACTTCTGTTTGCCTTGCTTCAGGTTTGTTTGCTGTTTGTACCCAAGCTCACAGTGTGAGAACTGTGACTAACCGCCTTTCTTAATGTTTTCAGGATGACTGGGTGTCCAGGGACTTGTCCGGTAGGACCAAAGGTCACAACTCTGACGACAAAGCCCACGGCCCGGAGACACTGCCACCAGGTAGGAAACGTCCCCACAAATCATATATCACAACCTCTCTGGCCCAGTTACACGGCTAAATGGGGACATTCAGAGAGCAAACCTCTGAGGTGCTACAACTTCAATAGAGTCAATGCAACAGGCTGAGAAACATCTGTTTTTATTCCAGATGCTGTTTCTCCTTGTTAAAACCACACACCATATATCAGTTTTGGATGTAGCCACTGTGGCCTCAGCTATTGGGGGGTGGAGTCCTGCTTTCAGTATATTGTTGTTTTTGTTTTTTAAGCCACACATCACAGGAGGAGGAGTGGATCTGACTGTAAAAACTGTGGATGCTCACTCTTATACAGTAGTGACTTGTAAATTAGTGGAGCCAAAAGCAAGCTGTGGCTTACTGTCTGTATTTACTTAAAATGAGGCCATAATTAAAAAAAAATCATACATAATTAAGGTTTGATATGAGCAATTGAGATGACATACTTGTTAATAAAGTGTTTGCAAGGGTAATAAATCATGCAAGAAGTAGACTTCTTCTTATCTTTGCAAGCACACATTGTCAGAAAAAAAAATCACATTTACTTGTCAGGCTTGGCAGCTTTTATATACAGTTTATTGCTCACAATGCATCTTGACAGCCATTGGTTGTGTTGTCCTAATAACGCTTAATTTGTCCTGTGCAGACATGGGAATGGAGCTTCAGAGCTCTGGTAAGCTGTCTTCTTCTTAACTTCTTAAACTTGTAGCTAACGTAGTGGTACATTTGCAGTAGTGCTCCCGAGACCTGCTGTCCTGTAAAAGTAGTGTAGTAGTTCCCTTTAACTGGCAGGAACGATTCATGTCTGAGGCACATGTGTGTCAAATTTATCTTTTATTCTTGATCCTTCAGGATCTGTGGAGTTCGCTTTCTCATTGCTTGCAGTTGTGACTGAACTCTAGGAAAAGGCACGACACAAATGCATACCAGCTGCAGAGCATGTGCACTGCAGTCACTGTAAACCACATTCATGTATCCAGAGAGTATTCCGCATCATGTTCCCACAACCGAAACCATTTCCTTTTTCAAAACGCGGTAACACAGCAGCATAGTTTGTTTTATTACCAGTAGAACATGAACATCCTTAACCTTATCGTGTTTGAATAACCACAGCGAGGGAACCCAATGAAATACGCACATCTGTATGGTTCAGACTTAAAAACAGGTTGGAGCCGATTGCCTGTCCAAAATAATCCAGGCAGCCAATTTCGATCTTCCCACAAACCAACTATGCGTCTCCACCCAAACTCTGAGAGACATTGTTTCAGTGTCCAGCAGCCAAGAGGAGAGCAGGAGGAGAATCTGATTTCTCATTCAGCACCCATCGTCAGGCTGACTCAAAGCAGCAGAAGCAGCCAACGCCCCTCCTTCACAGGCCCGTGACCTGCGAACGCTGAACACACACTCTCTTATCTGATCCAGCAATGCTATCCAATTTGAATGTTGAAGTGAGGGCATTTCAATTTCAGGGTGACATTACACTCAGCAATGACAGCGTATCACAACATCACCCAGAGCACACAAGGACACTTAAGAAGAGCAGAAAGAAAACAGAAGGAAAGTGTTGAGAAAGCAAGAGAACAAGGAGATGGAGCCTAAGAGATACGTGGAAGAGTAAAAGATTTACTAATAAAAACAGAGTAAATAAGTAAGTCTTTGGGTTCGTCAAAGATGGGTGCTGGTTATGTTTTGTTTTCTATCTAATCCTACTCAGACAGTCATTATAAAGTAAAAAGGTGAGGCGATACCTCAGATCTTCATTTTTAAAAAAAATTAAAGCATAAAATGTACTAAACGGTGTCACTCTGAGTATGTTAGAAATGTTTCATTGTTGCACTGACGCCTTGTTATTTTTCATGGTTGTTTTTAAGCGTTTTGTTATCGTTTTACCGTTTGAGCATGCCAAAAATATGTTTTATTCAAACAAGGGGAAAAAATGACTAAGATGGGGAGGGAGCAACAGCATGCTCCTTCCATTCAACACATCCAAATCCTCTGAAACAAGAAGAAAAAATTTTTTTCAGAGAAGTCAAAACAAGCCTGCACTGGCCCTCTTCCAGATCCGAATCCTTTACAAAGTGAAGAAAAAACTCCTCAAAGCTCTCAGTATGTGTTATTCTTTCTAGTGAACGTTTGGCATCATTTGTCTTGTCTGGTACTAAACATTTATTTGCGCTCGCCGGCTACTTCGTCAGTACCAGGCTGATCCCTCTTTGCCTTCAGAACTCCCTTAATTCCTCATAGCTTCGATTCGCCAAAGTGCTGGGAAATATTGCTGTATTCAAGTCTGCCACCAACAACCATCCCACATTCAGACTCACAGTGGGGTATATAATTATTTCATCCCCTGCTGAATTTGTAAGTTTGCTCACTTCCAGGGAAATGAACAATCTCTATTTTTTTTTTTTTAAATTGAAACAGATTTAAAAAACAAAATACCAGGAAAAAAACGCATTACACAAGTTAAAGTATTTAAACTAGTACACCTGTCTACAAAATCAGTTTCTTTCAGTCCAACTTCTCCACCACCATGTGTGAGACTAAAGAGCTGTCAGATGATGTCGAGGGACAGGACTGTAGACGTGAATGAGGCTGGAACAGGCTACAACGTTATCAGTAAGAAGTTCAGTTAGAAGGTGACACCTGTTTGTGTGATTAGCCAGATATGTGATGCGGGGTGGGGGGTTCAATTCTTTGTGAGCAAACTTACAAATTCAGCAGGGGATCAAATAATTATTTCCCCAATCACCTTGACCATGTCAACATGCCTAAATTCATTGAACTGCAGCCATGTGATTTGCTGATTAGGTGGGCCTAATAAAGTGGCTGCTGAGTGTAGTTATTTAAAATGATGCTTTTATAGATTTTTGGCTAGAACTTTAGCTGACGCCACTTTGTTTACTTTTCATATTTATGTTCTTGTGGATGCAAAGGAGTCGAAGCGGCTCAGAGTCCAGTGGAATTTCTTTCTGAACAAATTTTCTCACGCGTCACCTCGACCTCTTCCCAAAACGTTTTAGTCTTTGTGCCAGTGAAACAACAGAGTTGTTTCAGTCTGTGTGTTTAGCGCATATTTCTGTTATTATAGTGATTTAACTTGTCACAAGCTTTAGCCAACTGTGGTGTGTTAATCTCAGTCCCTGCAAGTGGAGCGATCCAATTCTCTGCTGCGATTTTAGTTTCTAAATCTGCTGAAAACGCGTTATAAAAATTCAGATTTGACGCCCTTCCATTTATCTACTTCTTTCTAGCTATTTGCTGAATAAGACGCAGACAGTGGCAGTGTTGGTCAGAGTATTCATTTATTTATAGATGAAGTGCCGTAGTGAGTCTTGATAAATGACTCTATGTGGGCGCATTTTCAGCAGTCGCAGTCCTATGAATCTACGGAGTGTTTTGTAGCACATGGGGAAGCAGTCTTTTCCCTACTTAAGCCTAAAATAGTAACACAGCTTCAGTAACGCCAAACTCAATAACTTGGGAATCTTTTAGCTTTTGCATATTAATCAACATCCTTCTCAGTGACTACAGTGACTAAGTGGCAGGTTCGTGAATGCATCACTTGGTGCACGGGAGCAGTGGCACAGATTGGTGCTGGAGTTCAGGCAGTGGGATCAGGATGCATCTCAATTGAAACGCATCCATTAAATACACATCGAGCACTGGTGCCCTCTGAGCTGTCTGCTAGGCAGTGAGGGCTCATGGTTCAGCACAGACTGGGGGAATGACACTGAGCTTGAATCCTTTTTGGCAGTTAGCATCACTTAGAAACGTGATGAGGGATTTCTACAAAATGCGGCAACAAACAAAAACAACAACCAGTCAGCCGCTGTGGGCTGAAACAGTTCAGCGACCGAGAGTCGGAGTGAGAGTGAAAGCTGTTCAAACAGCTATAATTTCAGCCAGCTGATCGCATCATTGACCAGTACTGCATGACAGAGGCTGAGCGCACATAGATGTACCTGCCGAAGAGGCCTCGCGGTATCGCGAACACAGCAGAAAAACGGGGCAAACCCGGAGAGAGCGGAGCGTTAATCCGCTGAAGGAAGCGGAGTAATCAACCCCGGGTTTAACATTCATTTCACCACATCGCTTACTCGCTGCCACTAAACACAGATATCAGCAAGGACATCACACACTCTGACGCACGCGTCTCCGAGGCACCGTTACACAGTCGCGAGCGGATCATAGTCGCGAGTTTCGGTTAATTGACACGCGAACCACGTTCACGTGCTGCCACAGGAGACGCGCGCAGACGCACACGCGCTCTTCAACTTCTCTGCCATGCACGCGCTCATCTATGCTGGGAGATGGCGTAATCTCTCACTGCCACATGCTCGAGTTGTTAGCGTGACAGCTGCACCCAGCTAATTAGTTGCGTTATTATTGGTGTGTGTCTGCGTCTCAATAGTCGGAGATAAACTGTGAAACTAAACGTGACGGCTTTCTCTGTTTATTCTGCAGCGTTTCAGTATTTTGGTCAAACTGACACGACACAAAACACTAAAAATATATTTTTATTTATACTGATCTTATAAATCATGTTTCTAAACTGCAACAAATTAACAAGTGCTCCCCCCCTGACTGTCTGCGGTGCATATTAAATGTTCTTTTGTGTTTCCTGGCTTTACCAAAGTGGTCTCGCCCTGTCGGCTGAGTTGTCTCCCGCGTATTTTCGCATACAGGCGGCATAAATTTCATGTCAGCTTTCCTCAGTGCCATGTCGCTGCCTCGTCAAGCAGCAGCTTGAAGCAGCCAGGTTTCCTCGCTGTCAGTCGTGAAGGATTCTTGCATCAGCCAGGCTCCCTCCTACATTTCATATTCCCACTGATCTGTAATCCCATTCATTCGTCAGACGCATTTGCAGCCTTTGTTGAAGGTTTTAATATCGCGTTTGGTGGTGGCTTTTATTTTTGGATGTGCTGTATTTATTTAACGTGATTTCCCAGAAATTCACATGAGAAAATATTTCGTATTAAAACCTAGGTTCACCAGTTTTTTACCACCAGTGTTTTTAATATTTTTGGAGTGCATTTGAATATTTAATATACCACTTTTGTGGGTTTATAGCATCATATTATAGACGGCGCTTTTACAAAAAGATCTGAGGTTAGAATCATAAAGCAAACCTGATTTAAATTTACCCAGTTTTACCTTTTGAATGTTGTCTTCTCACGCACACACCTGCGCTCCTTTTAGGGTTGCTATCTTTAGGCTGCACCCTGGCAATACAAACATCAACTTCTCTTTCAAAATGACCCAAATGTCCTGTGAAGAAGCGCTGCTTGTGATGAGAGCTGTGTCTCTGGCTATGACCGAGAGATCAAAGAGTAGTTTTCAGCTGAAGTAGGAGCGTGGACAGTCACAGTGGCTTTTGCGCCAGACTGTCAACACAAAGTTCTGCTGTAATGTCCCGAGGCACATGAAGTGAAAACATTTGAGAGAAACAATCTGACCCGTGCTGCATGCTGCTTTTTGGCCACATCAAACCCAAAATCAAGTCACTGCTGGTGCACAAAAAGGTGACCTTGAAGGAAATGGCACCTTCAAATGAATGAGCCTGGTCAAGTGGTCACAGAACTGACTGGGAAGCAGTGTGTGCCGCGCATCTATTGTGGATATCTCTGGTTGGAGATGTGCCTAATGTGTGTGTGTTTGTGTGTGTGTGTCCATCCAGGTAAGGTGCGCTGGCAGGATTTTGACCAGGATCTGTATGTTGGAGCCACGGTGGTCCGGCCAGGTCAAGACCCCTACGCCAGAAACAAGTTCAACCAGGTGGAAAGTGACAAACTCCGAATGGACAGAGCTGTACCAGACACGAGACATGATCAGTACGTACCTGTGTCACTGCACACACACACAGCTAATATGTGAAACACAATGACATCCCTCTTAACTTCTGCTTTTTCATGGGTGATCGAAAGGGGTTTTTTTTTTTTTGCGAATACATGCTGTCTTATCACATTCGTTGATTTGACTAATTGATCCCAGACTGGATAAGATCTCTCAGGAACTCTCGCTATTGTGGTTACAGTGGAAACCAGGAAGTAGCAGTGGAGCAGACACTGTCTGCCTTAGTGCTAAAATAAACCCACAGGCTGTAAAAGCTGCGTATTGTTCTGCTTGTTGTAACGGACAGAACAAAATCATAAAATGACTTCGTTTGGATTCTTTTATTAGAAGAATATTAGGTTTTAGTCAGCTCAACAGGCCTTTTTGGCAGTGAAAAGTCCATTAGCGTTGTATAAGTCTGGTTGCATGTCCTAACTTCTGGTGCTACCCTTTTGTTAATAAAGACAGAATCGCTGGATTGTGTGAAAAAATGTCAGCAGAAAGGCCTTACACCTAGAGAACAGGCACCGCTGAAGTGTTGAAATATTAAAGAGCAAGTTTTTACTTTTTCTAATACAGCAGCAGAAAAAGGGATTTATATATGTAGTATCCAAAATATTTGGAAACCATTTCCTGGACTTGTAGAGACTTCTTTATCTTGGATATATCTCACATGGACTAAGCAATACTAACAAATAACTTCTTAAAAAGCAAGCATAAACAAAACGTCATGGTGAAAGTTTAAGTCCTCTATATTTGGTATGATATAGGGTTTAAATGATTAATACAAACATTCCATATCACGTGTTTAAACTAAGATATTTATTAATGCATATTCTCATTCAATTTGTTCCCTTTAAACACATTTCAGTGAAGTTGTGACAGGGTGCAGCGTCATCTTGTCTTTAAACACCACTGTAAGCATGTAAGAACTGAGGAACAGTTTTGGTTTCTTATGGTTTTTAAATTTCATGATGCACCAAATACTTTGAGCGAGTGAAAAACCGAGACTACGGGCTTTATGACGTGAACACTTACAGTGGAGCTGTGCCGCTGCAGTACGCGCAGGTTGTGGTTTACCATGGTCTTGCTGAAACGAGCAAGTCAGCCCAGAAAATCTCCATGACCACAGACGTTGCTCCAAAACAAGTCCTTTTTTCCATATCGTACAGAAAATAGCCTCCAGTTTTCCTCTCCGCCTCAGTTGCTCCTCCGATCGCTGTTTTATTTCTTTGCAAAGGGAGAGTTTAAAGTTGTTTTTATTAATGCAGAGAGAAACTGCATTCAGTGATGCTGATTCTTGCTCGAGTCCCCGAGGCCGTGCAGATATTTCCACTACAGAATTGCTTGTTTTCATCCAGTGCTCCCTGAAGCCATGAAAGTCATAGGCATGACAAGTACCAAGCTTTTATTTTGCTCCATAGATAATTGCAATCTACCGTGCATAAGTTCTTCAAATTCTCTGTGGTTTTATTTTTCATAATCTTATAGAATTTTAAAGACCCCTCCATACTTTGCTTGTGAAATACCTTGAAATATGTTGATATTAGACTTTTTTGATGTTATTTATATAAAAAGAACATGATTCCAAACATGTTACTGACCTACTCCATAATAGTCTAAATGATTAGTCCAGCTGCCATAGTTAAAGTAGTCACCTGGCCTTACTTATATGTTGGTCAAAAGTAGACAGTTGGAGCCATTAGCCTACTAAAAAGAGCAAGGATGTGTCTCCTATTGATCTGGTATCGATGTCTTTGTAATTTGTGAGCGTGCTGCAGCAATCATTGTGAAACATTTCCAGGAGGAAAAAATAGCCCAGTTGTTTTTGTTTCAGCAAAAGCACCTAGTTGTTTTCAACGCAGGATCAAAATGACTTGAATCTCTGATGCTTTTTCCCCCCAGTAGAAATGAACACGAATACAGCAACTATGCAAGTGTGACAGCCAATACTAATGGCACACCTTCACACGTGATCTTGTAAAACGTATCTGTTCTGGGTTTTTACCTCCAGGTTTGACAGAGTGGCTGTAGTTAAGTGACAGATGGAATAGAAAGTTTTCTTCATGCCCTTATCGGCTCCCTCCTCCTCCTCCTTCTCCTCTCTGTCTTGTCACTCTCCTCTCATGTAGTGCCCTATCACTCATGTTCCTTACTTTAAATTCGGTGCAGGATTTGTCTTTTTGGGTATGCTCGCACACACAAATACACGCATACACAGGCACACCCGTCATCTCATGGGATTTTTGCCTCACGGTATGATAAACCCAGTGTCAATCCCAGCTGCAGCAGAGCATTACTCCATGAGAGTGTGTGTCATTGCATCCTCTGTGTGTGTGTCAGTGTCACTATGTGCGCCATCGTATTTATTGTGTTCAAAATCGCTTTACTGACCAGTTCCAGCTCACAGCTTGGCTCACACATTCGGTGACGTGATTGTTTGTGTGTGTGGGCGTGTTTGTCTACGCATGTAAGCATTCATACTTTAACCATTTTTTTCTCTTTTTTTCCCTAATTTTTATGTCTTTGGGGGGTTTTGTCTTGTTTTTGTGCAGTTGCAGACATAAGCAGTGGAAGTCAGACCTGCCAGCCTCGAGCGTTGTCATCACCTTCCACAATGAGGCTCGCTCTGCTCTGCTGCGGACTGTGG
The DNA here is from genome assembly GCF_963969265.1 of Rhamphochromis sp. 'chilingali'. Taxonomy (NCBI): domain Eukaryota; kingdom Metazoa; phylum Chordata; class Actinopteri; order Cichliformes; family Cichlidae; genus Rhamphochromis; species Rhamphochromis sp. 'chilingali'. The sequence goes on from NC_137933.1 coordinate 27,883,225, forward strand.
TCAGGTAGGCGTGTATACTGAGCTTTGTGTACTTTCAAATTCTGAGGCAGATGTGCTGTATTTTTATATGATCTCACTCTGTTTAGTGTCCTGAAGAAAAGTCCACCTCACTTGGTCAAAGAGATCATTCTGGTTGATGACTACAGTGATAATCGTGAGTTGTGTGAACACACGCAAACAAAGCTAGCATCATCAGTGTGAAAATACAAATAAACATCACTGCTCTGTGTGTGTCTGTGTGTGTTCCAGCTGAGGATGGAGCGCTGCTGGGGAAGATTGAGAAAGTACGCGTGTTGAGAAATGACCGCAGAGAAGGTACTTTAGAAGAAGAAGGTTTTATCATAACTTTTATGCCCGAAAGAAATCTCAGTGCTGCTGCACACCATGTGGGATGAAAGTGTTCAGTCTGGCAGCAGGACTGTTGTTTTTAATCACACTTCTTTTCTTAACTTCCCTCAGGCTTGATGCGATCAAGAGTTCGTGGTGCAGATGCTGCCACAGCACCAGTCCTCACCTTCCTGGACTCTCACTGTGAATGTAATGACCACTGGCTAGAGCCGCTGCTTGAAAGAGTGGCTGAGGTACGCGCGCACACAGCGTACAACTTCGTATCTTAATATCATTATAATACATTTGAGCACATATCCCAGTGAACAAACAAGTGAAAAACAATAGTTAAGATACAAATTAGATGGGGGGAGGTTTCCTCTTAAAGACTGGCATTGAATTTTCAGTTTTATCAGTCAGGGCACGCTCTGAAGAAGATCTCGCCAGACAGTGAAATTGTTGCACTTTGGCCATCTTTCTTCTAATACGACAGCTTGAAATGAAAAGTGCCCTTTTAACTGAGTTATGTTTGCATATAGCCTTGTTTTTGATTCTAATTGGTTTAAAATCTAAAGCAGAATAAAAAAAAAAAAAAGAAGCTACTTTCAACTAATCCCTTATTCTAAAGGGGTCACCATGGTGTGTTGCTCTACAAGTTTGTACGCCTTGCCGACACAACCCAAAAGGGATTTGTTTCTCCTCCCGGGAAAGATACAAACTTTGTATCTTTTGCTTGTTGGGAGAATGTGTAAGCCACTACACTGTGGAGCCATTCCAAAGCAAAAGTGTGACATAAACAACTCATTCATAGTGAAAATGCCCAGAAAACCTGTTGAAATTTTAATTGGTTTCAGAGGGACAGAGTAAACCATTTAATAGACCAATAGAAGGAAACAAAGGCAGTCAGTTATGTCACTGTGCATTGATTGACACGTGTAAACACTACACTGGATTCAGCCCAATTTCTTGTGCACTGACCTGTTATCTTTAGTCAGAGTGGGGGAAAATATCGTAGATATGTAGCGGTTTGGTTTTTGGCTGCTCCGGTCTGCATGCCAAAGTATCACCGTGTAATTGTTAGGCACTATTTAGTGTAGACAAAAATGCTTGTATGAATGTGTGTGAAAGGAGCATGTTGTTTAAAGTGCTTTGAGCGCTCAAATACAATCTATAATAATCAGTCCATATACCATTGATAAGTGAAAAACAGTTCACATGTTGTAATTGTGCTCATAAATGGTTTAAATGATGATACCATAGTTTGATCTAAAAAGAAAACGGCCAAAAAACTACAAAATGCTCATTTAAAAATAACAAAAACGCTGGAAACAAAATAAATCTTTTAGGGGGAAAGTTTCCGAACACTCACAGTCACTTTATTATTAGGTACTCGTCTTACCTACAACTCATTGAAAATATCCATTTAGCCAATCACATGGCAGCAGCTCAGTGGATTTAGGTTTGTAGATACAGTCAAGACAACCCGCTAACTTTCAACGTTGAATGTAGCGTGGTAGTTGATGCCAGGGGGAGTGGCCTAAGTATCTCATAAACTACTAATCTACTGGGATTTAACAACAGAGCCATCTCTAGGGTTTATAGGGAATGGCCCAAAACTACAGTAACTCAAATAACCGCTTGTAACAACCAAGATATGCAAAAAAGCATCTCTGAACAACACATTTGCCTTGAAGCAGATGGGCTACACCAAGCAAAAGACCGCACTGGGTGCCACTCCTGTCAGCTGAGAGCAGGAAACTGAGGTTACAGTTCAGACGGGCTCACTAAAATTGGAAAATAGAAGATTGGAAAATTGTTGCAACATTCAGATGTTGGAGTCAAAATCTGGTCAAAGGATGGATCCATTCTGCCTTGTATCAACAGTTTAGGCTGGTGGTAGTGTAATGGCAGAGTTTTGGACCTTTTACTACCAACTGAGCATTGTTTGGACACCATGGCTTGTCTAAGTATTGGTGCTGACCCCTTATGACCACAGTTCACAAGTTCTCAGTGGGCCTCAACAATCCCCAGATTTTTATTCAAATAGAGCAACTTTAGGATATATTGTGGATGATAGGTTTGTAGCTTGAACCTATTCGCTGGAACGTTGAAGGCAATATAATTACACAGCAAGCAAGACACAAAGTAGGCAAAGTTCTTCATGTTTCTCGTGCACGGGAGAGAACCGGACAAACGCCGTTCCTTCGCCTGACCCCAGTTGCTCTCGTCCGTTCTCCCGTAACACTGCTCTTTTATTGAGGTTACATGAATATGCATAGGTTCATTAACATATGACGTCTACATACACACAAAGAGTACCTTGCGCGCGCGTGTGTGTGTGTGTGTGTGTGTGTGTGCGTGTGTGTGTGTGTGTGTGTGTGTGTGTGTGTGTGTGTGTGTGTGTGTGTGTGTGTGTGGTCAGAGTGTGACCCCATAAATAACTTCCCTAAACCTGCTGGTCTGGAAATCCAACAGTTCATCAAACCAAAAGGCACTTAGACTAAGACAGATATAGCTACGTTAATCCTACCATAACACAATAAGACAAGGTACGACCTCTTCCCATACTCCCAGGATGTAGGTGTGCATTCCACACCAAGCCTTTGTAGCCTGCTAAAGATCACACATCCTATCACTACACAATTGATTATACACCTCTAAGCATATATGGTTAAATATTTCTAAGCATAAATGACAATCAACAATACAAAACCTAACAGTGGAGATTCCCATCATGGAAATGCAGTTGAAAAACTGTGATGCTATCATGTCAGTGTGGAATAAAATCTTTGAGCAATGTCCAGCACCCTGTCGAATCTGTGCCACGAGAAATTAAAGCAGCTCTGGAGACAAAAGTGGATCCATTCCCAAAATAGCAAGGTTGACCTGATAATTTCCCTGACCAGTGTATCCCAGTAAAATACGCATAAAATTGATGCAATTCATGTTTTTTTCCATCTAATCCTTTACACGGAGGCTGGGGTTGGCTACAAAGCAGCACCTCTGAGCTTATAATCAGTCAGTGTCTTGTTAACATTCATGTGAGAAACAAGGAGCGCATGACTACATTTCATTCACACAGGAATGTTGGGCCTGTTTTCATTATAAAAGCCCATTATCACAGCTAAACCTGACAGTGTGAGACATGCAGATCTTGATGGGTGACAAGATCTTTTATCTTTTGGGGCTGGCAATTTGATTTTTATTTCCATTAAAGGAAAAACTTTATAAACGCAAACAGAGCTCTCTTACAGATACAGTCTGGTGATATTTAGAGCGAAGCCTTTTTTTAAAATAAAGACTTCAAAAAGGAGCTTCATGATTGACTGTAATCTTAATCTGAAATGGGACACTGTTGTTCTTTAAAAATGTATCTGATTTGACTTAAAACAGTCTGATTCTGCATTTGATCCTCCCGAATGTGCTGTTTTGTTGTTCCCTCGTTAATAAATGCCTGGAGCCAAGTCTGAAACGCTGCGCTGTCAGAGTAATTCACTTTGTTTTTCTTTTGCTTTAGCTGCTTCTCTAAATAATGAATCCCACCATACACTGTGAAACCTTGTCTTATAAAAATGTCTCAGGCTCAAACAAATGAACTCCCCAATATCTGCAAGCTGTTTCTGTTTTCGTCATTCGGGCCGCTTGAGTAATCCTTTCTTCGAACTGCCGGGTGATGTGGCTCTGTGATTTTTAAAGCTTGGGTTTGTTTTGGTGTTGGTAGGAAATGGCTGATTAACGTTCAGTTTTACGTCATAAACGTGGCAGTAAACTAAATATAGAACATAAAATAAGCTTGCAGATGGGAATATTTACTTACGCTCTAAAATTTCGCAAACACAGTTAAGTGCTCTGAGTCCTTTGTAGTTCTGCATAATTTTGTCCTTTTTAATTAACTTGTAGTAAATATTTATTGATGATATTCCAAACCTGCATCCGTCCTTGAAGTGGCTTTGTTTAATTACTGTCTCCGTGTTTCCTTCTCAGGATAAGACACGAGTAGTTTCTCCCATCATTGATGTCATCAACATGGACAACTTTCAATATGTCGGCGCCTCTGCCGATCTGAAAGGAGGTAAAGTACACAAAAGACACACTCGACTCCTGTGTAGTCTAGTCAGTCGAGCTTGACAGCGAGGCTTTGCATTTATTACGGTTTTAGAGGATTTGCTTTTTAATGCTTTTCATTTACAATGAATTGACGTTGTTATCTCACAGCCGCATTAAGACCAGGTGTTTTGCCATCCAGTGCTGTAGCTCATAAACTGTTCTCTCCAGGTATTTCTCATACTTAAGGCGAGGCCTCCTGAGGAACATGGTATATTTCAAACTGTTTCTCACCAGGAAATGTTCACTGAACAGTGCCTCCTCTTCAAAGTATTGCAGATATTATCTTATTATCTCATTAGGCAGCACACATGATCCCCCACTTGTTCATCATAAATCTTTTAGACAGTTCCTTCTTTTATTCTGACATAGGCTGAATGGAACATCACGCCTACTTTGTACTGGAGAGCTGGTGGGTTAAAGACAGTTTAATGTCCAATCCAACTGATTTGGGCATGTGCCTTCTTGAGTATAACTCCAGTAGATGATATCCAGAAAGGACATTAATGAATTCAAGTTAATTAAATAATTGGTGTCATATATGTAATTTTACGCATTAAATATCCTTTTTTTGTCCACTGTGATGCTGATGGATATAGCTTACATACGGTGCAATGCACACTGGAAATGGAAGAACTACTCATAGCTTAAAAACCCCCCACTCTTTTTTATATTAATAATTAATTAACGACTTCACATAATAAAAAATTTAATGTTCTGAATGTGAAACTGCCGTGCAGTCGCATTCTTAATTTGGCTGGATTAGCAAGTGTTGGCACTTGCATTGCAACATTTCTCTTTTTTGTGTGGGTCTGTGAGGTATATTAATGTAAAAGCCAAAGTGGTGTACTGGCTGTGCTGATTGCAGTGTATTGTAGAACAGATACATGCCAGTTACACTAGTTTAACTCTCTCTGCTAACACTTAAACAGTTACAGCAGTTGCCTTTGAAGTCAGGCAACTGCTGATTTACCCAGTCATCTAATATGAACCTGCCAAATCCAATTATACAACCAGACTGCTACTTAATCCCAGCTAATGGTCGTAATTGTGCAGTGTTTTTTTGTCTGTGTGTTTATGTTGGCAGGCTTTGACTGGAATTTGGTGTTTAAATGGGACTACATGACTCTGGAGCAGAGACGAGCCAGACAAGGCAACCCGATCGCTCCTATAAAGTAAGACAAACACACTTTCAAAAGTTACAGGTTGTATCATATGCAACTAACAGAGTATTAATCTACTCAATTTTTACCAATGCCTTCTCAATTTTCTTGTTTCTTGTATTTTTTTGGTTTTTTTCTGCCCCTCCAGGACACCAATGATAGCAGGTGGCCTCTTTGTCATGGATAAAGAGTACTTTGAGCAGCTGGGAAAGTATGACATGATGATGGATGTATGGGGAGGGGAAAATCTCGGTGAGTGGTGCAATTTAGAAGCTCATGGTAGACTGAAGAAAGTGTCTAATGGATGTCGCAAGAATAGAAAGTCTTGATTAGTGAAAGAATCAAAAATTGCATAAAACACAGGTATTAAAAGTGGAAAGTCAAGTGAAGTCGCAGGCATGTCCTGGGTTTCCCGTTTTGTCTCCAGGCTTTTAAGGTTTTAATGAGTGTTTTGGAAAATACACTCATTCACTTTCTTTGAGCAGGTTTAATAGCACAGTCCTATATGTCCATTGAGTATAATGATGTTATATCATTATGAAATGATAAATGTATAAAATGTTATAAACTTTTAATACAGAGACTAGAGCAGTCTGTTTGCATTCAAGGGCATGTGCTGCATTGGTTTGAATCATATCAAACCAAATTTGTGCATTTAAATGTTTTTGTCTTCTTTACACATTAAAGTTAGCCACGGTGTTCCACAGGGTTCCGTGTTGGGGCCGGTCCTTTTTACCGTATACATGCTTCCCTTAGGTAATATTATTAGAACTGCCCTCCATACACTTTCATTTCTATGCAGATGACACCCAGCTATATTTCTCAATGAAACTCAGTGATGACAAATAAATTGAAGTCCCTTTTTCTTTTTCTTTTAAAGCTCAAGCCAAGCATTTTGCTGCTGTCATCTGATCATTCAGTAGCGACTTTAAATAACGAAATAACCTTGCACTAAAACAGAGCCTGATTTATTTACTTTTTGTTTTTGTAATTTTATGTTTAAAAAGACTTGAAATTAGTAATTGAAGCCATAAACACATCAAGAACCGGTTTACTGAGTCTGCTGATTCTATGCATCCAACAGGCAGTCAATTTTTTTGCTGTTTTGTTGACGTTATGTTTGCACATCCTTATATGCCGGACAGTGATTTGGCTAAACAAACAATGGAGGATTTTGTGAGCTTTGGATAGAGCTGGGTTTGCTGTTTCCTGTTGTTTGTACTCTCAATGATAAGCTACGTGATTACTGGCTGCATCGTTATACTTGACATGTAACTGTGATAATTGTATCAAACCTCTGATCTCATTCTCTGCAGAAAACCTAATACATGTCTCTCCAAAATGTTGAACTATATCTTTAAGACTTAAATGAGCTTGCAACTGTAATCTCTTTCCCTCATAAATGCTGCACTTTTGGCTCAGAAAACCACAAATTCCTGCCCAGTTATAAAATCTCCACTCCCCTGTGAGATCTGGTGCTAAAGCAGCAACGTGGATTTGCCTCACACTGTGATCAACTCATGAGATCATCTGGGTGCCCATGCCAACAACGAGATAATAGAAAATCCTTCAGTAATTTGGTTGTCATATCTAGGTAAAAGATGTCTTCCTTAGTACAGTTGATCTTAGGAAATTACAGTGGCAGTGTAATAATGTTTAGAGTCAGTGCAGAGTGTGCACAATAGAGCTCATTTGCAAACAGTACAATGATATAATAGCAGCTGTGTCTCCCTTTTGCTTTTGTCTGAATGCACTTGGGAAATCGGTAAGAATAAACAGCTGACGGAGTGATTCAGGCTCCTCTCGAGGCGGTCCAATGAATCAGAACTGGATTGACAGTTCAGACATTGCTGTGCTCATTTAAAGAACGCTCATTCAAATGCTGGAGAGCAAATCTAACAATGTCAACACACTCCAAACATTCATGATATGCAGATGTGGATTAACTTAACTACTTTTTCTTGGCTTGTAGTAATTAACTTACCTGTTTTTATTCATTTTTTCCGCCTGCGTGTCTGTCTGTGTTTTTAGAGATCTCATTTCGTGTGTGGCAATGTGGCGGCAGTCTGGAGATCATCCCCTGCAGCAGAGTTGGCCACGTCTTCAGAAAGCAGCATCCTTATACCTTCCCGGGTGGCAGTGGCACTGTGTTTGCAAGGTGACACACATGCAGACACACACATACAAGAGGACCGAACACTCATTTAACCAGTCAGGTTACACGCATCACATAGTTCATCAAAATTCCCCATGTTGCAGCCTGTGCATCTCCATAATGACACTACAGTTAATGCATTTGGGTTTATTTGGTGACTTTAGCTCAGAAGGTGAAGCCACACAGTTCTCTATTTGTCATATCCAAAAACACACCAAAGCCCAAATGCATTCTGAGGTTAGGCCCAGCCTTCCATATCATCAGTATGTGAATGGGTAATCAAATGCAAAGAGCTTTGGATAATAGCAGTACTTGAATTCATTCTATTTATTTATTATTATTGCTGCTGAGCATATATAAAAAAACTTGTTTTCTCCTTACATAAAATATGGGAGGGAAAATCTCTATTTAAGTAGTTTCACTGTAAATCACAAGAAATGTTGAGGCTAAATGGACTGTCCTTTATATATAATGCTTTTCTAGTCTTAATGACCACTCAAAGCACTTTTACAGTACAAGCCATATTGCTTTTATCGATCACACACATGCATAGGGAGCAATTATGTTTACAGAATTTTGCCCAAGGGCACTTAAAACATGCAGACCGGAGAAGACGATGATTGAACCCCTGACCTTTCTGTCAAATGGTGACCTGCTCTAACACAACCCACTCTTCATTTCTAAGAGTCAGTTAAAGTTTGGAGACAGTTTGACTCAACTGTAGTGACATTTCAAGACCAAATACTGAGGATGTTTATCCTGAGGTTCAAATTTCACTCACTAAATTTAATGTGGAAACAGCCTTTGAGAAAACATTCCCACCACAAGGTTCATTTACTGGATCCTCCGGGGCCTTTTTGTCTTGTCACGTGATTTTCATCAGCAGATGAGTTTGCTGTTTAGCTTGAAACTGAAGATTTTTGATTTACACTTTTCTGTGCAGCAGAACAACCGCACAGAAAAGGACTAGAGATTTAATTCATAGCTCGGTAGAACCCTTAGAGGGGAAAAAACTGTGGATGAAATTCAACATTAAACCAACATTTATTCAAACAGTGTCAAAGATTAGACACCACCGGTGGACTGCTAATGTTTTCATCAGTTTCATAACACTGAACACAGTCTCATATTAGTTGCACAACCATTCCTAACAATCGAAGACATCACTTATTAATCAGTGGGTGCAGTGGAGTTCTCTATTACAGAGCAGAGCAGCTTCATCTGTGCTCTGAGGCAGCGCCTTGCCCTTCAGCCTGAATCAAGTCCCAGACAGCATCCCTGTGGCTGCTGCAGTGACTCTGGGGACCTCGGAGACGGCACCTGTTTTGTCTGCCTGGATGACATTGTAATTGTTCTTCAGGGAGCAGCATTTCACAGCAGAGTTATAATAGGCGTGTTGTGGCAGCAGCAGCTTGCTATGTGACAAAAAGCCCCTGTGGACCTAAATAAAGTTTGCAGTGTGTGGTGTCTGTATTTTTGGGATGCAGGTGCATGAGAGTAAAAAAATCCTGCAAGACAAAGAGACTGCACATCAAAATAAACCCTTAAAATACCGTAATAATGATAGGGCATCTAGTGTCACCACGGTCGCTGGTAACCTTCAGATGTTAGAAGAGTTGTTTTCTTGAAGCTTCTCTTCCAGTAAGTGGAAGCCGAGTTTGGAAATGTCTAGAAATATGTGAGCCTCACTAAGACAAAACCACTGCTCGCTATTTAAAACTGCGCAACTCATGGGTTATAGAGAATTTCTGCAGAATATGAAAGGCTTCCGGCAAGCGCGTCATAACTTTTGCTTTTGACATCACATAAAGAGGCACTTAGTTTCCCTATAATTTGGTCAAAGCATTTACACTTTAGGGATTCACAGGTAAACATAATGAAGCTGATTGTACTGCAGTTATGGCTATAATTAACCCTGCTAGCAGTTTTAACCCTATTTTTAAGTCTGAACTGTGAAATAATTGCCTGAAAATTCACAAAAATAGTAATTGGAGTGCTTGTTTAACTTTCTCACTATGTTATCCTACTTTATGAGACACTGCATGAACCAGAGGAGCATATCTGTTCCTAAGAAACTGGATTGCAAAAATAGTGTTTGTGCAATCCATAAACAGTGAGGCCGATATAAACTGGTTCCAGTACTGAGGTTTGCAAACTGGGAGAGCAACAGAAGCTACTAAGGTCTCAGTGTTACCCCCCGTTGCTATAATCATCATTGCACTCTTTCTCTTGTCTTGATTCGGTCTAAGGAAGGACTGTTAGTGTCATACTTTGAGCTGCTCTGGACTGCAAAGATTGAGTTGTATTTTATTGACTCCAGCCGACACGTAGTCTGTCAGAAGTCCGTTACATCACTCGAAAAATAAAAATCTGACAAATTGTCAAATGTCACACGTCAACACTTTGTTTGGCAGCATGCACACGCTGTTGACCAACGGCTGCAATAACAGGGAAAATAAACACACATTCACATTTGTACAGCCAGGATAACTGTGCCCTCTGATGGCTGTCGGGGGGTGTATGAGCAGGCAGTGAGTGTGTCACAACCACCAAACAGACACGTCCATTCAGGAGTCGTGCAGTGTGACACATACCTTTCTGTCTTTTTTTTTTTTTTTTAAATCCTCACCGACTCTCGGTCTTATCCTCACCCAATGTCTCCCTCGCCTTTGTGCATTTTCTTCTTCTCACCCATCCATCAGGAACACAAGGAGAGCAGCAGAGGTGTGGATGGACGAGTATAAAAACTTCTACTATGCCGCTGTCCCCTCAGCAAGAAATGTCCCCTATGGGAAGTAAGTACTATGAAGTATTAGCCCTGTGGGAGTTGAACATAATAATGGAGCTGGATCATAAAATTACAAAGGCAGCCACTTGAATGGACATAATAATTATAATTGTACTGCCAATTAGCAGAATGTAAGCCATAAAAGGTGTAATTTTTCCCTTTTATACTTAAGTGAGGATGTTAATGTAGCTCAGAAGAGGACAAAAAGTCAGTGGCTGATTTACAATACCGGAAACGCTGCTGTTATTTATGCCCTAAAGGGATGACAACGCTCCTTAAAAAGGTTGGCGCAGGATTGTTTCAAGCGTAGTGACAGCGTCAGTCATCCGCCATTAAAAAAAAAAATACCTACAGCTGCTGAATGGATTGACATTCATGTTCTTTAGGGGGTGACACCTGCTGACTTTGTGATCCTCTTAGTTTTATGCCACCAGCAGGACAAAGTAAGTACTGTAAGTGTGTTAAGGAATGCTTTTCACCCTTATACTAGTTTCCTTCTGCTTTATGCCACACATCCAGAAGTCTACACAGCAATAAGCACTTTCGCATTCAACCAGAGTAGCTAGACAGCACTATATATGCTTATTATGTGACCTTGTGGGAACAGACTTGGCATCTCCCCTCTAGTGTCAGTCCAAACAGTTATATTTTCCCCAAAGGATCTAGACTCAGACATGCCCCGAGCCTCCACTCTCTCCCCTTACAAAGCGACTGACGAGGCGTATAATTTAAACATGAAACCACAGCTGATTCAACCCTTTAATTCTCTTCCTCCATCTCCTTCCTCTCCCTCAGTATCCAGAGTCGTTTGGAGATGAAGAAGAGATTAAACTGTAAGCCATTCAAATGGTACCTGGAGAATGTCTACCCTGAGCTGAGGTAAGAAAATGAGGGCAGTCTGTGCAATATGATGGAGCCAGTGTTACACTGCATGACATGTAATGTTGTATAATCAAAACTAAATTGCATTTACCAAATTGTTAGGAGACCACTCCTCAGCCAGAAGTTTGAAATATGACTTTGTGCTAATGTGTGGCGGGATGTTTTATACACAAATGAGACTGCAGTGACGCTAATGCCCAACCAGGAGTTATGATTCAAGGTCATTATTACATTTTCACAAGGTTCTCAGGTTCGCAATTAGTGGCTGATGTGAATGAGTCCACAAGTTCAGCAGAGAGCACCTCTGATTTAAATCTGACTGCTAGATTGCACCACTCCCAGCGTTTTTGCTACATTTTGCCTGAAGGTCAAGTTATGACCGCTGTCACAGACTCTGGTACTCTTCCAGGTTGTCAGATAGGCAAACCTTGAGCTTGAATGTACTTTTAAGTAAGTACAAAGTTGCTTACATCTAAATCTGTTGAGCAGCGTTGGTGAGAAACAAAGATTTTTTTGAGGATTACCAAAAAAACCCTTATTTTTAACACACCAGAATCACCATCGCACACTGGAACAGTTCAGGTTGTTTGGACCAAATCTTCTCCATCACATGTCTCAGGATAATAAAGTAGAACTACTGCTGATAGGTTCATGGGATTTCTGCATATCTGTGAAATGCACATGTGCAACTGGTCAGAGTGGGACTTTCAGAGAGCGTATTCAAATTTAGCATGAGCCTGGGGCATGGTGTATCACTGCACAGTGAAACAATCTTTAAAAGCATAAAAACCACATTAAATCTCAGGCATACTTCTTGCTTTTATGTTTTCACAGGGGGAAGAACATTAAAATTGCACCTTTTTAATGCTTCTAATTTGAATAATTTAACTTTTACAGAAACATTAAAGCCCCATTGTCCTGTTTTGTCAGAAGAAAATTGACTATTTTCCTCTCTTGCTGTATCTCGGCCTGTACGCTTTCTTTGTTTGGCTTTTTAACAGCTTGAAAAACTGAATACACGCTTCACTAACACTTTTTCGTGTGTGTGTTCAGGGTCCCAGATCACCAGGACATTGCTTTCGGAGCCCTGCAGCAGGGAGGAAACTGTCTGGACACCTTGGGTCACTTTGCTGATGGTGTGGTCGGCGTCTATGAATGTCACAATGCAGGGGGAAACCAGGTAGCGTTACGGCGAGGGGACACCCAGGTCAGCTTGTAAAATCCTAACCTTAGAGACTCGTGAGTGGCAAGTGGTGTACATATGGTGAAAGCACAGGGGGTATGATAAAGGATTTACGTATTTAAGGTCACAGTGCCATACTTAAAGTAAATGTATTGTAATCAAAAGGACAAAGATGTTTAAACACGAGGTTGTTAAGACAAGAGTAGAGCAGATCTATTGAAACTTTAACTTAAATATAGAGTAGTGCATAACAGCATTTTAACATTGTTCTTAGAGGAAATGTACAGCTCTTGGAGTACCTTGAGGAGGATACACACTATGTCTGTGTGTGTAAGTTTGTGGGGAGTGTTTCTGTCAGCAGTTTCTCAAATAGTTGAATCCTGAAATAGAATGACAGGTGTAGAGAAGAAAACTGCTGTCGCTTCGAGTCAGCGATCGCTGGCTTTTTTTGGATTTACGTGTCTTGTTTTACCCTCGTGGATTTGCAGGTCTTTACTGTTTCCAGTGTTGCTTCATAAATACAGCAAATACAGCTAAGAAACATATCTGCTCACAAGTGGAAAATGTTCAGGACATGTACCAATATTCCCAAGGTCAAACCGTGAAATATTAATGGTTGTGCAACATCCTTTAGAAGACGAGACAGAAGAGGAGACGCTTTGCTGTAATTCACAGGGCCACATTTGGCAAAAAGCAAACATGGTGCTTTATTATCCTCTTATATGAAAAACGTTAGAATTGGAAGAGGGTGTACTTTGTTTTTACTATTCATTTTTTAAAATGAATAGTAAATGAATGAATGAATTTTTTTTTTTTTTATTTCTACCAGGGGCAAAAAACAAACAAAATTGTGAATGTAGTCAGTAACAGCTGCGGTGCTGGGAGGGCAAAATGAACAACCTTGGATTTTGGGGGGTATGAGAGACTGGGGAGAATTTTAAAATGCAATTTTATCACCAAGCGGAAGTGGAAAACTGAAAAACTTGGTTATTGATTTTTAATCCCACATAATGAAAACTGCAAACAAGTCATTCGCTGTGATGTTATTCAATCCGTTCTAGCCATTCTCAAAGAGACACAATAGAAGTGAAGTACCACAAATAATGTCTCCATTTTATTCACACTCATACCAGGCAGTCTCTTTACTAAACTAACGGCCAATTATTATTGTTGTTATTGTTGTTATTATTATGGGTTTGTATACTTTCTAAAATTTATTTAAAATATACAGAGATTTTCTCAGCCACCAAGCTTTACCTGCTGGGTTTATTTAATGGCCTTAATGTGGCTTTAACATGGGCACTGTGTTCTCAGAGCAATCAGAGTCCTGCTTGTGAGATTTCCACAGGGAGCTCCAGATTCTCTCTATCACGATGCTGCCCATGGTGCCCATTTTGCAAAATACATTTTTGTTATTTTTCCTGTGTAAATAAGAGGAAAACATGATCATTACTTGATATAAAAGACGTGTTATTAGATAAAGCCTTGCTGAGAACATCCCAGCATGCTTTACGTGTACTAATATTTTACGTGTATCCATTTTTATAAAGGAATGGGCTCTAACCAAGGATAAATCGGTAAAACATATGGACCTGTGTCTGACTGTGGTGGACAGAACAGCTGGTTCCCTCATCAAACTACAAGGCTGTAGAGAGAATGACAGCAGACAGGTAAACACACACTGAAATCGCCTTTATTGTTGTTTATACCCCAAAAAAGGTACAGCGTTCAATATTTGTGACATTGTGTTGTTTGTCGTCCAGAAATGGGAGCAGATCGAGTCCAACTCGAAGCTTCGTCACGTGGGCAGTAACCTCTGCCTGGACAGCCGCAGCGCCAGGATGGGCGGACTCACTGTGGAGGTCTGCAGCCCGAGCCTCACCCAGCAGTGGAAGTTCACTCTCAATTTACAATCGTAGGGGGCGCTCCAGATCCCCGGAAGACTCGGTATAGCGAAGAGAAACACCTACAGACTCCTGAGATGCGGCTAAAAAGATGAATAGACTCAAGAAGAAAGACAAACTCTTCCTCCTTCTCCTCCTTCCTCCTCCACAGAGGTACAGCCAGTCACGTGCGCACCCTTCTCTCACCCATCTCCCTAAACGATGAGCCACGCGTAATGAAGGGAGGGGCCGGGAGACCCAAATGGAGTTAACAGGAACCTGACTGCATGTGGTGGATGGATGGTGGCGATCACGAGGATAAAGGAGACGAAGAGGCTTTTGTTTCAAAAATACATACCTCAGTGTTTTCTCATTGATGGTTCCAGCTGCAAACGGCGAAATTGTTCTTCTCCTTTCTTTAATGCTGGTGGAAAGAGAATTTTTTGGTGTACTTGTTTTATTTTCTTATTCATATTTTTTTATTTCTTGCTGTTAACTGTCCACAGAGACTTGCTTTTTTTCCTTCTTCTTCTTCTTGGAAGCATCCTGTAATGGCAGATGGAGCCTTCAGGTTGTGGTTTCGGGGAGGTGTGGGTTGTTGAGTGATGTGAAGGGAGGAAATGGACTCGAGGCCTTGAGCTTTTCCTCTCGTTTATTCTCACTGGTTTACAGAGTCAACCGAGAGAAAAGAGGCAAAGAATGCAGTTTTTCTACAGACTCTTTCTTGGTGGAGGTGAAGACAATCTGGGAGGGTTTTCGCTGCTGTGCATGGGGTTTTTTTCCCCCCTCAGAAGTGTTGTGAATGCCTCCCTGAAGATTTTCCTGTCTTTGGGCTGTAGTACTGGCTGCTGCAGCCTCCAATACTTCCACAGAGAAAATACCCAGAGAATAAGTCACCAGTCTCTCTTTTTTTTCCTTTTTCTTTTATTTTGGTTTACTTTCTAATCAAAAAATGGAACCAACTTTTAAAAGGATGTTTTGAGTTTCAGAAAGACCAGTGATTAAAATGGTTTTCTTTACATACTCTCGCTGCTCTGTGCCTGCTCCCCGTGGAGAGGCTCAGTTTTAATCTTTTTTTTTTTTTCTTTGTTTTTCCTGCACAGCTGCTTTCCTTTGCCTGTGTCTATATGTTGCCATTGTGGAACGTTTACTGTCTAACAATCACATCTAAACTGGATTCATGTTGCAGCTTGTTCTCCAGAGCCAACAGGTGTTGCCTGCTAATGTGGCATTTCTAATAACACAGTAATGAGATTACCAGTAATGTAGAGTTTGCATAGATGTGACTGAGATGATTGCTTCTCCTCTTCCAGCACTTTTACAAAGTTAAAGAAGAAAACTACACTTAGACCTTGCAGGAGGAACAATGCAACCCTGCAGCAAAGTAAAGTGGGGTTTGTTTGGGTTTTTTTAATTCATCGAGGTGTCAGACGTCCGTCTCTCTATTGACAACGGCAAACTGTGCTTATTCCAGCCTGAGAGCAGATTTCATGCAAAAAGAAAAGTCTCGACAAGTAGCGAAGCAACTTCTGACTGCATGTATCGCCGACATGTTTCCAGCGTTGCACTGAGTCACAGTGATTTACATCAACATATTTTTTTTTCCTCTAACTTTCCTGTTAGATGAGCCATCTGTTCTGAAGTTTGGAACTGCAGTAAACAAGGTTTTACTGTTTGTCCTCACTCTGTTTCTGCAAGAGGAGAGCAGATTTTTCTGATTGCACAAGCAGGACTGTGCAGCTTTTGCTGATGCAAAGTAGAAATAAGAATACTCTTTCTTTCTTTCTTTTTTTTTTCCTGCCACACTACTATGCAGATCAACAATATCTTGGTGTCATGAAACGGTGCAGTTTTTGTTACCAGGTGGTGTTACTGATACGATTTGCAGTACATTTATCTGTTTCCGAGTCCATTAACTCTTGCCTTTTAAATAGTTTGTTTGTTATGTTTTGTTTCTAATCTCCTTTAGGCTTTCACATCACTTCCTCATCTTCACTGCTATGGTCTCCTGTGCTGTTAGTCACCGATGAGTAATGACAGTGGAGTTTGGGAAAATTGCGCTTGATTAAATTTAGTGTGACTCATCACTTGGCGACCTCAAGGCAACTACAGGAACACAAAATATTTCTGAACAGATGTACAGTTTGGGTACAGGAAAGCTGAAATCTCAAGTCATCTTTAAAGTCGTGCGCTCTCTGCTTTTCTCAGTCCTTCCCGCTCTCGTGCACACTCACATCCGAAACTCCTTTGGTTTTATTTTATTGAGCCGCCAACTGACAAAGACAGCTGGCCTCGGTTGCTTTGCTGTCTGATACTTTTTTTTTTTCTGTGTACCTGTTTGCCTTGTCTTATATGTTCATTTATAAGTGGGGTGAGTGGAGCTGAGAAGGTCAGCTGAAGCTGCAGCTGGTTTGAAAAGCCTATCCTGTGACTTGACAGGTTGCTGCATTGTGCTGCAGGGCAGGGGACCCACAACATGGCACGAGGCCAGAGAGAAACTCAGGCAAGGCCCTGCTTAGAAAAATTTGGTGTTGCCTTTGATGCTAAATCCAAAGGCCCAAATCTGATTTCATGATGATGTGTTACTTTAAACATGGAAAAGTCTGGTTTGGTTTGGAAAATGCAAAACAAAATGAAACACTTTCAGTGTCTTAAGTAAGCATGGTTGCAATACAGGAGAAGCATTAAGTGAAATTTAGGTTTGAACATCAGTTTTCCATTTCAGTGTGTGCTGTGAAATCAGACGCTTCAGTGGAGATTTTAAAGGCAGGTTACAGGAGAAATAATCTTATTAAAAGTAGAAAAATATAAAAATGTTTAATTTAGATGTATTCTTGAAAGGGCACCATTGAAGTTTTTTTTTTTTTTTTTTTTTTTTTTCTTTTTAGCTGATTCTCAAAGGGTGTAAATGGGAAGATCTGTCATAGGATACATGCAAAATCTGTCTCGGTTTAGATGTGTGCAAGTACACATTTTAGTAGTTAGTTCATTTACTTTTTCATCGCCTTATCGTCTAGATTATTGCAGAAATTGTGCAGCCTCTTGAGTAGTGGTGATATCTCAGTCAGCATAGAATAAGTGAAGGTTTCCAACATGCTGAGGTTTTATTTAGTAGTTTTTAGCGCCCTCTATTGCCACACATGATCAGCTGCGAAACAAAAAAAGGAAGAAGGACTTGAGGTAGTTTCTGTCTTTGCTTTATAAGATCTCCATGTGAGTTTGCTACTCCGCAGAAGCAGACTGTGCTCACCTGAGTGACCATGTCAGTCCTGTCTGCAACAGTTCCCGTGTTGTCTGAAGCCTTTTCTTTTTAAAGCTAGTCTTATACTTGTCATAAGGTTTGCTATTTTATTTCTTAATCTTTTTTATGTTACACACAGAAGAAATGACTGTAACACTTAAGTGCAGCGCCTCATTTCAAAAGGATGGTTAAATGTTTACATCTTTTGCACAACGTGCCAAATTTCCTTTTCCGAATTTGCTGTATGATGAAGAATAAGAAGGGGTGAAAGTCTTTGGAAAACAGTCTCGGAGGACTTGTTCCGTGACAGGTTGCTTGCAGTGTAATGAGTATCTTCCCTCCAGTCTCAACTTGTAGAAGCCACTGTGGGCAGGACTGCTGTTATCTGCTGGTCTTGTGTCAGTTTTATGATAGAGAGAGGATTAAAAATGGTCGTTTGCGTGTTTCCATGTCTTAAAAACTTTAAAATATTCTTTAAAATATCCATTAGAGGAGTAACAACTCTGAAACATAGCTCAACAAAAGTCATCCCCAGTATCATATCATGGTTCCATCTTTTCGTAGTGCGTTTACCTGTTTGGAGCCATTTAATCAAAAGTTAAAGCGTGCTAGGCTGCATCACAATAATGCAGAACATTTTGTTTTGGTTGTGATCCAATTATGACCAAGTGATCTTGTGCGTATAAAAAATAATTTTAGGTATGAGCCAAAATGATGACGCACAAACCAAAAAATGCCTATTGAAATAAATTTACAAGGGAAAACATCGAGTAAGAAGAATATTACTGACAATCCTGCAGATGGTCGTCTTCTTTAATAACATAAAACGTGAGCTTGAGTCAGTAAATAAGAGCATCCTACCCACTGAGCCACTAGACATTATTTATTTCGCTGTGGAGGGAAACAAGGGGTTATTTGCTAGAGTTAAACAAGAAAAGGAAGCTTGAAGCAAAATCTTTGTGTTCGTTCAGCTTTTCCTTTAAACGGAGAAAAGTTCAGTCACGACTTGTCAAAAACCTGGGACGTTTTCCCCCTATCGGCCCACCTCAAATCCCCTCATAGGATTAACAGAAGAAGGGCCCTCTCTCTAATAAGTGAAAAGCCCTGCTGAGACATCCAGCTCAGGACTGCTTAAGCTTCTCCGTCTTCTACAAGCGGCTGTGCCAATGTAAATGAGTCGGGGCACAATAGGGGCAGATCATGCACAGCAGACAATACACTGTAAAAGTCTCATCAACTGGTAATGACAGATAATAACAGTAATCAATATGGGTGGGATATGGGGTGGGGTGTGAGCTGGTGGGTTAATGTGTTTTCTGAGAGGCATGTGGCTCTGAATGGCTGGTATTCACATTACGAGGTGGCTGATGCAACCCGAGGGTTCACACATGTAAAAGTGTATATTTTTGTATATACCTACATCAGTGTGTGTACAGTATGTACATATATACACAGTGTACTCAGCTGCAGTTCCTAGTTTTGTTGTCAGACTGTACAGCGCTTCTAACTGTTCCCTGTTTTATAGATAATGCAGAAATTCAACTTTGAATGAGGAGAAATGATTAACTTAAATAAATACATTTATATATATAAACAAAAGTGTGTGACGTGTTTTGCCTTTTTATTTTTGCTGTTCAAGTTTTGACAGTCGACAACCCTAAACATGCACCATATGTACAGGGATTAAAATGTTAAGTGTTGTTGAATCCATCTGTCAGCTGGAAGTAAATCCAGTTCTCTCAAGTTTTCCTTCATTGGTTGATCTTTTAGCGATTTGCAGTGTGGCAGCTGTGCATGAATTTTACATGTATTCTTAGGCTTTAATATTTAAAGAAGAAAAGTTTTCCATCCGTCAGTCAAGCATTGTAGCGCGCTGGCCGAGTGCATTAGTGTGAGTATTGTGCTACAAGGCAGCATATGAGTGACAAAGCAAAATTAATGCAAGACTTTTAGAAATGAATGATTTGGCAGCACAGTGTGACTCTAATAGATAATGACAGATAATCTACTACCAGTCACTTTATTAGGTACAGCTGATGTCTCTAGATTTCTACCGTGACACTTTGAGCCCCTTAGTATTAACTTTGACTATTGATTATGGGTCAAAGGATTTATTGACCACAGTTTACCATCTTCTGATGCCTGCTGCCATCAGGATTGAGTGCATCATGATTAGCAGCGTGGCCATGCAGCTGACAAATATAGAAACAGGTTTCTTCAAGATGACAATCCAATACAACTCAATCCAATAGAGCACCTTTCAGATGTGCTGGAATCATGGGTGTGTAGACAACAAATCTGCAGTTACTGTGTGATGCTATTATGTAACTATGGACCAAAATCTCAGAGGAATATTTCCAGCACCTTGCTAAATGCAACCCGATACTAGCAAGACTGACAAAATAAAGTGTCTCGTGAGTGTATATTATGTACATTATAAAGCATCCCTTGAATTTTAACAAAATGAAGACTTATATTTCTTCCATTAGTCTGCCCCAAATCAGATGTACAGCCTAAAAATATGACTGTATATTACACTACTCAAAAAATTAAGGGAACATTTTGAAAAGACATCAGATCTCAATGGGAAATAAGATGCTGGATACCTATACTGATATGGACTGAGTAATGTGTCAGGAATAAAGGAGTGCCACATTGTTTAATGGGAATTAAAATTATCAACTTACAAAGGACTGAATTCAAAGTCACCCCAAAAATCAAAGTGGAAAAAAATGTTCCAGAAGGTTAATACATTTTATTGCAGCAACTCAAAATAGTTCCCATTTGTTTGTATGGCCCCCATGTGCTTGTATGTATGCATGCTCTTAATGAGACGATAGATTGTCTGAAGGAAGGTCCAAGGAGCTGTTGCCAGGCCTGTCGAGGCCTGTGCGTCGCTCCATGGATGCGTTTCCCCAGACCAACGCTGACCCACCACCACTGATGATTAAAGATATTACAGGCAGCAACATTCCCCATGGCTTTTCCAGGCGCTTTCACGTCTCTCAAATGTGTTCAGAGTGAACCTGCTCTCATCTGTGAAAAGCACAGGGTGCCAGTAGTGGACCTGCCAATTATGGTATTCTATGGTAAATGCCAATCTGGCTCCATGATGTCAGGCAGGTCCCACTAGAGGATGCTGGGACTTCAGACCACCCTCATGAAGTCTGTTTCTGATTGTTTGGTCAGAGACATTCACACCAGTGGTCTGTTGGAGGTCATTTTGTAGCTCTGACAGTGCTCATCTTTAACTCTAGATACCCATCCTTCTTATGGGTTGAGGACCACCTTTGGCCTTGTCCAGCTCTCCTGGAATCTTCTCCATACTTCTGACAGTGCTGGGAGACACAGCAAACCTTCTGGCCATGGCACGTATTAATGCATCATCTTGGAGGAGTTGGATTATCTTTGCAACCTCTGTAGGGTCCAGGTATCGCCTCATGCTACCAAAAATGACACTGAACCTAGCTAAATCCAAAACTAGTAGGGAAAAAAAAAGTCAGAAAAGATGAGGAAAAAAAAAAATGTCAGTGATTTTGCCTGTAAAATCAGCATGTTTATTTTTGTCTCACTGTTGCCCCTCAAAGTGCACCTGTTGTTAATTTCATTAACACTAAAGCAGCTGAAACTGATTAACAACCCCCTCTGCTACTTAACTGACCAGATAAATATCCCAGAAGATGTTATACTCTGATTAAAAAGTGTTTCTTTAATTCTTTTGAGAGGTGTATATGGACTTACTGATCTATATAAGATGATGACAAATATAAATATATCCAGACTGTGTTCATCCTAAACCTTTGAGATAAATATATTTTAGGCCCTATGTATGTTTAGCACCACAAGAAGTCATTGACTTTGTGGTTTTCTTGGTGCTTCTCTTTTCTTTCTTCTCACCCTCCAACAACTCGATGCAGATGGCTGCCTCTCCCTGAGCCTGGTTCTTCCTGTTAAACAGCAATCCTTCCTCCCAGCTTTTCCCAAGAGGTTCCTTACAGGGGATCATCTGATTGCTCGGTTTTTCTCAGTAATGTGTGTTTTCATTTACATCTCTTGCTTCGTGTCCATGTCATGTTATACATTATTACCTTATATATATTTTGGATGTGTAACCAGGTCTTCCTGAACCTTTGGAACTCCTGGAGCTGTGCTACATTGGACAGATTAGCAAACTGTACATACGCACAGCTGACAAAATGCTGTTTTTCTTGAATCAGAGCAGCATAAGACCACCAAAGCTTGCATGCTTGCATCTATTTAGACTTCTTAAACTTAATGGACGCTGACACCCCCAACTCTTGGAAAGTCTTCTGGCAGGATTTTGGAGCTGACCTTCCCAGATTTACTCTCATTCAAGCTTATTTAGTCTCTCACTCGACCACTGAGTTCCAGGTGTTGATGGGTTGCAGCCTTGCGTTTGTTTGCAATCAAATTTAGAATATTATTTATTTAAAGACAGTCCTTATTATACCAGTGTGCTGTTACCTTGCTGAAGACTGCTTATCTAGTTGTAACTCACACTATTATAGTAACCTGATGCAGGCCCTCTGCATCTGTTCACATCCATGACTGCTTCCCTCCTGGAAAAAAAAAGTTTACAATTTTAGTAGTTATTAAGATCAAACAGGGTAAGAGTGCGCAAAAACTATTAAATAAGACCATAAAACAAACTTTTCCATTTAAAATCCCAGAAAGTTGATCGTGTTCATCTGGATGCAGTCTTTTCAGTGGGAGAAATGTTTCATCAGTAATCCATGTGACTTCTTTAGTCTGGAGACACCGAATAAGTCATCATCCAGGATTTTCTTACCTGGATTATTGAGGTAGGATCAAGACATCATGACATCAAGCTGCACACCAAGAGTGAGCGAAACATCAATTCCCTGATCCCTCTTGCCAGGTACTGAGAAGCCAGCTGAATGGAGGAATAAGAGCCAAGTCATTAATACATAAGGTCATCAGATAGCCACCTGAAATAATAAGACGTCCACAGGAAGAGATAGATGCTACTGATGTCAAGACACAAAAACTCGTCACAATGCACAGAGGTCTCCACCTGAAGTCCAGTCCAGTATCCTGAGGCTCTAAGAGCAACAGAAAGAGGGAGGGCAAGGATTAGTGCATGTCACTACAATCCAGGATGAAAGATGACACATTTGCAAATAGATCAGGAAGATCTCCAAGAATGCTTCAAGCAGCTGAAGATGGATACTGATGAGGAACAGGAAGAGGAACAATCATGGACAATCACTCCCTTGCGTGGGATGTATTATCGACAGAGAGAGGAAGTGGCTGACATCAAGAAATCCTACCAGTGGCTTAAGAGGTCAACTTTAAAGACAGTACAGAAGTTCTGATCACGAGCTAAGGACCAGATCTACCACAGCTGACAGGACCCAAGATATGCAAACTGTGCAATGGTCCCCCTGGAGATTACACATAGCATCAAGATCCAAGCTGGGACAGCATACACTGAGAGGCACAATTTAGTGGCTGGGATAGTCAGAGCGCCTCACCTCTGTCAGTGCGCCCCAGGCAGCTGTGGCTATGTAGCTTGCCATCACCAGTGTGTGAATGGGTGAATCACTGAATGTAGTGTAAAGCGCTTTGGGGTCCTTAGGGACTAAGTAAAGCACTATACAAATACAGGCCATTTACCATAGTGTACAGGAACATCTGTGCCACATTTGGAATGAAAGTCCCCAAGTCCCAGTGGGAGACCTCACTAAAGGTGGTTGAGAACAGCAGGACTAAGATCCTGTGGGACTTCCAGTTCCAGACAGACAAGCAGCTGCTGGCCAACCAACCAGACATGTTGGTGGTTGACAAGGAGCAGAAGACCACAGATTGATGTGGCAGTCCCAGTGGACAGCAGCATCAGAAAGAAGGAGGACAGTAAAATAGAGAAGTACCAGGGGGTGAGGGAATAACTGGAGCAGATAGAAACATCAAAACAGGAAGCATCACAGGAAAAAAGAAAGTAAAGAAAATGGCATTTCAAAGACACAGATGTGAGTGAGGTGTATGAGACAATTTACAATAAGTTAGTGGGTAATATTCACTTGCTAAACTCCAATACATGCAATTGGAGTTGCATCAAATTATACTTTGTTTTTTTCTTTAGATAAGGACTCATAATAAACTGCTCCACTCCTCTCTGGCATCTCATTTTTACAATTAAGCCTTCCCAACATTTCAGCATCCACATTTTCATTGTCAGAATTTGAGATTCTTTCCAAAGCTTAGGGATTAGTGAGGTACAAGTAACTAGATCCACTATCAATACTCTTATTACGCACTTGTTTAACTGTGCTAAAGGACCTCCATCTTCAAGGGGAGACATCTGTGGTGACGTTGGCAAATCAGACTTAAATTATTGGCCCATACAATCCAAATCATCGCTCTAAAAATGAAAAACTTTGGCGCGATTCCATAATGCATGCACATAAGTCCATCTTTCTGTCCTACATTTCCAGCATGACACATCTTTAATTAAACCAATTTCATGTAATCTGAAAGGAGCGTAGTAATACCGATTAATGATTTTATCCTGAATAAATTTGCCCGTGGTATCCCTGACTAATTTTTTAAATATTGTTTTCCCATGACTCATTTTCAGATGCAGAGACAACATCTTTTTCCCAGGTCTTCTTTAGTTTGTTGCTTTATGTTACATTGTTGAAAGTTTTAAATAAGACAGTATGGTGTAAGTGCTTTTATGCAGTTTGATTTTTCTTCTTATACAATCTTTAATTCACCAGATATATTTTTAAATATTCAAGCGTTTCACGACAGAAGTGCAGCCGCACTGTCCTTACCGTCGCCTCTCCAGCAGGGGGCGATGGCAGTCGCTCCGGACACATGGAGGGGCAGGGAGGAAGAAGGAGCTCAGACAGAGGCTGATTAAAGCGGTCAGCAGTCACAGGTGGTGGTCTGTGTAAGGGACCGGAGAATCGTTACAAAATATACCATGAAGAACGAAGGCATAGAAGGGACGGAGAGGTTTCTGAGCCCGGATAAAGGCAGGGGCCTGCGGGCGTTGAGACACTTCGCGGTGGGGGAGCTGGTGTTCGCGTGTCCTGCCTACTCCTACGTGCTGACCGTGAATGAGAGGGGAGCGCACTGTGAACACTGCTTCACCAGGTAAAACTGCACCTCACCTCACTCAAACAGCTGACAGACCCCTCTTGTAACAGGTAGTTACGAGCAGGCGCCTTCCTCTGTGAAAAGGAGAACTGAGTGGAGCGGGTAACGTCCAGTTCACCGCCAGCTAACCTCATTACAGCTACGTTAGCAGTTAAACCCCTGTGCACCTACTCAGCTGATTAAAGTGGGTCAGTGAGACGAGCCAGCTCACCTGACAGATGCTGCAGCTTTTGTTTGTAGCACTGCGGAGTCAAGAGAGTAAAACACGAGTGGATTTTAAAACGATACAGTGCTTTTTAAGTACTGTGTATATACCCTATATAGTCTTAAATAGGTTATCAGTATTTACAGGTCGCATACTTGGTTAAAGGACCACTTGGTAAATTTGCAGCCCTATTGATGCCATAGTATAACGTGTCTGCTTGTCTTATACAACACGTGCTCTGGGCACAGACCTGTTAAAGATCCTCACTTGTCCCCCCAGAACGAACTACATAATGTTGTTTTTGTGTCTCCAGCTGTGCATGTAGCGGATGTCTGTATAATGTTGTGTGGCTTTATGGTAATTTGTAGTCATTTCCTCTCTCTACATGGGTGTATTGTGTCTCATAGTTATTATTTGTGTTTCTTAGACTTTTCTATTTAATTTAGATTTTCTGCACTATGTCTTGTCTTATTTTTTGTCTTCGTTTATATTTGTTGTTTTGCAACTTTTTGGGGATTAATTCTGGAGGGTGGGAGGGACTGTGTCCATGCACACACTTGACAAAGCGCTGCCTTTGTAATATCAGACTGCCAAAGCTAGCACGCTTGCACCAGTAACCGTGTAGGCTGTTGAGTGGCCTACAGCATTCAGAGAGCATCATGTGTAGGAGGAGTGTGTAGGCACACTTTATCAAAAACATGACAGGAAATTAGATTCAGTTTAATTTTAAAATCCCTTCACAACACTTTATAGCATTATATGAACTCACTCTCTGTGACACTCTTACTGACACTTTCTTACACACACATGCGTCCTACCAAAGAAGCCATTAAAAGGTTTGTAGAGCATTGAAAGGTTAGGGTGCTAAATATAGGCGTCCGTGTGTCCCAAAAGAGGAGGAGCCATGAGATGAGAAGTCAAGTCCAGGACAGGCGTGCACTGGAAGGCATGTACGCAAGTGTGTATATTTGCCCCGTGTTGTACCTTGTGCCTTATCTGACATAATTAGTGAACTGAAAATGTTTGTAGACGCTCCTGAGAATATAATCTGAAATTCAGATCCAATGCATGTGACCCAGATGTGATTAAAATTAAACTCTAAACATCTTTATGTTCCCTATTATGTCCCAGACGATAACAAACTGTCACGGCCTTCTCGTTCAATATCAGGTTGAATTTTTATTATTGTCATTTTTTTTAAGAAGTTGAAGGCTGTCACTATAAAGTTTATTCCCGTATCCACCATCCAGGTGTGTCATGTTGTTTCTTCATGTAGTTTAAAAGAAAGTGTCCCTTTTACGTACAGCAGTATCTGAATGTATTGCATCTTCGTGTCATTACAGGAGAGAAGACCTTTTTAAGTGTGGTAAATGTAAGCAGGCCTACTACTGCAATGTTGACTGTCAGGTAAGATGGTCATTTTGGTCTTTTTAATGGAGATTTTGAAGTCTTTTTGTAAGTTTCAAAAGTCAGCTCAAGGAACTGACTAGGACTAGGTGTCAGTTGGTACTTTATGTTCAAAAAAGTGCTCCTTTTGCTAGCTTAACATTAGCATGCTCTCTTGTGCAGATGCCTGCAAAGAGCCAATAATGCATTAGCAGCATGATGCAGCTGTGTCTGTCCTGTAAGCAGTTTGCACTTTAACAGTGCTCTCTTATTCTTTAGTGCAATAAAATTAATAACTGTATCTCCACTCCAACATTTTCCTTCCCTGCACATCAACTAACATCAGTGCAGGACCAACAGAGGCTCCAGTTAGATGTTTTCTATTTGTCCTCAATGAAGAACCTTTGTAAGACAAGTAGCAACATAACTGCAGCTGTAATGTGATTGCTGAATTTAGTGTAGTAACACATTACATTACTGAGTTATTGACAAATGTTCAGTTATTGACGATCTGTTTAGTTCTAGTGTGATGGTACAAATCAAACTCTGTACACTGCAGTAAAGTACAGACAGAGACAGAATGACGTTTGCCTCGGTCATTAATTTATCAGTGATTTACTCTTTGATGACAGAAATGTCCGTTTAATTCTCCTTTTCTTTGCTGTCTTAAT
The DNA here is from genome assembly GCF_963969265.1 of Rhamphochromis sp. 'chilingali'. Taxonomy (NCBI): domain Eukaryota; kingdom Metazoa; phylum Chordata; class Actinopteri; order Cichliformes; family Cichlidae; genus Rhamphochromis; species Rhamphochromis sp. 'chilingali'. The sequence continues at coordinate 27,910,359 of NC_137933.1, forward strand.
TTTGCGTATCCTGTTGTTTTTCCTTTTATAACACTTATTCAGAAAAGGATAATTTACCACTTACTGTGTTTGTGTGTTTGCACAGAGAGGTGATTGGCCCATGCACAAGCTGGAGTGTGTAGCGATGTGTTCCTACGGGGAAAACTGGTGTCCATCAGAAACGGTCAGACTGGTGGCAAGAATCATCATGAAACAGGTGAAGTGACACAAAGAAGCAGGAGAAGTAATGTTTCAGTATCCAGAGAATACTCAGAGATGAACACTAAAATGAAAAAGGAAAAAAAAACTATGAGAGATATAGATGTTCTCTACATATTACGACATAACAAAAATAAAGAGTTATGGTTAAGACGCCGTAATTACCATTTGGATGAATAACACAGCAAGAAGAGGAAGGAGCAACAAGCAAACCTTAAAATAAATATCTGAGTGAAATATGATCTGGGTCTTCACAATAATCTGACTCGACTCATCACTTTAATTTACATAGTTTTCCATGCGCAGTGTAATCACACATGTAGTTTAGATTAAAATGAACAGTCGTTGTGCAGTGTTAACATGGCCTTCTTGTGTCGTAATTTGACCACAGCGTTTAAATGTAGGTCTTATCTTGGTTGATGACAATGCTCATGAACACTGCTGTCCCTGAGCTGTGCTTGGAAGCTGCTGTATTACCATAAAGATCTTTAATGTCTAAACTCAGCTGAACGTTTATACTAGAACTGTCTGCAGGTAATTTAATTCAGCGTAAAGGGAAAATTAAGTTTAGTTTATATCGTTACATCATTATGCGATCGCTATGATTCAGGTTTTTTCATTAAACACTGTCATTTTGCAGAGAGCCACAACAGAGCGAACTCCCTCAGAAAGGCTGCTACTGCTTAAAGAGTTTGAAGCTCGTAAGTTAACGTTTGTGTGTGAGTGTGAATACATAAGCATACACTTTAGTTAGACATTCATGCACTTTTTGTGTGTGTGTGTGTGTGTGTGTGTGTGTGTGTGTGTGTGTGCGCGTGTGCGTGTGCGTGTGCGCGCGCTATCTATGTCTCTGCAGTTGTGGCAGTGTGTCTATTAATATCCTCAGCTGTAGCCTCCAGTCCTGGTTCTGTCGCTTTCATTCACTCCAAGTGTGCAAAGCACTGGGGATCTAAATCCCAAGCTTCTGGCTTCTGTAATTTCATGTTCTCTCCCTTCCTTTAACAACTACTGCCACTGTGCCCTTGAGCAATAAACTCATCTATCGTCACTGGGAAACTGTGATTATACTGAGATGCACTTATCTGTTAATATAACTCAGTTTTAGCTCATAATTAAGAAACTAAACTCTGCTGAGCCTGTTTTCGAGCAGCAAGATTTACAGGGCATTTTTGTTTCTGTTTTCTGCAGTTGTTCTAACTGCTTTACTAATGTGCAACTTTCAGGTTTTAATGAAGTTAAACACAGTGAAACAGGTCCCATTGGTCGTAATCTCACACATGCACGAGCTCTGGTTTCCCCGAAGTGCCAACAAACGGTTTCCTGTGCTCCATTTGGGATTATTATTTAGTCTGAACTGTTGTTTCCGGCTCAGATGTGTCACCACGGGATTGTTAGAGAATTAACCTTCATACTTGTCCCTCATGCGAACCAAACAAATGGTTGGCCAGCTGCTGCCTGCTGCTACTCGTCTGTGTCTGAGTGGGTTTGTGTGATTGGCAAAGACAGACGGCTCATAGTGGTGCTGTGTTTAACACTTATTAACACTGAGGTGTTCTCATCTGCTTACCGTTTGGAACCAGATTATTATTATTATTATTATTATTATTTGAATCATCAGTTTAATGCATATATTTCTTTATGCTTGGAAAAAAAGATCAAATGTTTTGCAAGAGGTCCAGTGTAACTGAATGGTCAAATGTTATATTGATATTTACGTTTTGCTGACTTAAATATCAAACTTTAAGTCAGCTGCTTGTTCACTTTTTCCTGCCAATGAGAGACAACTCAGTAGTACATGTTTATTATTTACATGTTTGGTTCTCTTTTAAATAAATGTGAATAAATTTAATTAAATAAATCTCAGTAATGTTAAGCCCAATGTCTGGTCTGTTATATTGTCAGTTGCTTTTCATGTAATTATTAATTTTCTCACTTCTTTGTCAGCCCTTTGTCCCTTATTCTTTTTAATCTTTTTCTCTTTGACAGATTTAGATAAGATGGACAGCGAAAAGGAGGAGATGAACCAGACAGACATAGCAGCGCTGCATCACTTCTACTCCAGACACATCAGTAACCTTCCTGATGAACAGGCTCTCACGGAGCTATTTGCACAGGTATCAATGAAGAAACACCAGATGGCTGTTCGAGTTGTCAGTGAACCAATGGATCCAAAAACTAAAATCTCATGGCGGCGCCAATGCAGTGTTTACCTTTATCACTGAGACTGCTACATCAGCCATTCCCTGCCCACAGTCTGCATTATTTTCCATTATTTTTATGGTACTAAACATATTTCTGCATGACATCACTACACTGCACTGGTTTGCCTTTTTGACAGTCAACAGTGCAGAGAGACTGGAAACATGCAGCACAGCTGGTCTCAAATGGTGGAGATTCAGGTTACAGTTAGTGGTGTGCACTTTAACCTGGACACCCTGACGCAGATGCAGCTACCCTGTTTCTGAATTTGTACCTTGTTCGTATGGCAGCGCTTTTCCCAAACACCTGATAATCCGTACTTGAACACTAGCTTAACATCAGTTGATTTCAAGCCTTCTCCCACTAAGAATCTTTATTTCATACTGTTTGGGGGTTAGGGGAACTTGGAACCATCTCTTCATCTTTCAGCCCTCCATCCATTCTCAGTTGTCCTGCACTTGTAGGCAGAAAGACATAAAGGAGTGCATGTTTGTTTTAACTAGGCTCTGTATCACACGCCCACTGATTCTTTGCCATTTAACTCTGCAGCTTTGAGCGCTTTAATTTTATCTGTCTGGCAGTGGGCTGTCTCCCACCTCTTCAAGCTACATCAATGGAAACCTCTTTGGCCTGTTATCACACAGCTGCATTTAATCTCCACTACCAGAATTTCCTCCTCCTCACTGAAGTGGGTGGCACGGCACAGCCGAGGCTGATGCAAGTTGTGTTTTCGTGTTGCTGAACCCTGCTTTTTTTTTTCCTTCAGGTTAATTGTAATGGTTTTACCATAGAGGACGAGGAACTCTCACATCTGGGATCAGCTGTTTTTCCTGAGTAAGCAGCTAACATGTCGTCATCATTCAGCGCTCTGTGTGGACATTTTAGGAGATTAAATTCAAAATAAATTCCTCTTTTCATTCCCCTGAATATGTCATCCCACTTTCTCAGTGACAGTTCGCCTGTTTTATAGGAGGTTTTTATATTTATAGATCACTTTATTTATTTTGTCTGTTTATTTCATGCTATGTGAAGCATGTACAAGCAACTGTTTATGGTCATTTTACATATTACTACTTCATAGCTGACAACAATTCTACCAAGAGGTATCTGATCAGCCACTAAAATACCTTAAAAACTTGGAAAAGCGAATAGTGCTCACACTTGGCTGCCCTCTTGAATACAGTTTACAAAAAATAAAAGTATTCATGGCAGAACTGCATGTGATACCCCACAGAGCTGTAGTACCAGTGTCACAGAGCTGCTAAATGTAGTGTTTTATCAGTGTCTTTTTAATTTTACAGCTTTTCTCTCACTTGTCTCTCTCACTCCTTCTTCCTTCCAGTGTAGCACTGATGAATCATAGCTGTAGTCCCAATGTCATAGTGACCTACAAAGGCACAGTAGCTGAGGTCAGAGCTGTTAAAGAGATAAACCCTGGAGAAGAGGCAAGTAAATACATCATTTTGAAACCTTCAATTACAGAAGTGTAAAAGTCTCTTATTGTAGGTTGTTTTTGTCATGTCTCTCTCTGTAGATATTTAACAGCTACATAGACCTGCTCTACCCCACAGAGGACAGGAAGGAGAGGTTGCTGGATTCCTATTTTTTCACATGCCAGTGCACAGAGTGCACCTCCAGGTCTAAGGTACTGTGAGTTTATCTCTTAGGAGCGCATATATTTTTGATATCTTGAATGGGAGTCTGGTACCAACAAACAATTTAGTTTGAGGACTAAAACAGCAAGTACATTATCTGGGTCAGTTATTAGCTGTGTGTTGGGGAAATGCAGCAGGATCATTGTCCTCATTGTGCCAACCTGTGCTTCCTCCCACCTTTGTTTCAAACGACACCTTACACTGTCAGAGATGTGGTGGCTGTGTCCCAGTTCCACATTATAAACTAGTGTACTGTATGGGTACTAATGCAGTCTTTTGTTTATATGCGTCAGTCTTCATAGCATGTTCTGTTTAGAATAGAAATGGTACTTAGCATGTGACAAGATGTTTTTGCATCATTTTGACTTCTGCACATTTTTACATTTGGAATGAAATCTGAAAGTTTCAGAAAAACTAAAATCCCTCCTTAGGTCTTTTTTGGTTTTACTGGAATTGCCTTTTAATGATATCTGACTGTAATTAGCTTACTTTATGCACTGCATTATGAAGCAGTGACTTAATGTTGTGCTCTAAAATCCAAGCAGAACTACTGGTTAATGCATACTGAGATATTTGTATGTCTAATTTTGTTTCTTTCCCAGTGTGCTGTTGTCAGACAGTACAGCTGTTTATATTTGGTACTCTTATGTTTTAACATAGCTTCCCCCAAAGACTGTCTTGTATAAGATGCAATGTTATAAAACTCGGTATTATTTTTTTTCACTCTGTCTTTAGGACAAGGCAAAAATGGAGATCAGGAAGCTGAACCCTCCGCCAGAAACTGAGGAAATCCGATCCATGGTCCGTTATGCCAAAAATGTCATTGAAGAATTCAGGCGTGCCAAACACTACAAAAATATCCTTCTCTTATTATAATGTATTCTCGTCTTTCTCCTGATCTCTGACAGCTTTGCTGCCTCCTCTTCTTGCGCTGCCTTTTCTGTGTCATTATTTCTTGACTCTCTTGCACCCCCCAGTGAGCTGCTAGAAATGTGTGAGCTCAGCCTGGAGAAGATGGGAGCTATATTTGCAGACACAAATGTCTACATGCTGCACATGATGTATCAGGCCATGGGGGTGTGCCTGTACATGCAGGACTGGGATGGCGCTATGAGCTACGGAGAGAAGATCGTTCAACCGTACAGGTAAATCGATCTGTTGGAAATTCAAGTCATAAAGACTAGATTAATTCAATCACTGTCTACAATGGTACATTATAATTTGTAACTGTATCAAAGTTGTTTTCGTATTGCATAAAAAGAAGAAAAACTTGTTTTTATCTTGTAAGCCCTGCACTAAGAGTCTTGGAGATAAAGCAGACACTTTGTTCCTCTCTTTCTGATTGTATTTTACCAGTTGCTATGGGTCTTTCTTGATTTGTCACCTTAACTAAGTTATCCACTCCCATAACCACCTTTTATTCTTATTCCTTTAAGCTGGGTACATGTACAGTAAACTACCAAAAATGTGGTTTTAACTTTTTTTTTTTACGATGATGTTTTCAGCTCATTTTGATGATTATGTTCTTTCTGCAGTGTTCACTATCCAGCGTATTCCCTGAATGTGGCGTCTATGTATCTGAAGCTAGGGCGTCTGTATTTGGGGCTCGAGAAGAAGACCCAAGGAGTCAAAGCTCTGAAGAAGGTGAATGCATGTATAAATATTTGGTGTATTAAAAGATCAATTGCGTAAGCAGTTGGCTGCAAAAGCATTTGAAATGCAACAAGCGACCACGGAGAGACCGATGAGTGGACAGTTGTTCATTCTTTGTCCTGTTTTTGTGTCTTATGAGCATCTCTGCATGTACTAGAACTAAGTCAGGGTGGAAATGGAGTAGACGTAGTCCCATGAGCAACTAAGTAAACCCCATGATTCATGATTCAGTGGTCTGTTGGGCAATGTTTAACAGTGGTAACCTGAAGTAAGGAATTTGAACCCACTCTGTTACAGTGTTGCTTGAGGTTTGTGGACATTTGTTTATGCACAGCTCTCTTAAGGTCCCTGCACAACATTCCAGTTTGAGATTTGCTGCTGTGCTTGGAATCATTGTCCTGTTTCATGACAGTCTTGATAGTAAGGCTTTGACTATTGGGCAGATGGTCTCACATATGACTCTAGAATATGTTGGTATACATAGAATATGTTGGTCACAGTCAACCGGAGACCGCAAGGTGCCCTGGTCCTCTAGCTTGTGGCTGTAAATAATCACCCTTTCTCCAACCATACTTGTTCGTTTTATTTCTGAGTGTACTTTAGCATTTAACATGCTACCTGGGGTCTGTAGCATCTGAGCCATATAGCTCTTAGGTTTTTTGCAGTTTTGGTGAGCAGTGAATGATCTGACTTCTGGTGAATTTGAAAGGACCTCCACTCCTGGAAAGATCACTCCAGACCAGTAAACTGCCAAAACTATTTGTTTTATAGAAGCAGCCACACTTGTTCATCATCAGTTAATCAAGTACAGTTGAGCAGCAGGACCTGGCTGCTACTTACCCTCTTAAATCTAGCGGAAGCAGTAAATGTTTTGATACATTGATTTTAACTTTGGTGTCTGAAGCTACATCACTGTATTGACATTCAAATGCTATTACATTCAACATTTGATCAGCTGTCAAGGCAAACGTGCATCTAATCTGTTTTTCTGTCTTCAGGCTCTCGCTGTCATGGAGGTGGCTCATGGAAAAGATCACCATTATGTAGCTGAAGTCAAACGTGAAATTGAGGAGCAGAAGTAAAAAAGAGGAGCTGAAGGAGCAAAAAGAGTAACGAGAGTCCGCAATGAGGGACCTCTCCAAAAGCAGCAACAACAAAATACACATCACAAATGCATGGCATGCATTGTTTACCTCTTCAGTTTTTAAATATTTTTGTTCACTCCGTTTCTTCTGCTTCTCTGTGAGCAGTCTTCACTCCTTAACTCATGGATGAGGACCACGTTTTGTATCTACAGCCGCCTACTTCCTGTCAGACCTGGATAAAAAATGGAGACACATTGGGGTTGCATTGTTTGAATGAGAGGAATACAGCATCTGATTTGTTTCTCATCCAAACTTGAACTACATTTAAAATGTTGGTTTTGGTTTCTTTTCATACATTGCATAAAAACAAAATCCCACCATTAGAAAGATGAAAACATTTTTTTATGCAGCCTTTCTTAAGATACAAAGCTTTTATGTGAACGGTCTATTTTCTGAAGCCCAATTTAAATTTTTTTGTCCTTTTCCTGGTGAGTCTGATTCATTCACTGTTTTGTGGACCTGTCAATTAACAGTTTCCTATCCTTTTTCTTTGGCAGCAGTTATGGCTACGCAGCGTCGCCCCGGGCAGTTGTTCATGATTTAAAATTTTGTACAAAAAAGTGAACAGTTGTTACTCACAGCTGATGCATTTTTAAATCCTCAGATATTCTGGCTTCTTTCGTTCATGTCTAAACTGTGAAAATGTGACCATGCATCGTGTACTCTGTAGCACCAGAGAGGAGAATGCAAAGAACTATTCCTTAATGAATAACAAGTATCTTTTGCTCGTTTAAAAGAAGCAGGAAGTGTTGCATGTTTGACTGTTCATGTTTTCTTTGTGTGTGGCTTTTTCTTTTCTTTTCTGTGTCTTCTACTGGGGCTTGTTGACCAAATAGGCCACAGGTTAAACTGGCAAGGAACCAGCTATTCAGTCTGTTCAGTGTATCATTAAATCGGGGTGCTGATATGTGACCAGTTTGCCTCTTAAGTCACAGTGAAGACATTGGTACTATGATCCTGGATCAGAGTCCCTTTGCTCTCAGGAATAAAAGGGGGCAGCACAGTAGCTTTTATTGCCTTTTTGTCAAGAGATGCATTATTAAACTTTGTTGGTATTTTCTTCTTCCAGACGCAGCATCGATGCAGAAATGACCTATACAGTTGTAGACAGGATGGTAAAATACACTAAGATAGCAAGGTGTATAGCTTTTACAGTAATAAAGTAGAGGGTGGCATCCTTAACTTCTACATTTTATTGTCAAGAATTGGTGTAATATTTCATACAAAGAGAAGTGCGTCTTTTAATCTAATTTGTGCACACTTGTAAGCTAATTCAAACCGTAGTTTAAAACCGATGGTAACAGTTCCACATTTTAGGAAGTGCTACCTTTAGCAAGAATGCGTGTTGTAAAAGCATCTGTGGGTCATTAAAACAGTAGTTGGAGTTTAAACCCCCAAATGGGAGCTGTTATAGATCACCAAACTGTACTTCTGCTTTAGGGTTGACTAAAATGTATAAAAATACTAGGTGGCTGTGTTTAAGGTGTGTTGTTGGGAGGAAGACTTAAAAGTAATTAATGCAAAGATTATCACCAGGGCCTTTGTTGCACTCAGATTTTGTATTGTTTTTATGACACAATGATGTCAAATGGCAAAAATGTAAGCACATTTTATTTCATTTAAGCAGTTTCTGCAAGTGGACGCTTGGCCTTGCTGCCGTCTTCATTTTGCACTGCCAGAAACGATTCAGTTCTGTCGTTCTTTAAATGCATGTAGCTTCACTCTTATCTCATTTACTATGGAAACAGTTTAATGCTTAACATAAAGGTGGCAAACTGATAGTTGGAAATAAACCATTTGAAAGTCATTTTTGTAGCAAGCTGTGCAAATGTGACTCTGTCACCTGCAAAAATGCATCTAAAAGGTGCCTGCCTTACAGTTTTGCCTTGGTAACCCAAAAACACAGTTTGAGCAATTTCACCTTCTTTATTTTTGTCTTACTGCTAAAAGAAAAACACAATGTAAAGATAGGTTGTAGGCTTGTTTGCACAGGTCAGTAACCTATGTATCTAAACTTTCTATTGGCCAGAATTGAGCATTGTGTTTAATTTTGGTCAAAGACTTCGAAAATACAGTTATATATTTTGTGTTTTTACTCTGTCAGTAAAGATAAAACCTGTGGCACCAATATTGAAACGGCATGTAAGCCAGGCAAAGGGTAATTGGAAGGCCACCTGCACACTGTTTTCTCTTCTTTCTGTAATGAACTGTTATCTTTATCAGGCATGAATATTATTCTATTGGAATGCATAATCGAAAAAAATCAAGCCTCTGGCTCTTTCTGTACCGTGTCAGTGGAAATCAATAAATGACAGTATCGCACTTTGTTCTGTATTCTAACATTTTCTTCTGAATCTTTTTTTAAGCAGCACATCTAAAGCTACATGTCCTGATTGCATAAAGAAAGCAGATATGTTAACAGAAGGGACTAATCTGATTCATAGAACAGACGCTGGCCTGATTAAGTCTGTCTGTGGAAGCAGTAGTGATGCAAGTTAGACTAAAAACTTTTTTCCAGTAGAAATCTTTGTTGAATTTGTCTTTTATTTGAGGACTAGGCTAAAAACTTCACCTGGTATGAAGCTGTGGCATCTAGGTTAGGTTAGAAATACTGCTAGACATATTTCTTTTAGAATTTGCCTTTTTAAGCGACATGTTTAAAAAGATTTTTGTTTGGAAACAACTGAACTGATATTTTTCAAGTCACAATATATATGACGAGTACCAGTCAGGTTTCAGAATCAACCATAGCACAGAAACGGCTCTTATGACCAGAAGATCAACAGTGATTGATCTGCAGGTCATCTTTGTTCCCTGCTGCCTTCAACACTGCTCACCATGACATTTTAACTCAAAGGCTTTATTATTAAGCTGATTTTTATCACATCTATAGGATAATAGATTCTGTGTCTATGTTAGTAATTTTAGATATACTACCGAAATTATTCAAACAGGTGTTCCTCAAGGGTCAGTACTTGGTCCATTACTCTTTAACCTTTACTTGTTCCTACATAGTACTGTCATAAATAATCATAATATATTCTACCATTCTTATGGAGGTGATATGTAGTTGTACTAAAATTTTCCTTTGATGATCTAACCCCTGTTCAAGCTAATAACCTGCACTGATAACATAAACTACTGTCTCAAAACCTTTTCAAACTGAGTGAGATGAAAATGTTTGCTCTTATTTGTGAAAAATGTGTTCATATTTATCCCGTTCTCTAAAACACAGTGAGCAAGTCAGGAGTCTTGGAATTATTTTGGACAGTGATCTCAATTTTGATAATCAAATTAACAAGACCAGAACTGCTTTCTACCACTTATAAAATATATCTAAGGTTGGAAAAGGATTATTTCAAACTGAATCTGAGGAACAGGTCCATGCATTCATCTCAAGCAGGTTACACTACTGTAACACTTTATTTACAGCATAATCAGAATCATTTGTAGGACGACTTCATTTTGCAGCAAATTTCTACACAGAAGTAAAAACAAAAACAAAAAAAGTGTTTCATGCTAAGAGGTGTATTTTACACACGAGTGGGACGTGCGCTTAGTGAGTATTTATAAACTCCTACTACTTGGTGTCGCTGTGGACACAAAGAGTAGCGAACCAATCCGCGTTCGTGGCGCAGCTGACGACGTAACAGACAGCCAATCGACACGGAGCTTCGCGGCTTGCCGTTTCCTCTGTTGAATTTTGAATTTTTCAACGAGAGCGACCCAAACAGTAGGAGAATTTGATAAAGGAGCATCGCGCCCAAAGTAAGTGCAGCCAGCCTGAGTCGTTACTGCTATGTGATTTATTTCAATTTCGAGTTAACTGTCTAATATACTAATATAGAATCTGCACTAATCTTTAGCCCCTGTCTGGATAATTTACGATTTAAATAAAAAATATATATCGATGTCATATTTGCTGAGAGCATGCTCTTCAGAAAGCTAACGTTAAACAGAAACTAAGCTATGTTTTGATCATATCCAGCTTTTAAATAAATTGACTTCTAATACGTGTTTTGTGGTTGTATTCAGTAATTTAATCGGGCATCATTTACTACGTAAACTCTGTAAAGTAGCTTCTAGCTAGCTAATCTTTAATATTAAACTAAAACCTGCTCAGGTCAGATGATGGGCTGTAATTTTCTTTTCACCGGTATAACTATTAATACTCATTTCTTGTTATAAAATCTGAGGTTAACTTTACGTAGTTATAGTTACACTTAGTTGCTTTGACTGTCAGCGTTGATAGAAGACACAGCTTTGAAGGGACTTTAGCCTCATGTGAACTGTCTGTTCACACTGAAGACGAAAACGTTTCATTATGTCTGCATAACAAAGCATAGTGTGAATTTCTGTGGCACTACCAATGTTTAAAATGGACATTTAGCCTTTTTCGTGTCTAAACTGATGCTTTTTCTTCTTTGTATATTGCTATTATTGTTATATGTACCGAAGGAAGATAAATATTGATTAGCAAACATTTGTTGATCTGATCATTGGTCACTGCCAGTAAATATTATTATTTACTTATAGGGCAGTCAGCTAGGCCAGTATCAGTCCTTGATTCCCTAAAAATGTTTTTAAATTTTAAACTAGGTATATTTATCAGCTCGTCATCAATTCATTACTTTTATATAAATGGATATATGTTTTAGTAAGGTTAAACCATGAGCTGGGCGGTGGAGGAGTGGAAGGATGGACTTCCAGGGAAAGCCCTGCAGAAGATCCAGGAGATGGAAGTCCAGCTGGATAAACTGAAGAAGGAGAAGACACAAAAGCAGTTTCAGTTGGACTCCTTAGAAGCTGCACTCCAAAAACAAAAGCAAAAGGTCAACATTTATCAGAAGTGCTTGAACAAATGTGTTTTGTGAGAAACAAACTGACACATCTATTTGAAAAGATACCCAATCAAAACATTTAAAATAAGCTTGAGAAATACTTCTCCTACTCATATGAGTCTATTTCTCCAGGTGGACAGTGAACGTACAGAGACGTCTGCTTTGAAGAGAGAAAACCAGTCTTTATTAGAGTCATGTGACTCTCTAGAGAAAGCTCGGCAAAAGGTTGTACATGATCTTGGAGTCAAAGAACAGCAGGTCAGTTTCTGATGAGAGGAAGAAGCATTTGATCATTGCAGGATAAACCTAGTTTCAGATCTAGATTAACATGTATTCAACAGTAAAGCTGAAAGGTGTTAGTTAATAGCCACTGTTCATCACATGTATAATTACAGACGCTCATATTGAAGTGTGTTTTCCTGTTAGTGTGTCCCGCCCTTTTTATTTGTGAGCAAGTTATATCTGAAGATAAAACTTTAAAAACAACTTATGTTACGGAGGAATTATTTATTTTTCAGCTTGGGAGTACAGATTTGCATAAATGGTACTCAAGTGACAAGCTCACAAGCCTGATATCCAACTAATGTTTTTGTCTAACTGAATTGTCTTCCTAAACGTAGGTGAGCTACCTGGAAGGTCAGCTTAACTCCTGCAGAAAAACCATTGAACGACTCGAACAGGAGCTCAAGAAGTGAGTTCAGTTATGCGTCTCTCTCTGTGCTGTTGTATGACTCAGAGTGATAAATTCAGTGATTTATCAAGACCTTGATGAGCACCTTATATCTGCTCAGGCACAAAAATGAACTGGATCGTTCCCAGCCTGCTGGCTCTTCCTCACTGTCATCATCCTCCTGTGAGCTGCAGACCTACGCCACTCCACAGAAGAGTTTTCAGACACCAGCATCGATCCCAGCCTACAGACAGCATGGTATTAAAATGTGTTTTTATCTTCAGGGAGTCTGCAATTCATTCTGTGTTCTTATTTATTTATTTATTTATTTATTTATAAGCAAGTAAACATTTGATTTACAGACTTTTCTCACTTTTCTTTTAATATACATTTCTGTGTTCATGTGTAGGCTTATCGCAGTTATTTCTAGAGTGTCTCTGTCTCTAAAAATGTATATAGAATCATTTTTGCATTCAGACATCTTTTTTTTTTAAGCTCCATCTGTTAAGGAGTCACTGTTTTCTAAATGACTGAATAAGTTTACTTTGGATTTGAATTGTGTGTCTTCCATAGATAATAGACTAGAGGAGCTGCAGGAGAAATACAACCAAGAGGTAGAAGAAAGAAAAAGACTGGAAAGTGAACTCAAAGTCTTGCAGGTCAAAGTAAGTGCTATAAATAAATCTATTTTTATAATTATGAGCATTTATTTCTTAGTAGTTTTAATATTTCTCATCTTCTCTAGCTGTTGAATCAGTCTTCAGTCAGTGTAAGTCACAAGGACATTGCTGCCCGACAAGCCGGGTCTTCCATTTTCCCATGGCAACAGCAGGATTCTGCCCATCGCCGCCAGTCTCAGGACATAATGGAAACACCTCTAAAGAGGCGAGGGACATCCCTTTGGGACGCCCATGAGGAGACGCCGATCAAACCCAGCCAGCGGATGAGCTCTTCCAGAGCAGCACCGAGTCCCAGTGGATCCTCTCAACAGATGGAGCAGCTAAAGACTTTGAACCAAGGTATTTTGTTATAAAGTATTTTATAATTAGTATGTTGGGTATTGTTCGGTGTTTAGTAACTTTTGCTTTACACTTCTTTTTTTGTGGTTGTTGTTCTTTTAACAGAGCTGCGTGGCCATGTGTCAGAACTAGAGAGGAACTTAGCCAATCAGGAGAAGGAAATTCGTAACCAAGCGTCCAAACTGCAGGACCTTCAAACGCAGCTGAACCAGGCCCGCAAAGACCTCAGCGAGCGGGACAGAGACCTGACCAAGGCCAAACACGAGCTGAGTCAGGCCACAGACCGACACCAGCAGGTCGAGTCCAAGGTAGGCGACATTATTTTATTCTGCTTAGCAGTAAAGAGCACAAGTTAATCACTAGCAAAGTTGTCTAATGAGTTGAGTTGTTTTTAGTGTTCATCGGTTGAGCAGAAACTAAAACAAGTCACTGAGGAGATGAGTTGCCAGAGGCACAATGCTGAAAGCTGCAGACGGGCACTGGAGCAGAAACTCAAGGACCAAGAGAGAGACAGTCAGAAGGTACAACAGTGGGAAATATTTTAGTCTTTTAAGATTTTTATTAATAATGAAGTTTTTAGAATTTGGTTTATGAATTGTGTTCGTACCTGTTATATTTTGTGTAGGAACTTGCCCAGCTGCAGAGTTCCCATCATGCTTTGGATCAGCAGCTAAACCAGACCAGAACCAAGCTGACCCAAGAGATCCAACAGGCCAAAAAAGACCACAACATACTGCAGGCAGACATGGAGAAGGTAGATTTGTAACATCGCACCAGCACATTTATTAAAAGATTAAAGCATTTCTACTTGGTGATTTTGTTGGACGAGGCCTAATTAAAATCTTTTTATAAGTGTGAGTCGTGTAAAATTAGTGCTCACTGACTTTGTGAATGTTGTGCATTTGATGAACTGTTGAAGATGCAACTTTAATTTTGTTTTTAGTTGTATTTTTAGTAGTCAGTTTTTAAGTTAACAAAAAGATGTGTAATGAAAAAAACCCACCACATCCTGAGTGTGTTTAGGCTTTCAGAGAGGAGCGAAAGCCACAACCCTAGAGGAAAAGTATTTAATGTATCTTAATTGCCTTGACCTTAATTTGTATCACACTGCTCCTTTTTAGATGTGCTTCCAGAAGAAGCAGATGGAGAAGGAGATGGAGGAGCAGAAACAGAAGCTGCTGAGGTCAGAACAAAGCCTTCAGGCCTGTCAGACCAAAGAGCAGGACCTCCGCGAGAAAATGGAGGTGGGCTGAAAATCCGTTTGCTGTAATTGTGAATTTGCAGTTCTGCTTTTAGTGCACTTCTCATCATTGTAGGGCATGGATTCATGTTATCCACTCATTTCTTCATCCCTCCAGGAGCTGCAGAAAGAGAAGAACAGTATGACTGTCCAGTTGGACCAGAGCAACAGGCGCCTCTCTCAGCTGGAAGAAGAGAAGAAGAGTTCAAACCAGAGCCTCAAACGTACCCAGGGACTGCTAGATGATCTCAAAGGTAAATTTGTTTTAGGGATGTCAGAAGTAGCGGTTAGTCTTGAGAATTAATCTGAGGTTATTTTAATCTTAAACTGATTTGTCTTTTGGATCTTTAGCTAAATCTGAAGGGCAGGCAGAGGAGCTGAAGAAACTTCAGTGTAAACTGGAGCAGCAGGCTCAGACTTCAGCACGTGAACAGGAAAACTTAAAGAAAACACTTTCTGATGCAGAGACCAGAAATGACAGGTAATCATCATTTCATTTTCATAATCAGCATTGTGGAGTAGGAATAATACATTTTGTTATTAATCCTTGTAAATATTTAATTTCACTGTAGATCTCAGAATGAACTCCAGAAACAGAAACAAGAGTCAGAGAGGCTGAGCAACAGGGTGACGGTGCTAGAGAAGGAGAGCCAAGAGTTGAAATCCAACCTCTCTGCGAGTCAGAATGAATGTAAGGAACTGAAACGAGAACATCAAGCTCTGCTGGACTGGAAGAATGAGAAGGAGAGCTTAATTAATGAAACTGAAGCTGTGCAAAAGGAGTTCGCAGACAAAATTACCAGCTTGGAGAGTAGTCTGGGCTCCCTAAACGAGGCTAATGATGAACTTCAGGTAAGGAGCAGTGGTTTCTAGACTCTTGTTTAAACTGAAAAGTAGAAAATTCGATTGCCTGGTGTCAGAATTAAGTTTTTTGCTGATATTCTGATAAATAGCTTTAATTAAACTAATTTTTACTTAGTGTCAAGAATAACCACAGTACAAAATCTACTGTAGCAGCAGCCTTGAAGTAGATTATCCCTCACCCTGAATACGTTTTCTTTCATTACTGCAGAAGAAGCTCACGTGTGTAGAGGGAGAAAAGGCCAGTCTGTCTGCTCACATTGATTCCCTGAAGGGAGAACTCCTCAACAAGTGCACAGATCTGGAGGAGGAAGGCGCATCAGTACAAGGAGCTTCAGTCTCAGTTCTCTGAGGCTGGACAGAAACATGCTAAGACTTGGAGAACATAGGAGTGCAGGTGGCTCAGCTTGAAGCACAGGTGACTTATAGTTATTTATTTTTTATAGTCTTTAAAATATTTATTTGAATTTCATTAGCAACCATTATTGGAATAAATCATGGACAAACATCCGACCCCTAATGAAAGCTGCTTCTTAGGCTCCATTTTTACGAGAAATGTTCTATAGGAAAGTGAAATTTTGAAAGTGGTAATACAAAAATAT